>NW_028139192.1:600000-1042519 GCF_964270905.1 Leucopleurus acutus
GGAAAAGAGGCAGAACGTCCACAATGATGCACTTGGCCAAAAAGGGCGTATGCGTTTTTTCCTGAATATATTCAGGAAAAAACGCATACGCCCTTTTTGGCCAACCAAGCAAGCTTGCAAAGGAAATCTGCACTACAATGAAGTCTCACTTCCCCCCGGTCAAAAGGGCCATCTGAAAAAAGTGTAAAATCCAGAAAGGCAGGACAGGCCATGGAGAACTGGGAGCCTTGTTATGCTGATGGGCGGGATGTAAATTGCCAACAGCCACTCGGGAGAGGTGTATGGTGTTTCCTGAAACATCTAAAAAACAAAGCAACAGAGCCTAGGGCACTTCCACTTATGGTCCTATAGCTTAGGGAAATTAAAATCAAAAAGACACAGCCACCCCAAAGTTTGGGACGGCTCTGTTTACAAGAACCTCGTTTACGGTACAAGTTCAATATCGCAGAAAGTGAAAAATGGATAAAGAAGTTGTGGTACTTACGTACAATGCAATATCACTCAGCAATGAAATCTATGTCATCAGGCCCGTAGCAGCATAATGAGTGGATTCAGGTATGATGATTCTAACTGAAATAAGTCACACAGAAAAAGAAACATCATAAGATATCACTAATACACGGGATGTAAACTTGGCTACACAGGAACTGGATTACAAAACAGAACAGGGTCTCAAATTTAGAAAACCAACTTATGCTTGCTTAAGGGGAAAGGTGAGTTGGGGTGCTGCATCAAACCAGAGATTGAAATGAGCACAGATAAAGTTCCTTAAGCCAAATATGGAATAGACAAGAACTACTCCTTGCTCAACGAAATGGACTCAACACCCCATATTAAACGCCTAAGAATGTACCTGACTAGTAAGTATCTTAAAACCTATGGATTGCTATGTCTCTGAAAGAAAATCAAGCGTGTGTACAGGGGCATAAACGCAGCAGTGATAGGATTGGAGAGGTTCGGTGAGCAAATGAAGACCCTTTGAAGTCATATTGCATGGTACCCATTCCACGGGTCTCAACTCTCCAGGTTTAAGGGATTCTTCCTTCAGCTAAAACATGCACGTGGAACCCAGAGTATGATCAACCGTGTGATCGGGAGACGTGTTCCAATATGTCTCAGTTCTCGTCCCCTGGTACTCGGGTGCAACATTCCAGACGCTTTACTAACACTCTCCCGACTTGGAGAGTCAGTGCCTTTAACCTCCTGTTTGGCCCAGTTTGCAATTTCTGCGGAAGATGAACAGGAATAGGGAGAACCAATGAGAGACTAGCTGGAGGTGTCTGGACGGGCAAATTTAACTCTCATTTCCCACCAGGAAGAGGAATTAACCAAAGGCTCAGCGTGCCGTGCCGGAACCAGATTAGGGCCTGAAGCAATCCTGCGGTGTTGCGGCCAGCTCACAAGAAAGCGAGTTGAAGAAAGGAGCTCAGGGGCACTGTAATTCACAAACCTGCAGAGTTATAAATGACAGCTATCGTCCAAAAATATACTGAAGTAAGGCTGCCAAGAGGACTTGAAAGCGGGGCAGAATTGCAGGAAACCGATTTCAGGAGGTAGACTGGAATTGCATTTAAAGCATAGGAAAAGAGGCAGAACGTCCACAATGATGCACTTGGCCAAAAAGGGCGTATGCGTTTTTTCCTGAATATATTCAGGAAAAAACGCATACGCCCTTTTTGGCCAACCAAGCAAGCTTGCAAAGGAAATCTGCACTATAATGAAGTCTCACTTCCCCCCGGTCAAAAGGGCCATCTGAAAAAAGTGTAAAATCCAGAAAGGCAGGACAGGCCATGGAGAACTGGGAGCCTTGTTATGCTGATGGGCGGGATGTAAATTGCCAACAGCCACTCGGGAGAGGTGTATGGTGTTTCCTGAAACATCTAAAAAACAAAGCAACAGAGCCTAGGGCACTTCCACTTATGGTCCTATAGCTTAGGGAAATTAAAATCAAAAAGACACAGCCACCCCAAAGTTTGGGACGGCTCTGTTTACAAGAACCTCGTTTACGGTACAAGTTCAATATCGCAGAAAGTGAAAAATGGATAAAGAAGTTGTGGTACTTACGTACAATGCAATATCACTCAGCAATGAAATCTATGTCATCAGGCCCGTAGCAGCATAATGAGTGGATTCAGGTATGATGATTCTAACTGAAATAAGTCACACAGAAAAAGAAACATCATAAGATATCACTAATACACGGGATGTAAACTTGGCTACACAGGAACTGGATTACAAAACAGAACAGGGTCTCAAATTTAGAAAACCAACTTATGCTTGCTTAAGGGGAAAGGTGAGTTGGGGTGCTGCATAAAACCAGAGATTGAAATGAGCACAGATAAAGTTCCTTAAGCCAAATATAGAATAGACAAGAACTACTCCTTGCTCAACGAAATGGACTCAACACCCCATATTAAACGCCTAAGAATGTACCTGACTAGTAAGTATCTTAAAACCTATGGATTGCTATGTCTCTGAAAGAAAATCAAGCGTGTGTACAGGGGCACAAACGCAGCAGTGATAGGATTGGAGAGGTTCGGTGAGCAAATGAAGACCCTTTGAAGTCATATTGCATGGTACCCATTCCACGGGTCTCAACTCTCCAGGTTTAAGGGATTCTTCCTTCAGCTAAAACATGCACGTGGAACCCAGAGTATGATCAACCGTGTGATCGGGAGACGTGTTCCAATATGTCTCAGTTCTCGTCCCCTGGTACTCGGGTGCAACATTCCAGACGCTTTACTAACACTCTCCCGACTTGGAGAGTCAGTGTCTTTAACCTCCTGTTTGGCCCAGTTTGCAATTTCTGCGGAAGATGAACAGGAATAGGGAGAACCAATGAGAGACTAGCTGGAGGTGTCTGGACGGGCAAATTTAACTCTCATTTCCCACCAGGAAGAGGAATTAACCAAAGGCTCAGCGTGCCGTGCCGGAACCAGATTAGGGCCTGAAGCAATCCTGCGGTGTTGCGGCCAGCTCACAAGAAAGCGAGTTGAAGAAAGGAGCTCAGGGGCACTGTAATTCACAAACCTGCAGAGTTATAAATGACAGCTATCGTCCAAAAATATACTGAAGTAAGGCTGCCAAGAGGACTTGAAAGCGGGGCAGAATTGCAGGAAACCGATTTCAGGAGGTAGACTGGAATTGCATTTAAAGCATAGGAAAAGAGGCAGAACGTCCACAATGATGCACTTGGCCAAAAAGGGCGTATGCGTTTTTTCCTGAATATATTCAGGAAAAAACGCATACGCCCTTTTTGGCCAACCAAGCAAGCTTGCAAAGGAAATCTGCACTACAATGAAGTCTCACTTCCCCCCGGTCAAAAGGGCCATCTGAAAAAAGTGTAAAATCCAGAAAGGCAGGACAGGCCATGGAGAACTGGGAGCCTTGTTATGCTGATGGGCGGGATGTAAATTGCCAACAGCCACTCGGGAGAGGTGTATGGTGTTTCCTGAAACATCTAAAAAACAAAGCAACAGAGCCTAGGGCACTTCCACTTATGGTCCTATAGCTTAGGGAAATTAAAATCAAAAAGACACAGCCACCCCAAAGTTTGGGACGGCTCTGTTTACAAGAACCTCGTTTATGGTACAAGTTCAATATCGCAGAAAGTGAAAAATGGATAAAGAAGTTGTGGTACTTACGTACAATGCAATATCACTCAGCAATGAAATCTATGTCATCAGGCCCGTAGCAGCATAATGAGTGGATTCAGGTATGATGATTCTAACTGAAATAAGTCACACAGAAAAAGAAACATCATAAGATATCACTAATACACGGGATGTAAACTTGGCTACACAGGAACTGGATTACAAAACAGAACAGGGTCTCAAATTTAGAAAATCAACTTATGCTTGCTTAAGGGGAAAGGTGAGTTGGGGTGCTGCATAAAACCAGAGATTGAAATGAGCACAGATAAAGTTCCTTAAGCCAAATATAGAATAGACAAGAACTACTCCTTGCTCAACGAAATGGACTCAACACCCCATATTAAACGCCTAAGAATGTACCTGACTAGTAAGTATCTTAAAACCTATGGATTGCTATGTCTCTGAAAGAAAATCAAGCGTGTGTACAGGGGAACAAACGCAGCAGTGATAGGATTGGAGAGGTTCGGTGAGCAAATGAAGACCCTTTGAAGTCATATTGCATGGTACCCATTCCACGGGTCTCAACTCTCCAGGTTTAAGGGATTCTTCCTTCAGCTAAAACATGCACGTGGAACCCAGAGTATGATCAACCGTGTGATCGGGAGACGTGTTCCAATATGTCTCAGTTCTCGTCCCCTGGTACTCGGGTGCAACATTCCAGACGCTTTACTAACACTCTCCCGACTTGGAGAGTCAGTGTCTTTAACCTCCTGTTTGGCCCAGTTTGCAATTTCTGCGGAAGATGAACAGGAATAGGGAGAACCAATGAGAGACTAGCTGGAGGTGTCTGGACGGGCAAATTTAACTCTCATTTCCCACCAGGAAGAGGAATTAACCAAAGGCTCAGCGTGCCGTGCCGGAACCAGATTAGGGCCTGAAGCAATCCTGCGGTGTTGCGGCCAGCTCACAAGAAAGCGAGTTGAAGAAAGGAGCTCAGGGGCACTGTAATTCACAAACCTGCAGAGTTATAAATGACAGCTATCGTCCAAAAATATACTGAAGTAAGGCTGCCAAGAGGACTTGAAAGCGGGGCAGAATTGCAGGAAACCGATTTCAGGAGGTAGACTGGAATTGCATTTAAAGCATAGGAAAAGAGGCAGAACGTCCACAATGATGCACTTGGCCAAAAAGGGCGTATGCGTTTTTTCCTGAATATATTCAGGAAAAAACGCATACGCCCTTTTTGGCCAACCAAGCAAGCTTGCAAAGGAAATCTGCACTACAATGAAGTCTCACTTCCCCCCGGTCAAAAGGGCCATCTGAAAAAAGTGTAAAATCCAGAAAGGCAGGACAGGCCATGGAGAACTGGGAGCCTTGTTATGCTGATGGGCGGGATGTAAATTGCCAACAGCCACTCGGGAGAGGTGTATGGTGTTTCCTGAAACATCTAAAAAACAAAGCAACAGAGCCTAGGGCACTTCCACTTATGGTCCTATAGCTTAGGGAAATTAAAATCAAAAAGACACAGCCACCCCAAAGTTTGGGACGGCTCTGTTTACAAGAACCTCGTTTACGGTACAAGTTCAATAGCGCAGAAAGTGAAAAATGGATAAAGAAGTTGTGGTACTTACGTACAATGCAATATCACTCAGCAATGAAATCTATGTCATCAGGCCCGTAGCAGCATAATGAGTGGATTCAGGTATGATGATTCTAACTGAAATAAGTCACACAGAAAAAGAAACATCATAAGATATCACTAATACACGGGATGTAAACTTGGCTACACAGGAACTGGATTACAAAACAGAACAGGGTCTCAAATTTAGAAAACCAACTTATGCTTGCTTAAGGGGAAAGGTGAGTTGGGGTGCTGCATCAAACCAGAGATTGAAATGAGCACAGATAAAGTTCTTTAAGCCAAATATGGAATAGACAAGAACTACTCCTTGCTCAACGAAATGGACTCAACACCCCATATTAAACGCCTAAGAATGTACCTGACTTGTAAGTATCTTAAAACCTATGGATTGCTATGTCTCTGAAAGAAAATCAAGCGTGTGTACAGGGGCACAAACGCAGCAGTGATAGGATTGGAGAGGTTCGGTGAGCAAATGAAGACCCTTTGAAGTCATATTGCATGGTACCCATTCCACGGGTCTCAACTCTCCAGGTTTAAGGGATTCTTCCTTCAGCTAAAACATGCACGTGGAACCCAGAGTATGATCAACCGTGTGATCGGGAGACGTGTTCCAATATGTCTCAGTTCTCGTCCCCTGGTACTCGGGTGCAACATTCCAGACGCTTTACTAACACTCTCCCGACTTGGAGAGTCAGTGCCTTTAACCTCCTGTTTGGCCCAGTTTGCAATTTCTGCGGAAGATGAACAGGAATAGGGAGAACCAATGAGAGACTAGCTGGAGGTGTCTGGACGGGCAAATTTAACTCTCATTTCCCACCAGGAAGAGGAATTAACCAAAGGCTCAGCGTGCCGTGCCGGAACCAGATTAGGGCCTGAAGCAATCCTGCGGTGTTGCGGCCAGCTCACAAGAAAGCGAGTTGAAGAAAGGAGCTCAGGGGCACTGTAATTCACAAACCTGCAGAGTTATAAATGACAGCTATCGTCCAAAAATATACTGAAGTAAGGCTGCCAAGAGGACTTGAAAGCGGGGCAGAATTGCAGGAAACCGATTTCAGGAGGTAGACTGGAATTGCATTTAAAGCATAGGAAAAGAGGCAGAACGTCCACAATGATGCACTTGGCCAAAAAGGGCGTATGCGTTTTTTCCTGAATATATTCAGGAAAAAACGCATACGCCCTTTTTGGCCAACCAAGCAAGCTTGCAAAGGAAATCTGCACTATAATGAAGTCTCACTTCCCCCCGGTCAAAAGGGCCATCTGAAAAAAGTGTAAAATCCAGAAAGGCAGGACAGGCCATGGAGAACTGGGAGCCTTGTTATGCTGATGGGCGGGATGTAAATTGCCAACAGCCACTCGGGAGAGGTGTATGGTGTTTCCTGAAACATCTAAAAAACAAAGCAACAGAGCCTAGGGCACTTCCACTTATGGTCCTATAGCTTAGGGAAATTAAAATCAAAAAGACACAGCCACCCCAAAGTTTGGGACGGCTCTGTTTACAAGAACCTCGTTTACGGTACAAGTTCAATATCGCAGAAAGTGAAAAATGGATAAAGAAGTTGTGGTACTTACGTACAATGCAATATCACTCAGCAATGAAATCTATGTCATCAGGCCCGTAGCAGCATAATGAGTGGATTCAGGTATGATGATTCTAACTGAAATAAGTCACACAGAAAAAGAAACATCATAAGATATCACTAATACACGGGATGTAAACTTGGCTACACAGGAACTGGATTACAAAACAGAACAGGGTCTCAAATTTAGAAAACCAACTTATGCTTGCTTAAGGGGAAAGGTGAGTTGGGGTGCTGCATAAAACCAGAGATTGAAATGAGCACAGATAAAGTTCCTTAAGCCAAATATAGAATAGACAAGAACTACTCCTTGCTCAACGAAATGGACTCAACACCCCATATTAAACGCCTAAGAATGTACCTGACTAGTAAGTATCTTAAAACCTATGGATTGCTATGTCTCTGAAAGAAAATCAAGCGTGTGTACAGGGGCACAAACGCAGCAGTGATAGGATTGGAGAGGTTCGGTGAGCAAATGAAGACCCTTTGAAGTCATATTGCATGGTACCCATTCCACGGGTCTCAACTCTCCAGGTTTAAGGGATTCTTCCTTCAGCTAAAACATGCACGTGGAACCCAGAGTATGATCAACCGTGTGATCGGGAGACGTGTTCCAATATGTCTCAGTTCTCGTCCCCTGGTACTCGGGTGCAACATTCCAGACGCTTTACTAACACTCTCCCGACTTGGAGAGTCAGTGTCTTTAACCTCCTGTTTGGCCCAGTTTGCAATTTCTGCGGAAGATGAACAGGAATAGGGAGAACCAATGAGAGACTAGCTGGAGGTGTCTGGACGGGCAAATTTAACTCTCATTTCCCACCAGGAAGAGGAATTAACCAAAGGCTCAGCGTGCCGTGCCGGAACCAGATTAGGGCCTGAAGCAATCCTGCGGTGTTGCGGCCAGCTCACAAGAAAGCGAGTTGAAGAAAGGAGCTCAGGGGCACTGTAATTCACAAACCTGCAGAGTTATAAATGACAGCTATCGTCCAAAAATATACTGAAGTAAGGCTGCCAAGAGGACTTGAAAGCGGGGCAGAATTGCAGGAAACCGATTTCAGGAGGTAGACTGGAATTGCATTTAAAGCATAGGAAAAGAGGCAGAACGTCCACAATGATGCACTTGGCCAAAAAGGGCGTATGCGTTTTTTCCTGAATATATTCAGGAAAAAACGCATACGCCCTTTTTGGCCAACCAAGCAAGCTTGCAAAGGAAATCTGCACTACAATGAAGTCTCACTTCCCCCCGGTCAAAAGGGCCATCTGAAAAAAGTGTAAAATCCAGAAAGGCAGGACAGGCCATGGAGAACTGGGAGCCTTGTTATGCTGATGGGCGGGATGTAAATTGCCAACAGCCACTCGGGAGAGGTGTATGGTGTTTCCTGAAACATCTAAAAAACAAAGCAACAGAGCCTAGGGCACTTCCACTTATGGTCCTATAGCTTAGGGAAATTAAAATCAAAAAGACACAGCCACCCCAAAGTTTGGGACGGCTCTGTTTACAAGAACCTCGTTTATGGTACAAGTTCAATATCGCAGAAAGTGAAAAATGGATAAAGAAGTTGTGGTACTTACGTACAATGCAATATCACTCAGCAATGAAATCTATGTCATCAGGCCCGTAGCAGCATAATGAGTGGATTCAGGTATGATGATTCTAACTGAAATAAGTCACACAGAAAAAGAAACATCATAAGATATCACTAATACACGGGATGTAAACTTGGCTACACAGGAACTGGATTACAAAACAGAACAGGGTCTCAAATTTAGAAAATCAACTTATGCTTGCTTAAGGGGAAAGGTGAGTTGGGGTGCTGCATAAAACCAGAGATTGAAATGAGCACAGATAAAGTTCCTTAAGCCAAATATAGAATAGACAAGAACTACTCCTTGCTCAACGAAATGGACTCAACACCCCATATTAAACGCCTAAGAATGTACCTGACTAGTAAGTATCTTAAAACCTATGGATTGCTATGTCTCTGAAAGAAAATCAAGCGTGTGTACAGGGGAACAAACGCAGCAGTGATAGGATTGGAGAGGTTCGGTGAGCAAATGAAGACCCTTTGAAGTCATATTGCATGGTACCCATTCCACGGGTCTCAACTCTCCAGGTTTAAGGGATTCTTCCTTCAGCTAAAACATGCACGTGGAACCCAGAGTATGATCAACCGTGTGATCGGGAGACGTGTTCCAATATGTCTCAGTTCTCGTCCCCTGGTACTCGGGTGCAACATTCCAGACGCTTTACTAACACTCTCCCGACTTGGAGAGTCAGTGCCTTTAACCTCCTGTTTGGCCCAGTTTGCAATTTCTGCGGAAGATGAACAGGAATAGGGAGAACCAATGAGAGACTAGCTGGAGGTGTCTGGACGGGCAAATTTAACTCTCATTTCCCACCAGGAAGAGGAATTAACCAAAGGCTCAGCGTGCCGTGCCAGAACCAGATTAGGGCCTGAAGCAATCCTGCGGTGTTGCGGCCAGCTCACAAGAAAGCGAGTTGAAGAAAGGAGCTCAGGGGCACTGTAATTCACAAACCTGCAGAGTTATAAATGACAGCTATCGTCCAAAAATATACTGAAGTAAGGCTGCCAAGAGGACTTGAAAGCGGGGCAGAATTGCAGGAAACCGATTTCAGGAGGTAGACTGGAATTGCATTTAAAGCATAGGAAAAGAGGCAGAACGTCCACAATGATGCACTTGGCCAAAAAGGGCGTATGCGTTTTTTCCTGAATATATTCAGGAAAAAACGCATACGCCCTTTTTGGCCAACCAAGCAAGCTTGCAAAGGAAATCTGCACTACAATGAAGTCTCACTTCCCCCAGGTCAAAAGGGCCATCTGAAAAAAGTGTAAAATCCAGAAAGGCAGGACAGGCCATGGAGAACTGGGAGCCTTGTTATGCTGATGGGCGGGATGTAAATTGCCAACAGCCACTCGGGAGAGGTGTATGGTGTTTCCTGAAACATCTAAAAAACAAAGCAACAGAGCCTAGGGCACTTCCACTTATGGTCCTATAGCTTAGGGAAATGAAAATCAAAAAGACACAGCCACCCCAAAGTTTGGGACGGCTCTGTTTACAAGAACCTCGTTTACGGTACAAGTTCAATATCGCAGAAAGTGAAAAATGGATAAAGAAGTTGTGGTACTTACGTACAATGCAATATCACTCAGCAATGAAATCTATGTCATCAGGCCTGTAGCAGCATAATGAGTGGATTCAGGTATGATGATTCTAACTGAAATAAGTCACACAGAAAAAGAAACATCATAAGATATCACTAATACACGGGATGTAAACTTGGCTACACAGGAACTGGATTACAAAACAGAACAGGGTCTCAAATTTAGAAAACCAACTTATGCTTGCTTAAAGGGAAAGGTGAGTTGGGGTGCTGCATCAAACCAGAGATTGAAATGAGCACAGATAAAGTTCCTTAAGCCAAATATGGAATAGACAAGAACTACTCCTTGCTCAACGAAATGGACTCAACACCCCATATTAAACGCCTAAGAATGTACCTGACTAGTAAGTATCTTAAAACCTATGGATTGCTATGTCTCTGAAAGAAAATCAAGCGTGTGTACAGGGGCATAAACGCAGCAGTGATAGGATTGGAGAGGTTCGGTGAGCAAATGAAGACCCTTTGAAGTCATATTGCATGGTACCCATTCCACGGGTCTCAACTCTCCAGGTTTAAGGGATTCTTCCTTCAGCTAAAACATGCACGTGGAACCCAGAGTATGATCAACCGTGTGATCGGGAGACGTGTTCCAATATGTCTCAGTTCTCGTCCCCTGGTACTCGGGTGCAACATTCCAGACGCTTTACTAACACTCTCCCGACTTGGAGAGTC
Source organism: Leucopleurus acutus (assembly GCF_964270905.1). Taxonomy (NCBI): domain Eukaryota; kingdom Metazoa; phylum Chordata; class Mammalia; order Artiodactyla; family Delphinidae; genus Leucopleurus; species Leucopleurus acutus. The sequence goes on from NW_028139192.1 coordinate 610,669, forward strand.
AGTGCCTTTAACCTCCTGTTTGGCCCAGTTTGCAATTTCTGCGGAAGATGAACAGGAATAGGGAGAACCAATGAGAGACTAGCTGGAGGTGTCTGGACGGGCAAATTTAACTCTCATTTCCCACCAGGAAGAGGAATTAACCAAAGGCTCAGCGTGCCGTGCCGGAACCAGATTAGGGCCTGAAGCAATCCTGCGGTGTCGCGGCCAGCTCACAAGAAAGCGAGTTGAAGAAAGGAGCTCAGGGGCACTGTAATTCACAAACCTGCAGAGTTATAAATGACAGCTATCGTCCAAAAATATACTGAAGTAAGGCTGCCAAGAGGACTTGAAAGCGGGGCAGAATTGCAGGAAACCGATTTCAGGAGGTAGACTGGAATTGCATTTAAAGCATAGGAAAAGAGGCAGAACGTCCACAATGATGCACTTGGCCAAAAAGGGCGTATGCGTTTTTTCCTGAATATATTCAGGAAAAAACGCATACGCCCTTTTTGGCCAACCAAGCAAGCTTGCAAAGGAAATCTGCACTACAATGAAGTCTCACTTCCCCCCGGTCAAAAGGGCCATCTGAAAAAAGTGTAAAATCCAGAAAGGCAGGACAGGCCATGGAGAACTGGGAGCCTTGTTATGCTGATGGGCGGGATGTAAATTGCCAACAGCCACTCGGGAGAGGTGTATGGTGTTTCCTGAAACATCTAAAAAACAAAGCAACAGAGCCTAGGGCACTTCCACTTATGGTCCTATAGCTTAGGGAAATTAAAATCAAAAAGACACAGCCACCCCAAAGTTTGGGACGGCTCTGTTTACAAGAACCTCGTTTACGGTACAAGTTCAATAGCGCAGAAAGTGAAAAATGGATAAAGAAGTTGTGGTACTTACGTACAATGCAATATCACTCAGCAATGAAATCTATGTCATCAGGCCCGTAGCAGCATAATGAGTGGATTCAGGTATGATGATTCTAACTGAAATAAGTCACACAGAAAAAGAAACATCATAAGATATCACTAATACACGGGATGTAAACTTGGCTACACAGGAACTGGATTACAAAACAGAACAGGGTCTCAAATTTAGAAAACCAACTTATGCTTGCTTAAGGGGAAAGGTGAGTTGGGGTGCTGCATCAAACCAGAGATTGAAATGAGCACAGATAAAGTTCTTTAAGCCAAATATGGAATAGACAAGAACTACTCCTTGCTCAACGAAATGGACTCAACACCCCATATTAAACGCCTAAGAATGTACCTGACTTGTAAGTATCTTAAAACCTATGGATTGCTATGTCTCTGAAAGAAAATCAAGCGTGTGTACAGGGGCACAAACGCAGCAGTGATAGGATTGGAGAGGTTCGGTGAGCAAATGAAGACCCTTTGAAGTCATATTGCATGGTACCCATTCCACGGGTCTCAACTCTCCAGGTTTAAGGGATTCTTCCTTCAGCTAAAACATGCACGTGGAACCCAGAGTATGATCAACCGTGTGATCGGGAGACGTGTTCCAATATGTCTCAGTTCTCGTCCCCTGGTACTCGGGTGCAACATTCCAGACGCTTTACTAACACTCTCCCGACTTGGAGAGTCAGTGCCTTTAACCTCCTGTTTGGCCCAGTTTGCAATTTCTGCGGAAGATGAACAGGAATAGGGAGAACCAATGAGAGACTAGCTGGAGGTGTCTGGACGGGCAAATTTAACTCTCATTTCCCACCAGGAAGAGGAATTAACCAAAGGCTCAGCGTGCCGTGCCGGAACCAGATTAGGGCCTGAAGCAATCCTGCGGTGTTGCGGCCAGCTCACAAGAAAGCGAGTTGAAGAAAGGAGCTCAGGGGCACTGTAATTCACAAACCTGCAGAGTTATAAATGACAGCTATCGTCCAAAAATATACTGAAGTAAGGCTGCCAAGAGGACTTGAAAGCGGGGCAGAATTGCAGGAAACCGATTTCAGGAGGTAGACTGGAATTGCATTTAAAGCATAGGAAAAGAGGCAGAACGTCCACAATGATGCACTTGGCCAAAAAGGGCGTATGCGTTTTTTCCTGAATATATTCAGGAAAAAACGCATACGCCCTTTTTGGCCAACCAAGCAAGCTTGCAAAGGAAATCTGCACTATAATGAAGTCTCACTTCCCCCCGGTCAAAAGGGCCATCTGAAAAAAGTGTAAAATCCAGAAAGGCAGGACAGGCCATGGAGAACTGGGAGCCTTGTTATGCTGATGGGCGGGATGTAAATTGCCAACAGCCACTCGGGAGAGGTGTATGGTGTTTCCTGAAACATCTAAAAAACAAAGCAACAGAGCCTAGGGCACTTCCACTTATGGTCCTATAGCTTAGGGAAATTAAAATCAAAAAGACACAGCCACCCCAAAGTTTGGGACGGCTCTGTTTACAAGAACCTCGTTTACGGTACAAGTTCAATATCGCAGAAAGTGAAAAATGGATAAAGAAGTTGTGGTACTTACGTACAATGCAATATCACTCAGCAATGAAATCTATGTCATCAGGCCCGTAGCAGCATAATGAGTGGATTCAGGTATGATGATTCTAACTGAAATAAGTCACACAGAAAAAGAAACATCATAAGATATCACTAATACACGGGATGTAAACTTGGCTACACAGGAACTGGATTACAAAACAGAACAGGGTCTCAAATTTAGAAAACCAACTTATGCTTGCTTAAGGGGAAAGGTGAGTTGGGGTGCTGCATAAAACCAGAGATTGAAATGAGCACAGATAAAGTTCCTTAAGCCAAATATAGAATAGACAAGAACTACTCCTTGCTCAACGAAATGGACTCAACACCCCATATTAAACGCCTAAGAATGTACCTGACTAGTAAGTATCTTAAAACCTATGGATTGCTATGTCTCTGAAAGAAAATCAAGCGTGTGTACAGGGGCACAAACGCAGCAGTGATAGGATTGGAGAGGTTCGGTGAGCAAATGAAGACCCTTTGAAGTCATATTGCATGGTACCCATTCCACGGGTCTCAACTCTCCAGGTTTAAGGGATTCTTCCTTCAGCTAAAACATGCACGTGGAACCCAGAGTATGATCAACCGTGTGATCGGGAGACGTGTTCCAATATGTCTCAGTTCTCGTCCCCTGGTACTCGGGTGCAACATTCCAGACGCTTTACTAACACTCTCCCGACTTGGAGAGTCAGTGTCTTTAACCTCCTGTTTGGCCCAGTTTGCAATTTCTGCGGAAGATGAACAGGAATAGGGAGAACCAATGAGAGACTAGCTGGAGGTGTCTGGACGGGCAAATTTAACTCTCATTTCCCACCAGGAAGAGGAATTAACCAAAGGCTCAGCGTGCCGTGCCGGAACCAGATTAGGGCCTGAAGCAATCCTGCGGTGTTGCGGCCAGCTCACAAGAAAGCGAGTTGAAGAAAGGAGCTCAGGGGCACTGTAATTCACAAACCTGCAGAGTTATAAATGACAGCTATCGTCCAAAAATATACTGAAGTAAGGCTGCCAAGAGGACTTGAAAGCGGGGCAGAATTGCAGGAAACCGATTTCAGGAGGTAGACTGGAATTGCATTTAAAGCATAGGAAAAGAGGCAGAACGTCCACAATGATGCACTTGGCCAAAAAGGGCGTATGCGTTTTTTCCTGAATATATTCAGGAAAAAACGCATACGCCCTTTATGGCCAACCAAGCAAGCTTGCAAAGGAAATCTGCACTACAATGAAGTCTCACTTCCCCCCGGTCAAAAGGGCCATCTGAAAAAAGTGTAAAATCCAGAAAGGCAGGACAGGCCATGGAGAACTGGGAGCCTTGTTATGCTGATGGGCGGGATGTAAATTGCCAACAGCCACTCGGGAGAGGTGTATGGTGTTTCCTGAAACATCTAAAAAACAAAGCAACAGAGCCTAGGGCACTTCCACTTATGGTCCTATAGCTTAGGGAAATTAAAATCAAAAAGACACAGCCACCCCAAAGTTTGGGACGGCTCTGTTTACAAGAACCTCGTTTATGGTACAAGTTCAATATCGCAGAAAGTGAAAAATGGATAAAGAAGTTGTGGTACTTACGTACAATGCAATATCACTCAGCAATGAAATCTATGTCATCAGGCCCGTAGCAGCATAATGAGTGGATTCAGGTATGATGATTCTAACTGAAATAAGTCACACAGAAAAAGAAACATCATAAGATATCACTAATACACGGGATGTAAACTTGGCTACACAGGAACTGGATTACAAAACAGAACAGGGTCTCAAATTTAGAAAATCAACTTATGCTTGCTTAAGGGGAAAGGTGAGTTGGGGTGCTGCATAAAACCAGAGATTGAAATGAGCACAGATAAAGTTCCTTAAGCCAAATATAGAATAGACAAGAACTACTCCTTGCTCAACGAAATGGACTCAACACCCCATATTAAACGCCTAAGAATGTACCTGACTAGTAAGTATCTTAAAACCTATGGATTGCTATGTCTCTGAAAGAAAATCAAGCGTGTGTACAGGGGAACAAACGCAGCAGTGATAGGATTGGAGAGGTTCGGTGAGCAAATGAAGACCCTTTGAAGTCATATTGCATGGTACCCATTCCACGGGTCTCAACTCTCCAGGTTTAAGGGATTCTTCCTTCAGCTAAAACATGCACGTGGAACCCAGAGTATGATCAACCGTGTGATCGGGAGACGTGTTCCAATATGTCTCAGTTCTCGTCCCCTGGTACTCGGGTGCAACATTCCAGACGCTTTACTAACACTCTCCCGACTTGGAGAGTCAGTGCCTTTAACCTCCTGTTTGGCCCAGTTTGCAATTTCTGCGGAAGATGAACAGGAATAGGGAGAACCAATGAGAGACTAGCTGGAGGTGTCTGGACGGGCAAATTTAACTCTCATTTCCCACCAGGAAGAGGAATTAACCAAAGGCTCAGCGTGCCGTGCCAGAACCAGATTAGGGCCTGAAGCAATCCTGCGGTGTTGCGGCCAGCTCACAAGAAAGCGAGTTGAAGAAAGGAGCTCAGGGGCACTGTAATTCACAAACCTGCAGAGTTATAAATGACAGCTATCGTCCAAAAATATACTGAAGTAAGGCTGCCAAGAGGACTTGAAAGCGGGGCAGAATTGCAGGAAACCGATTTCAGGAGGTAGACTGGAATTGCATTTAAAGCATAGGAAAAGAGGCAGAACGTCCACAATGATGCACTTGGCCAAAAAGGGCGTATGCGTTTTTTCCTGAATATATTCAGGAAAAAACGCATACGCACTTTTTGGCCAATCAAGCAAGCTTGCAAAGAAATCTGCACTACAATGAAGTCTCACTTCCCCCTGGTCAAAAGGGCCATCTGAAAAAAGTGTAAAATCCAGAAAGGCAGGACAGGCCATGGAGAACTGGGAGCCTTGTTATGTTGATGGGCGGGATGTAAATTGCCAAGAGCCACTCCGGAGAGGTGTATGGTGTTTCCTGAAACATCTAAATAACAAAGCAACAGAGCCTAGGGTACTTCCACTTATGGTCCTATAGCTTAGGGAAATTAAAATCAAAAAGACACAGCCACCCCAAAGTTTGGGACGGCTCTGTTTACAAGAACCTCGTTTACGGTACAAGTTCAATATCGCAGAAAGTGAAAAATGGATAAAGAAGTTGTGGTACTTACGTACAATGCAATATCACTCAGCAATGAAATCTATGTCATCAGGCCCGTAGCAGCATAATGAGTGGATTCAGGTATGATGATTCTAACTGAAATAAGTCACACAGAAAAAGAAACATCATAAGATATCACTAATACACGGGATGTAAACTTGGCTACACAGGAACTGGATTACAAAACAGAACAGGGTCTCAAATTTAGAAAACCAACTTATGCTTGCTTAAGGGGAAAGGTGAGTTGGGGTGCTGCATCAAACCAGAGATTGAAATGAGCACAGATAAAGTTCCTTAAGCCAAATATAGAATAGACAAGAACTACTCCTTGCTCAACGAAATGGACTCAACACCCCATATTAAACGCCTAAGAATGTACCTGACTAGTAAGTATCTTAAAACCTATGGATTGCTATGTCTCTGAAAGAAAATCAAGCGTGTGTACAGGGGCACAAACGCAGCAGTGATAGGATTGGAGAGGTTCGGTGAGCAAATGAAGACCCTTTGAAGTCATATTGCATGGTACCCATTCCACGGGTCTCAACTCTCCAGGTTTAAGGGATTCTTCCTTCAGCTAAAACATGCACGTGGAACCCAGAGTATGATCTACCGTGTGATCGGGAGACGTGTTCCAATATGTCTCAGTTCTCGTCCCCTGGTACTCGGGTGCAACATTCCAGACGCTTTACTAACACTCTCCCGACTTGGAGAGTCAGTGTCTTTAACCTCCTGTTTGGCCCAGTTTGCAATTTCTGCGGAAGATGAACAGGAATAGGGAGAACCAATGAGAGACTAGCTGGAGGTGTCTGGACGGGCAAATTTAACTCTCATTTCCCACCAGGAAGAGGAATTAACCAAAGGCTCAGCGTGCCGTGCCGGAACCAGGTTAGGGCCTGAAGCAATCCTGCGGTGTTGCGGCCAGCTCACAAGAAAGCGAGTTGAAGAAAGGAGCTCAGGGGCACTGTAATTCACAAACCTGCAGAGTTATAAATGACAGCTATCGTCCAAAAATATACTGAAGTAAGGCTGCCAAGAGGACTTGAAAGCGGGGCAGAATTGCAGGAAACCGATTTCAGGAGGTAGACTGGAATTGCATTTAAAGCATAGGAAAAGAGGCAGAACGTCCACAATGATGCACTTGGCCAAAAAGGGCGTATGCGTTTTTTCCTGAATATATTCAGGAAAAAACGCATACGCCCTTTTTGGCCAACCAAGCAAGCTTGCAAAGGAAATCTGCACTACAATGAAGTCTCACTTCCCCCCGGTCAAAAGGGCCATCTGAAAAAAGTGTAAAATCCAGAAAGGCAGGACAGGCCATGGAGAACTGGGAGCCTTGTTATGCTGATGGGCGGGATGTAAATTGCCAAGAGCCACTCCGGAGAGGTGTATGGTGTTTCCTGAAACATCTAAAAAACAAAGCAACAGAGCCTAGGGCACTTCCACTTATGGTCCTATAGCTTAGGGAAATTAAAATCAAAAAGACACAGCCACCCCAAAGTTTGGGACGGCTCTGTTTACAAGAACCTCGTTTACGGAACAAGTTCAATATCGCAGAAAGTGAAAAATGGATAAAGAAGTTGTGGTACTTACGTACAATGCAATATCACTCAGCAATGAAATCTATGTCATCAGGCCCGTAGCAGCATAATGAGTGGATTCAGGTATGATGATTCTAACTGAAATAAGTCACACAGAAAAAGAAACATCATAAGATATCACTAATACACGGGATGTAAACTTGGCTACACAGGAACTGGATTACAAAACAGAACAGGGTCTCAAATTTAGAAAACCAACTTATGCTTGCTTAAGGGGAAAGGTGAGTTGGGGTGCTGCATCAAACCAGAGATTGAAATGAGCACAGATAAAGTTCCTTAAGCCAAATATGGAATAGACAAGAACTACTCCTTGCTCAACGAAATGGACTCAACACCCCATATTAAACGCCTAAGAATGTACCTGACTAGTAAGTATCTTAAAACCTATGGATTGCTATGTCTCTGAAAGAATATCAAGCGTGTGTACAGGGGCATAAACGCAGCAGTGATAGGATTGGAGAGGTTCGGTGAGCAAATGAAGACCCTTTGTAGTCATATTGCATGGTACCCATTCCACGGGTCTCAACTCTCCAGGTTTAAGGGATTCTTCCTTCAGCTAAAACATGCACGTGGAACCCAGAGTATGATCAACCGTGTGATCGGGATACGTGTTGCAATATGTCTCAGTTCTCATCCCCTGGTACTCGGGTACAACATTCCACACGCTTTACTAACACTCTCCCGACTTGGAGAGTCAGTGCCTTTAACCTCCTGTTTGGCCCAGTTTGCAATTTCTGCGGAAGATGAACAGGAATAGGGAGAACCAGTGAGAGACTAGCTGGAGGTGTCTGGACGGGCAAATTTAACTCTCATTTCCCACCAGGAAGAGGAATTAACCAAAGGCTCAGCGTGCCGTGCCGGAACCAGATTAGGGCCTGAAGCAATCCTGCGGTGTTGCGGCCAGCTCACAAGAAAGCGAGTTGAAGAAAGGAGCTCAGGGGCACTGTAATTCACAAACCTGCAGAGTTATAAATGACAGCTATCGTCCAAAAATATACTGAAGTAAGGCTGCCAAGAGGACTTGAAAGCGGGGCAGAATTGCAGGAAACCGATTTCAGGAGGTAGACTGGAATTGCATTTAAAGCATAGGAAAAGAGGCAGAACGTCCACAATGATGCACTTGGCCAAAAAGGGCGTATGCGTATTTTCGTGCAGGAAAAAACGCATACGCCCTTTTTGGCCAACCAAGCAAGCTTGCAAAGGAAATCTGCACTACAATGAAGTCTCACTTCCCCCCGGTCAAAAGGGCCATCTGAAAAAAGTGTAAAATCCAGAAAGGCAGGACAGGCCATGGAGAACTGGGAGCCTTGTTATGCTGATGGGCGGGATGTAAATTGCCAAGAGCCACTCCGGAGAGGTGTATGGTGTTTCCTGAAACATCTAAAAAACAAAGCAACAGAGCCTAGGGCACTTCCACTTATGGTCCTATAGCTTAGGGAAATTAAAATCAAAAAGACACAGCCACCCCAAAGTTTGGGACGGCTCTGTTTACAAGAACCTCGTTTACGGAACAAGTTCAATATCGCAGAAAGTGAAAAATGGATAAAGAAGTTGTGGTACTTACGTACAATGCAATATCACTCAGCAATGAAATCTATGTCATCAGGCCCGTAGCAGCATAATGAGTGGATTCAGGTATGATGATTCTAACTGAAATAAGTCACACAGAAAAAGAAACATCATAAGATATCACTAATACACGGGATGTAAACTTGGCTACACAGGAACTGGATTACAAAACAGAACAGGGTCTCAAATTTAGAAAACCAACTTATGCTTGCTTAAGGGGAAAGGTGAGTTGGGGTGCTGCATCAAACCAGAGATTGAAATGAGCACAGATAAAGTTCCTTAAGCCAAATATGGAATAGACAAGAACTACTCCTTGCTCAACGAAATGGACTCAACACCCCATATTAAACGCCTAAGAATGTACCTGACTAGTAAGTATCTTAAAACCTATGGATTGCTATGTCTCTGAAAGAATATCAAGCGTGTGTACAGGGGCATAAACGCAGCAGTGATAGGATTGGAGAGGTTCGGTGAGCAAATGAAGACCCTTTGAAGTCATATTGCATGGTACCCATTCCACGGGTCTCAACTCTCCAGGTTTAAGGGATTCTTCCTTCAGCTAAAACATGCACGTGGAACCCAGAGTATGATCAACCGTGTGATCGGGATACGTGTTGCAATATGTCTCAGTTCTCATCCCCTGGTACTCGGGTACAACATTCCACACGCTTTACTAACACTCTCCCGACTTGGAGAGTCAGTGCCTTTAACCTCCTGTTTGGCCCAGTTTGCAATTTCTGCGGAAGATGAACAGGAATAGGGAGAACCAGTGAGAGACTAGCTGGAGGTGTCTGGACGGGCAAATTTAACTCTCATTTCCCACCAGGAAGAGGAATTAACCAAAGGCTCAGCGTGCCGTGCCGGAACCAGATTAGGGCCTGAAGCAATCCTGCGGTGTTGCGGCCAGCTCACAAGAAAGCGAGTTGAAGAAAGGAGCTCAGGGGCACTGTAATTCACAAACCTGCAGAGTTATAAATGACAGCTATCGTCCAAAAATATACTGAAGTAAGGCTGCCAAGAGGACTTGAAAGCGGGGCAGAATTGCAGGAAACCGATTTCAGGAGGTAGACTGGAATTGCATTTAAAGCATAGGAAAAGAGGCAGAACGTCCACAATGATGCACTTGGCCAAAAAGGGCGTATGCGTTTTTTCCTGAATATATTCAGGAAAAAACGCATACGCACTTTTTGGCCAATCAAGCAAGCTTGCAAAGAAATCTGCACTACAATGAAGTCTCACTTCCCCCTGGTCAAAAGGGCCATCTGAAAAAAGTGTAAAATCCAGAAAGGCAGGACAGGCCATGGAGAACTGGGAGCCTTGTTATGTTGATGGGCGGGATGTAAATTGCCAAGAGCCACTCCGGAGAGGTGTATGGTGTTTCCTGAAACATCTAAATAACAAAGCAACAGAGCCTAGGGTACTTCCACTTATGGTCCTATAGCTTAGGGAAATTAAAATCAAAAAGACACAGCCACCCCAAAGTTTGGGACGGCTCTGTTTACAAGAACCTCGTTTACGGTACAAGTTCAATATCGCAGAAAGTGAAAAATGGATAAAGAAGTTGTGGTACTTACGTACAATGCAATATCACTCAGCAATGAAATCTATGTCATCAGGCCCGTAGCAGCATAATGAGTGGATTCAGGTATGATGATTCTAACTGAAATAAGTCACACAGAAAAAGAAACATCATAAGATATCACTAATACACGGAATGTAAACTTGGCTACACAGGAACTGGATTACAAAACAGAACAGAGTCTCAAATTTAGAAAACCAACTTATGCTTGCTTAAGGGGAAAGGTGAGTTGGGGTGCTGCATCAAACCAGAGATTGAAATGAGCACAGATAAAGTTCCTTAAGCCAAATATGGAATAGACAAGAACTACTCCTTGCTCAACGAAATGGACTCAACACCCCATATTAAACGCCTAAGAATGTACCTGACTAGTAAGTATCTTAAAACCTATGGATTGCTATGTCGCTGAAAGAAAATCAAGCGTGTGTACAGGGGCATAAACGCAGCAGTGATAGGATTGGAGACGTTCGGTGAGCAAATGAAGACCCTTTGAAGTCATATTGCATGGTACCCATTCCACGGGTCTCAACTCTCCAGGTTTAAGGGATTCTGCCTTCAGGTAAAACATGCACGTGGAACCCAGAGTATGATCAACCGTGTGATCGGGAGACGTGTTCCAATATGTCTCAGTTCTCGTCCCCTGGTACTCGGGTGCAACATTCCAGACGCTTTACTAACACTCTCCCGACTTGGAGAGTCAGTGCCTTTAACCTCCTGTTTGGCCCAGTTTGCAATTTCTGCGGAAGATGAACAGGAATAGGGAGAACCAATGAGAGACTAGCTGGAGGTGTCTGGACGGGCAAATTTAACTCTCATTTCCCACCAGGAAGAGGAATTAACCAAAGGCTCAGCGTGCCGTGCCGGAACCAGATTAGGGCCTGAAGCAATCCTGCGGTGTTGCGGCCAGCTCACAAGAAAGCGAGTTGAAGAAAGGAGCTCAGGGGCACTGTAATTCACAAACCTGCAGAGTTATAAATGACAGCTATCGTCCAAAAATATACTGAAGTAAGGCTGCCAAGAGGACTTGAAAGCGGGGCAGAATTGCAGGAAACCGATTTCAGGAGGTAGACTGGAATTGCATTTAAAGCATAGGAAAAGAGGCAGAACGTCCACAATGATGCACTTGGCCAAAAAGGGCGTATGCGCTTTTTCCTGAAAATATTCAGGAAAAAACGCATACGCCCTTTTTGGCCAACCAAGCAAGCTTGCAAAGGAAATCTGCACTACAATGAAGTCTCACTTCCCCCCGGTCAAAAGGGCCATCTGAAAAAAGTGTAAAATCCAGAAAGGCAGGACAGGCCATGGAGAACTGGGAGCCTTGTTATGCTGATGGGCGGGATGTAAATTGCCAACAGCCACTCGGGAGAGGTGTATGGTGTTTCCTGAAACATCTAAAAAACAAAGCAACAGAGCCTAGGGCACTTCCACTTATGGTCCTATAGCTTAGGGAAATTAAAATCAAAAAGACACAGCCACCCCAAAGTTTGGGACGGCTCTGTTTACAAGAACCTCGTTTACAGTACAAGTTCAATAGCGCAGAAAGTGAAAAATGGATAAAGAAGTTGTGGTACTTACGTACAATGAAATATCACTCAGCAATGAAATCTATGTCATCAGGCCCGTAGCAGCATAATGAGTGGATTCAGGTATGATGATTCTAACTGAAATAAGTCACACAGAAAAAGAAACATCATAAGATATCACTAATACACGGGATGTAAACTTGGCTACACAGGAACTGGATTACAAAACAGAACAGGGTCTCAAATTTAGAAAACCAACTTATGCTTGCTTAAGGGGAAAGGTGAGTTGGGGTGCTGCATAAAACTAGAGATTTAAATGAGCACAGATAAAGTTCCTTAAGCCAAATATAGAATAGACAAGAACTACTCCTTGCTCAACGAAATGGACTCAACACCCCATATTAAACGCCTAAGAATGTACCTGACTAGTAAGTATCTTAAAACCTATGGATTGCTATGTGTCTGAAAGAAAATCAAGCGTGTGTACAGGGGCATAAACGCAGCAGTGATAGGATTGGAGAGGTTCAGTGAGCAAATGAAGACCCTTTGAAGTCATATTGCATGGTACCCATTCCACGGGTCTCAACTCTCCAGGTTTAAGGGATTCTTCCTTCAGCTAAAACATGCACGTGGAACCCAGAGTATGATCAACCGTGTGATCGGGAGACGTGTTCCAATATGTCTCAGTTCTCGTCCCCTGGTACTCGGGTGCAACATTCCAGACGCTTTACTAACACTCTCCCGACTTGGAGAGTCAGTGCCTTTAACCTCCTGTTTGGCCCAGTTTGCAATTTCTGCGGAAGATGAACAGGAATAGGGAGAACCAATGAGAGACTAGCTGGAGGTGTCTGGACGGGCAAATTTAACTCTCATTTCCCACCAGGAAGAGGAATTAACCAAAGGCTCAGCGTGCCGTGCCGGAACCAGATTAGGGCCTGAAGCAATCCTGCGGTGTTGCGGCCAGCTCACAAGAAAGCGAGTTGAAGAAAGGAGCTCAGGGGCACTGTAATTCACAAACCTGCAGAGTTATAAATGACAGCTATCGTCCAAAAATATACTGAAGTAAGGCTGCCAAGAGGACTTGAAAGCGGGGCAGAATTGCAGGAAACCGATTTCAGGAGGTAGACTGGAATTGCATTTAAAGCATAGGAAAAGAGGCAGAACGTCCACAATGATGCACTTGGCCAAAAAGGGCGTATGCGTATTTTCGTGCAGGAAAAAACGCATACGCCCTTTTTGGCCAACCAAGCAAGCTTGCAAAGGAAATCTGCACTACAATGAAGTCTCACTTCCCCCCGGTCAAAAGGGCCATCTGAAAAAAGTGTAAAATCCAGAAAGGCAGGACAGGCCATGGAGAACTGGGAGCCTTGTTATGCTGATGGGCGGGATGTAAATTGCCAACAGCCACTCGGGAGAGGTGTATGGTGTTTCCTGAAACATCTAAAAAACAAAGCAACAGAGCCTAGGGCACTTCCACTTATGGTCCTATAGCTTAGGGAAATTAAAATCAAAAAGACACAGCCACCCCAAAGTTTGGGACGGCTCTGTTTACAAGAACCTCGTTTAAGGTACAAGTTCAATATCGCAGAAAGTGAAAAATGGATAAAGAAGTTGTGGTACTTACGTACAATGCAATATCACTCAGCAATGAAATCTATGTCATCAGGCCCGTAGCAGCATAATGAGTGGATTCAGGTATGATGATTCTAACTGAAATAAGTCACACAGAAAAAGAAACATCATAAGATATCACTAATACACGGGATGTAAACTTGGCTACACAGGAACTGGATTACAAAACAGAACAGGGTCTCAAATTTAGAAAACCAACTTATGCTTGCTTAAGGGGAAAGGTGAGTTGGGGTGCTGCATCAAACCAGAGATTGAAATGAGCACAGATAAAGTTCCTTAAGCCAAATATGAAATAGACAAGAACTACTCCTTGCTCAACGAAATGGACTCAACACCCCATATTAAACGCCTAAGAATGTACCTGACTAGTAAGTATCTTAAAACCTATGGATTGCTATGTCTCTGAAAGAAAATCAAGCGTGTGTACAGGGGCATAAACGCAGCAGTGATAGGATTGGAGAGGTTCGGTGAGCAAATGAAGACCCTTTGAAGTCATATTGCATGGTACCCATTCCACGGGTCTCAACTCTCCAGGTTTAAGGGATTCTTCCTTCAGCTAAAACATGCACGTGGAACCCAGAGTATGATCAACCGTGTGATCGGGAGACGTGTTCCAATATGTCTCAGTTCTCGTCCCCTGGTACTCGGGTGCAACATTCCAGACGCTTTACTAACACTCTCCCGACTTGGAGAGTCAGTGCCTTTAACCTCCTGTTTGGCCCAGTTTGCAATTTCTGCGGAAGATGAACAGGAATAGGGAGAACCAATGAGAGACTAGCTGGAGGTGTCTGGACGGGCAAATTTAACTCTCATTTCCCACCAGGAAGAGGAATTAACCAAAGGCTCAGCGTGCCGTGCCGGAACCAGATTAGGGCCTGAAGCAATCCTGCGGTGTTGCGGCCAGCTCACAAGAAAGCGAGTTGAAGAAAGGAGCTCAGGGGCACTGTAATTCACAAACCTGCAGAGTTATAAATGACAGCTATCGTCCAAAAATATACTGAAGTAAGGCTGCCAAGAGGACTTGAAAGCGGGGCAGAATTGCAGGAAACCGATTTCAGGAGGTAGACTGGAATTGCATTTAAAGCATAGGAAAAGAGGCAGAACGTCCACAATGATGCACTTGGCCAAAAAGGGCGTATGCGTATTTTCGTGCAGGAAAAAACGCATACGCCCTTTTTGGCCAACCAAGCAAGCTTGCAAAGGAAATCTGCACTACAATGAAGTCTCACTTCACCCCGGTCAAAAGGGCCATCTGAAAAAAGTGTAAAATCCAGAAAGGCAGGACAGGCCATGGAGAACTGGGAGCCTTGTTATGCTGATGGGCAGGATGTAAATTGCCAACAGCCACTCGGGAGAGGTGTATGGTGTTTCCTGAAACATCTAAAAAACAAAGCAACAGAGCCTAGGGCACTTCCACTTATGGTCCTATAGCTTAGGGAAATTAAAATCAAAAAGACACAGCCACCCCAAAGTTTGGGACAGCTCTGTTTACAAGAACCTCGTTTACGGTACAAGTTCAATATCGCAGAAAGTGAAAAATGGATAAAGAAGTTGTGGTACTTACGTACAATGCAATATCACTCAGCAATGAAATCTATGTCATCAGGCCCGTAGCAGCATAATGAGTGGATTCAGGTATGATGATTCTAACTGAAATAAGTCACACAGAAAAAGAAACATCATAAGATATCACTAATACACGGAATGTAAACTTGGCTACACAGGAACTGGATTACAAAACAGAACAGGGTCTCAAATTTAGAAAACCAACTTATGCTTGCTTAAGGGGAAAGGTGAGTTGGGGTGCTGCATCAAACCAGAGATTGAAATGAGCACAGATAAAGTTCCTTAAGCCAAATATGGAATAGACAAGAACTACTCCTTGCTCAACGAAATGGACTCAACACCCCATATTAAACGCCTAAGAATGTACCTGACTAGTAAGTATCTTAAAACCTATGGATTGCTATGTGTCTGAAAGAAAATCAAGCGTGTGTACAGGGGCATAAACGCAGCAGTGATAGGATTGGAGAGGTTCGGTGAGCAAATGAAGACCCTTTGAAGTCATATTGCATGGTACCCATTCCACGGGTCTCAACTCTCCAGGTTTAAGGGATTCTGCCTTCAGGTAAAACATGCACGTGGAACCCAGAGTATGATCAACCGTGTGATCGGGAGACGTGTTCCAATATGTCTCAGTTCTCGTCCCCTGGTACTCGGGTGCAACATTCCAGACGCTTTACTAACACTCTCCCGACTTGGAGAGTCAGTGCCTTTAACCTCCTGTTTGGCCCAGTTTGCAATTTCTGCGGAAGATGAACAGGAATAGGGAGAACCAATGAGAGACTAGCTGGAGGTGTCTGGACGGGCAAATTTAACTCTCATTTCCCACCAGGAAGAGGAATTAACCAAAGGCTCAGCGTGCCGTGCCGGAACCAGATTAGGGCCTGAAGCAATCCTGCGGTGTTGCGGCCAGCTCACAAGAAAGCGAGTTGAAGAAAGGAGCTCAGGGGCACTGTAATTCACAAACCTGCAGAGTTATAAATGACAGCTATCGTCCAAAAATATACTGAAGTAAGGCTGCCAAGAGGACTTGAAAGTGGGGCAGAATTGCAGGAAACCGATTTCAGGAGGTAGACTGGAATTGCATTTAAAGCATAGGAAAAGAGGCAGAACGTCCACAATGATGCACTTGGCCAAAAAGGGCGTATGCATATTTTCGTGCAGGAAAAAACGCATACGCCCTTTTTGGCCAACCAAGCAAGCTTGCAAAGGAAATCTGCACTACAATGAAGTCTCACTTCCCCCCGGTCAAAAGGGCCATCTGAAAAAAGTGTAAAATCCAGAAAGGCAGGACAGGCCATGGAGAACTGGGAGCCTTGTTATGCTGATGGGCGGGATGTAAATTGCCAACAGCCACTCGGGAGAGGTGTATGGTGTTTCCTGAAACATCTAAAAAACAAAGCAACAGAGCCTAGGGCACTTCCACTTATGGTCCTATAGCTTAGGGAAATTAAAATCAAAAAGACACAGCCACCCCAAAGTTTGGGACGGCTCTGTTTACAAGAACCTCGTTTATGGTACAAGTTCAATATCGCAGAAAGTGAAAAATGGATAAAGAAGTTGTGGTACTTACGTACAATGCAATATCACTCAGCAATGAAATCTATGTCATCAGGCCCGTAGCAGCATAATGAGTGGATTCAGGTATGATGATTCTAACTGAAATAAGTCACACAGAAAAAGAAACATCATAAGATATCACTAATACACAGAATGTAAACTTGGCTACACAGGAACTGGATTACAAAACAGAACAGGGTCTCAAATTTAGAAAACCAACTTATGCTTGCTTAAGGGGAAAGGTGAGTTGGGGTGCTGCATCAAACCAGAGATTGAAATGAGCACAGATAAAGTTCCTTAAGCCAAATATAGAATAGACAAGAACTACTCCTTGCTCAACGAAATGGACTCAACACCCCATATTAAACGCCTAAGAATGTACCTGACTAGTAAGTATCTTAAAACCTATGGATTGCTATGTCGCTGAAAGAAAATCAAGCGTGTGTACAGGGGCATAAACGCAGCAGTGATAGGATTGGAGACGTTCGGTGAGCAAATGAAGACCCTTTGAAGTCATATTGCATGGTACCCATTCCACGGGTCTCAACTCTCCAGGTTTAAGGGATTCTGCCTTCAGGTAAAACATGCACGTGGAACCCAGAGTATGATCAACCGTGTGATCGGGAGACGTGTTCCAATATGTCTCAGTTCTCGTCCCCTGGTACTCGGGTGCAACATTCCAGACGCTTTACTAACACTCTCCCGACTTGGAGAGTCAGTGCCTTTAACCTCCTGTTTGGCCCAGTTTGCAATTTCTGCGGAAGATGAACAGGAATAGGGAGAACCAATGAGAGACTAGCTGGAGGTGACTGGACGGGCAAATTTAACTCTCATTTCCCACCAGGAAGAGGAATTAACCAAAGGCTCAGCGTGCCGTGCCGGAACCAGATTAGGGCCTGAAGCAATCCTGCGGTGTTGCGGCCAGCTCACAAGAAAGCGAGTTGAAGAAAGGAGCTCAGGGGCACTGTAATTCACAAACCTGCAGAGTTATAAATGACAGCTATCGTCCAAAAATATACTGAAGTAAGGCTGCCAAGAGGACTTGAAAGCGGGGCAGAATTGCAGGAAACCGATTTCAGGAGGTAGACTGGAATTGCATTTAAAGCATAGGAAAAGAGGCAGAACGTCCACAATGATGCACTTGGCCAAAAAGGGCGTATGCGTATTTTCGTGCAGGAAAAAACGCATACGCCCTTTTTGGCCAACCAAGCAAGCTTGCAAAGGAAATCTGCACTACAATGAAGTCTCACTTCCCCCCGGTCAAAAGGGCCATCTGAAAAAAGTGTAAAATCCAGAAAGGCAGGACAGGCCATGGAGAACTGGGAGCCTTGTTATGCTGATGGGCGGGATGTAAATTGCCAACAGCCACTCGGGAGAGGTGTATGGTGTTTCCTGAAACATCTAAAAAACAAAGCAACAGAGCCTAGGGCACTTCCACTTATGGTCCTATAGCTTAGGGAAATTAAAATCAAAAAGACACAGCCACCCCAAAGTTTGGGACGGCTCTGTTTACAAGAACCTCGTTTACGGTACAAGTTCAATATCGCAGAAAGTGAAAAATGGATAAAGAAGTTGTGGTACTTACGTACAATGCAATATCACTCAGCAATGAAATCTATGTCATCAGGCCCGTAGCAGCATAATGAGTGGATTCAGGTATGATGATTCTAACTGAAATAAGTCACACAGAAAAAGAAACATCATAAGATATCACTAATACACGGGATGTAAACTTGGCTACACAGGAACTGGATTACAAAACAGAACAGGGTCTCAAATTTAGAAAACCAACTTATGCTTGCTTAAGGGGAAAGGTGAGTTGGGGTGCTGCATCAAACCAGAGATTGAAATGAGCACAGATAAAGTTCCTTAAGCCAAATATGAAATAGACAAGAACTACTCCTTGCTCAACGAAATGGACTCAACACCCCATATTAAACGCCTAAGAATGTACCTGACTAGTAAGTATCTTAAAACCTATGGATTGCTATGTCTCTGAAAGAAAATCAAGCGTGTGTACAGGGGCATAAACGCAGCAGTGATAGGATTGGAGAGGTTCGGTGAGCAAATGAAGACCCTTTGAAGTCATATTGCATGGTACCCATTCCACGGGTCTCAACTCTCCAGGTTTAAGGGATTCTTCCTTCAGCTAAAACATGCACGTGGAACCCAGAGTATGATCAACCGTGTGATCGGGAGACGTGTTCCAATATGTCTCAGTTCTCGTCCCCTGGTACTCGGGTGCAACATTCCAGACGCTTTACTAACACTCTCCCGACTTGGAGAGTCAGTACCTTTAACCTCCTGTTTGGCCCAGTTTGCAATTTCTGCGGAAGATGAACAGGAATAGGGAGAACCAATGAGAGACTAGCTGGAGGTGTCTGGACGGGCAAATTTAACTCTCATTTCCCACCAGGAAGAGGAATTAACCAAAGGCTCAGCGTGCCGTGCCGGAACCAGATTAGGGCCTGAAGCAATCCTGCGGTGTTGCGGCCAGCTCACAAGAAAGCGAGTTGAAGAAAGGAGCTCAGGGGCACTGTAATTCACAAACCTGCAGAGTTATAAATGACAGCTATCGTCCAAAAATATACTGAAGTAAGGCTGCCAAGAGGACTTGAAAGCGGGGCAGAATTGCAGGAAACCGATTTCAGGAGGTAGACTGGAATTGCATTTAAAGCATAGGAAAAGAGGCAGAACGTCCACAATGATGCACTTGGCCAAAAAGGGCGTATGCGTTTTTTCCTGAATATATTCAGGAAAAAACGCATACGCACTTTTTGGCCAACCAAGCAAGCTTGCAAAGGAAATCTGCACTACAATGAAGTCTCACTTCCCCCCGGTCAAAAGGGCCATCTGAAAAAAGTGTAAAATCCAGAAAGGCAGGACAGGCCATGGAGAACTGGGAGCCTTGTTATGCTGATGGGCGGGATGTAAATTGCCAACAGCCACTCGGGAGAGGTGTATGGTGTTTCCTGAAACATCTAAAAAACAAAGCAACAGAGCCTAGGGCACTTCCACTTATGGTCCTATAGCTTAGGGAAATTAAAATCAAAAAGACACAGCCACCCCAAAGTTTGGGACGGCTCTGTTTACAAGAACCTCGTTTACGGTACAAGTTCAATATCGCAGAAAGTGAAAAATGGATAAAGAAGTTGTGGTACTTACGTACAATGCAATATCACTCAGCAATGAAATCTATGTCATCAGGCCCGTAGCAGCATAATGAGTGGATTCAGGTATGATGATTCTAACTGAAATAAGTCACACAGAAAAAGAAACATCATAAGATATCACTAATACACGGGATGTAAACTTGGCTACACAGGAACTGGATTACAAAACAGAACAGGGTCTCAAATTTAGAAAACCAACTTATGCTTGCTTAAGGGGAAAGGTGAGTTGGGGTGCTGCATCAAACCAGAGATTGAAATGAGCACAGATAAAGTTCCTTAAGCCAAATATAGAATAGACAAGAACTACTCCTTGCTCAACGAAATGGACTCAACACCCCATATTAAACGCCTAAGAATGTACCTGACTAGTAAGTATCTTAAAACCTATGGATTGCTATGTCTCTGAAAGAAAATCAAGCGTGTGTACAGGGGCACAAACGCAGCAGTGATAGGATTGGAGAGGTTCGGTGAGCAAATGAAGACCCTTTGAAGTCATATTGCATGGTACCCATTCCACGGGTCTCAACTCTCCAGGTTTAAGGGATTCTTCCTTCAGCTAAAACATGCACGTGGAACCCAGAGTATGATCAACCGTGTGATCGGGAGACGTGTTCCAATATGTCTCAGTTCTCGTCCCCTGGTACTCGGGTGCAACATTCCAGACGCTTTACTAACACTCTCCCGACTTGGAGAGTCAGTGTCTTTAACCTCCTGTTTGGCCCAGTTTGCAATTTCTGCGGAAGATGAACAGGAATAGGGAGAACCAATGAGAGACTAGCTGGAGGTGTCTGGACGGGCAAATTTAACTCTCATTTCCCACCAGGAAGAGGAATTAACCAAAGGCTCAGCGTGCCGTGCCGGAACCAGGTTAGGGCCTGAAGCAATCCTGCGGTGTTGCGGCCAGCTCACAAGAAAGCGAGTTGAAGAAAGGAGCTCAGGGGCACTGTAATTCACAAACCTGCAGAGTTATAAATGACAGCTATCGTCCAAAAATATACTGAAGTAAGGCTGCCAAGAGGACTTGAAAGCGGGGCAGAATTGCAGGAAACCGATTTCAGGAGGTAGACTGGAATTGCATTTAAAGCATAGGAAAAGAGGCAGAACGTCCACAATGATGCACTTGGCCAAAAAGGGCGTATGCGTTTTTTCCTGAATATATTCAGGAAAAAACGCATACGCCCTTTTTGGCCAACCAAGCAAGCTTGCAAAGGAAATCTGCACTACAATGAAGTCTCACTTCCCCCCGGTCAAAAGGGCCATCTGAAAAAAGTGTAAAATCCAGAAAGGCAGGACAGGCCATGGAGAACTGGGAGCCTTGTTATGCTGATGGGCGGGATGTAAATTGCCAAGAGCCACTCCGGAGAGGTGTATGGTGTTTCCTGAAACATCTAAAAAACAAAGCAACAGAGCCTAGGGCACTTCCACTTATG
This sequence comes from Leucopleurus acutus, assembly GCF_964270905.1. Classification (NCBI taxonomy): domain Eukaryota; kingdom Metazoa; phylum Chordata; class Mammalia; order Artiodactyla; family Delphinidae; genus Leucopleurus; species Leucopleurus acutus. The sequence continues at coordinate 631,901 of NW_028139192.1, forward strand.
GTCCTATAGCTTAGGGAAATTAAAATCAAAAAGACACAGCCACCCCAAAGTTTGGGACGGCTCTGTTTACAAGAAACTCGTTTACGGAACAAGTTCAATAGCGCAGAAAGTGAAAAATGGATAAAGAAGTTGTGGTACTTACGTACAATGCAATATCACTCAGCAATGAAATCTATGTCATCAGGCCCGTAGCAGCATAATGAGTGGATTCAGGTATGATGATTCTAACTGAAATAAGTCACACAGAAAAAGAAACATCATAAGATATCACTAATACACGGGATGTAAACTTGGCTACACAGGAACTGGATTACAAAACAGAACAGGGTCTCAAATTTAGAAAACCAACTTATGCTTGCTTAAGGGGAAAGGTGAGTTGGGGTGCTGCATCAAACCAGAGATTGAAATGAGCACAGATAAAGTTCCTTAAGCCAAATATGGAATAGACAAGAACTACTCCTTGCTCAACGAAATGGACTCAACACCCCATATTAAACGCCTAAGAATGTACCTGACTAGTAAGTATCTTAAAACCTATGGATTGCTATGTCTCTGAAAGAATATCAAGCGTGTGTACAGGGGCATAAACGCAGCAGTGATAGGATTGGAGAGGTTCGGTGAGCAAATGAAGACCCTTTGAAGTCATATTGCATGGTACCCATTCCACGGGTCTCAACTCTCCAGGTTTAAGGGATTCTTCCTTCAGCTAAAACATGCACGTGGAACCCAGAGTATGATCAACCGTGTGATCGGGATACGTGTTGCAATATGTCTCAGTTCTCATCCCCTGGTACTCGGGTACAACATTCCACACGCTTTACTAACACTCTCCCGACTTGGAGAGTCAGTGCCTTTAACCTCCTGTTTGGCCCAGTTTGCAATTTCTGCGGAAGATGAACAGGAATAGGGAGAACCAGTGAGAGACTAGCTGGAGGTGTCTGGACGGGCAAATTTAACTCTCATTTCCCACCAGGAAGAGGAATTAACCAAAGGCTCAGCGTGCCGTGCCGGAACCAGATTAGGGCCTGAAGCAATCCTGCGGTGTTGCGGCCAGCTCACAAGAAAGCGAGTTGAAGAAAGGAGCTCAGGGGCACTGTAATTCACAAACCTGCAGAGTTATAAATGACAGCTATCGTCCAAAAATATACTGAAGTAAGGCTGCCAAGAGGACTTGAAAGCGGGGCAGAATTGCAGGAAACCGATTTCAGGAGGTAGACTGGAATTGCATTTAAAGCATAGGAAAAGAGGCAGAACGTCCACAATGATGCACTTGGCCAAAAAGGGCGTATGCGTATTTTCGTGCAGGAAAAAACGCATACGCCCTTTTTGGCCAACCAAGCAAGCTTGCAAAGGAAATCTGCACTACAATGAAGTCTCACTTCCCCCCGGTCAAAAGGGCCATCTGAAAAAAGTGTAAAATCCAGAAAGGCAGGACAGGCCATGGAGAACTGGGAGCCTTGTTATGCTGATGGGCGGGATGTAAATTGCCAACAGCCACTCGGGAGAGGTGTATGGTGTTTCCTGAAACATCTAAAAAACAAAGCAACAGAGCCTAGGGCACTTCCACTTATGGTCCTATAGCTTAGGGAAATTAAAATCAAAAAGACACAGCCACCCCAAAGTTTGGGACAGCTCTGTTTACAAGAACCTCGTTTACGGTACAAGTTCAATATCGCAGAAAGTGAAAAATGGATAAAGAAGTTGTGGTACTTACGTACAATGCAATATCACTCAGCAATGAAATCTATGTCATCAGGCCCGTAGCAGCATAATGAGTGGATTCAGGTATGATGATTCTAACTGAAATAAGTCACACAGAAAAAGAAACATCATAAGATATCACTAATACACGGGATGTAAACTTGGCTACACAGGAACTGGATTACAAAACAGAACAGGGTCTCAAATTTAGAAAACCAACTTATGCTTGCTTAAGGGGAAAGGTGAGTTGGGGTGCTGCATAAAACCAGAGATTGAAATGAGCACAGATAAAGTTCCTTAAGCCAAATATGGAATAGACAAGAACTACTCCTTGCTCAACGAAATGGACTCAACACCCCATATTAAACGCCTAAGAATGTACCTGACTAGTAAGTATCTTAAAACCTATGGATTGCTATGTCTCTGAAAGAAAATCAAGCGTGTGTACAGGGGCACAAACGCAGCAGTGATAGGATTGGAGAGGTTCGGTGAGCAAATGAAGACCCTTTGAAGTCATATTGCATGGTACCCATTCCACGGGTCTCAACTCTCCAGGTTTAAGGGATTCTTCCTTCAGCTAAAACATGCACATGGAACCCAGAGTATGATCAACCGTGTGATCGGGAGACGTGTTCCAATATGTCTCAGTTCTCGTCCCCTGGTACTCGGGTGCAACATTCCAGACGCTTTACTAACACTCTCCCGACTTGGAGTGTCAGTGCCTTTAACCTCCTGTTTGGCCCAGTGTGCAATTTCTGCGGAAGATGAACAGGAATAGGGAGAACCAATGAGAGACTAGCTGGAGGTGTCTGGACGGGCAAATTTAACTCTCATTTCCCACCAGGAAGAGGAATTAACCAAAGGCTCAGCGTGCCGTGCCGGAACCAGATTAGGGCCTGAAGCAATCCTGCGGTGTTGCGGCCAGCTCACAAGAAAGCGAGTTGAAGAAAGGAGCTCAGGGGCACTGTAATTCACAAACCTGCAGAGTTATAAATGACAGCTATCGTCCAAAAATATACTGAAGTAAGGCTGCCAAGAGGACTTGAAAGCGGGGCAGAATTGCAGGAAACCGATTTCAGGAGGTAGACTGGAATTGCATTTAAAGCATAGGAAAAGAGGCAGAACGTCCACAATGATGCACTTGGCCAAAAAGGGCGTATGCGTATTTTCGTGCAGGAAAAAACGCATACGCCCTTTTTGGCCAACCAAGCAAGCTTGCAAAGGAAATCTGCACTACAATGAAGTCTCACTTCCCCCCGGTCAAAAGGGCCATCTGAAAAAAGTGTAAAATCCAGAAAGGCAGGACAGGCCATGGAGAACTGGGAGCCTTGTTATGCTGATGGGCGGGATGTAAATTGCCAACAGCCACTCGGGAGAGGTGTATGGTGTTTCCTGAAACATCTAAAAAACAAAGCAACAGAGCCTAGGGCACTTCCACTTATGGTCCTATAGCTTAGGGAAATTAAAATCAAAAAGACACAGCCACCCCAAAGTTTGGGACAGCTCTGTTTACAAGAACCTCGTTTACGGTACAAGTTCAATATCGCAGAAAGTGAAAAATGTATAAAGAAGTTGTGGTACTTACGTACAATGCAATATCACTCAGCAATGAAATCTATGTCATCAGGCCCGTAGCAGCATAATGAGTGGATTCAGGTATGATGATTCTAACTGAAATAAGTCACACAGAAAAAGAAACATCATAAGATATCACTAATACACGGAATGTAAACTTGGCTACACAGGAACTGGATTACAAAACAGAACAGAGTCTCAAATTTAGAAAACCAACTTATGCTTGCTTAAGGGGAAAGGTGAGTTGGGGTGCTGCATCAAACCAGAGATTGAAATGAGCACAGATAAAGTTCCTTAAGCCAAATATGGAATAGACAAGAACTACTCCTTGCTCAACGAAATGGACTCAACACCCCATATTAAACGCCTAAGAATGTACCTGACTAGTAAGTATCTTAAAACCTATGGATTGCTATGTCGCTGAAAGAAAATCAAGCGTGTGTACAGGGGCATAAACGCAGCAGTGATAGGATTGGAGACGTTCGGTGAGCAAATGAAGACCCTTTGAAGTCATATTGCATGGTACCCATTCCACGGGTCTCAACTCTCCAGGTTTAAGGGATTCTGCCTTCAGCTAAAACATGCACGTGGAACCCAGAGTATGATCAACCGTGTGATCGGGAGACGTGTTCCAATATGTCTCAGTTCTCGTCCCCTGGTACTCGGGTGCAACATTCCAGACGCTTTACTAACACTCTCCCGACTTGGAGAGTCAGTGCCTTTAACCTCCTGTTTGGCCCAGTTTGCAATTTCTGCGGAAGATGAACAGGAATAGGGAGAACCAATGAGAGACTAGCTGGAGGTGTCTGGACGGGCAAATTTAACTCTCATTTCCCACCAGGAAGAGGAATTAACCAAAGGCTCAGCGTGCCGTGCCGGAACCAGATTAGGGCCTGAAGCAATCCTGCGGTGTTGCGGCCAGCTCACAAGAAAGCGAGTTGAAGAAAGGAGCTCAGGGGCACTGTAATTCACAAACCTGCAGAGTTATAAATGACAGCTATCGTCCAAAAATATACTGAAGTAAGGCTGCCAAGAGGACTTGAAAGCGGGGCAGAATTGCAGGAAACCGATTTCAGGAGGTAGACTGGAATTGCATTTAAAGCATAGGAAAAGAGGCAGAACGTCCACAATGATGCACTTGGCCAAAAAGGGCGTATGCGCTTTTTCCTGAAAATATTCAGGAAAAAACGCATACGCCCTTTTTGGCCAACCAAGCAAGCTTGCAAAGGAAATCTGCACTACAATGAAGTCTCACTTCCCCCCGGTCAAAAGGGCCATCTGAAAAAAGTGTAAAATCCAGAAAGGCAGGACAGGCCATGGAGAACTGGGAGCCTTGTTATGCTGATGGGCGGGATGTAAATTGCCAACAGCCACTCGGGAGAGGTGTATGGTGTTTCCTGAAACATCTAAAAAACAAAGCAACAGAGCCTAGGGCACTTCCACTTATGGTCCTATAGCTTAGGGAAATTAAAATCAAAAAGACACAGCCACCCCAAAGTTTGGGACGGCTCTGTTTACAAGAACCTCGTTTACAGTACAAGTTCAATAGCGCAGAAAGTGAAAAATGGATAAAGAAGTTGTGGTACTTACGTACAATGAAATATCACTCAGCAATGAAATCTATGTCATCAGGCCCGTAGCAGCATAATGAGTGGATTCAGGTATGATGATTCTAACTGAAATAAGTCACACAGAAAAAGAAACATCATAAGATATCACTAATACACGGGATGTAAACTTGGCTACACAGGAACTGGATTACAAAACAGAACAGGGTCTCAAATTTAGAAAACCAACTTATGCTTGCTTAAGGGGAAAGGTGAGTTGGGGTGCTGCATAAAACTAGAGATTTAAATGAGCACAGATAAAGTTCCTTAAGCCAAATATAGAATAGACAAGAACTACTCCTTGCTCAACGAAATGGACTCAACACCCCATATTAAACGCCTAAGAATGTACCTGACTAGTAAGTATCTTAAAACCTATGGATTGCTATGTGTCTGAAAGAAAATCAAGCGTGTGTACAGGGGCATAAACGCAGCAGTGATAGGATTGGAGAGGTTCAGTGAGCAAATGAAGACCCTTTGAAGTCATATTGCATGGTACCCATTCCACGGGTCTCAACTCTCCAGGTTTAAGGGATTCTTCCTTCAGCTAAAACATGCACGTGGAACCCAGAGTATGATCAACCGTGTGATCGGGAGACGTGTTCCAATATGTCTCAGTTCTCGTCCCCTGGTACTCGGGTGCAACATTCCAGACGCTTTACTAACACTCTCCCGACTTGGAGAGTCAGTGCCTTTAACCTCCTGTTTGGCCCAGTTTGCAATTTCTGCGGAAGATGAACAGGAATAGGGAGAACCAATGAGAGACTAGCTGGAGGTGTCTGGACGGGCAAATTTAACTCTCATTTCCCACCAGGAAGAGGAATTAACCAAAGGCTCAGCGTGCCGTGCCGGAACCAGATTAGGGCCTGAAGCAATCCTGCGGTGTTGCGGCCAGCTCACAAGAAAGCGAGTTGAAGAAAGGAGCTCAGGGGCACTGTAATTCACAAACCTGCAGAGTTATAAATGACAGCTATAGTCCAAAAATATACTGAAGTAAGGCTGCCAAGAGGACTTGAAAGCGGGGCAGAATTGCAGGAAACCGATTTCAGGAGGTAGACTGGAATTGCATTTAAAGCATAGGAAAAGAGGCAGAACGTCCACAATGATGCACTTGGCCAAAAAGGGCGTATGCGTATTTTCGTGCAGGAAAAAACGCATACGCCCTTTTTGGCCAACCAAGCAAGCTTGCAAAGGAAATCTGCACTACAATGAAGTCTCACTTCCCCCCGGTCAAAAGGGCCATCTGAAAAAAGTGTAAAATCCAGAAAGGCAGGACAGGCCATGGAGAACTGGGAGCCTTGTTATGCTGATGGGCGGGATGTAAATTGCCAACAGCCACTCGGGAGAGGTGTATGGTGTTTCCTGAAACATCTAAAAAACAAAGCAACAGAGCCTAGGGCACTTCCACTTATGGTCCTATAGCTTAGGGAAATTAAAATCAAAAAGACACAGCCACCCCAAAGTTTGGGACGGCTCTGTTTACAAGAACCTCGTTTAAGGTACAAGTTCAATATCGCAGAAAGTGAAAAATGGATAAAGAAGTTGTGGTACTTACGTACAATGCAATATCACTCAGCAATGAAATCTATGTCATCAGGCCCGTAGCAGCATAATGAGTGGATTCAGGTATGATGATTCTAACTGAAATAAGTCACACAGAAAAAGAAACATCATAAGATATCACTAATACACGGGATGTAAACTTGGCTACACAGGAACTGGATTACAAAACAGAACAGGGTCTCAAATTTAGAAAACCAACTTATGCTTGCTTAAGGGGAAAGGTGAGTTGGGGTGCTGCATCAAACCAGAGATTGAAATGAGCACAGATAAAGTTCCTTAAGCCAAATATGAAATAGACAAGAACTACTCCTTGCTCAACGAAATGGACTCAACACCCCATATTAAACGCCTAAGAATGTACCTGACTAGTAAGTATCTTAAAACCTATGGATTGCTATGTCTCTGAAAGAAAATCAAGCGTGTGTACAGGGGCATAAACGCAGCAGTGATAGGATTGGAGAGGTTCGGTGAGCAAATGAAGACCCTTTGAAGTCATATTGCATGGTACCCATTCCACGGGTCTCAACTCTCCAGGTTTAAGGGATTCTTCCTTCAGCTAAAACATGCACGTGGAACCCAGAGTATGATCAACCGTGTGATCGGGAGACGTGTTCCAATATGTCTCAGTTCTCGTCCCCTGGTACTCGGGTGCAACATTCCAGACGCTTTACTAACACTCTCCCGACTTGGAGAGTCAGTGCCTTTAACCTCCTGTTTGGCCCAGTTTGCAATTTCTGCGGAAGATGAACAGGAATAGGGAGAACCAATGAGAGACTAGCTGGAGGTGTCTGGACGGGCAAATTTAACTCTCATTTCCCACCAGGAAGAGGAATTAACCAAAGGCTCAGCGTGCCGTGCCGGAACCAGATTAGGGCCTGAAGCAATCCTGCGGTGTTGCGGCCAGCTCACAAGAAAGCGAGTTGAAGAAAGGAGCTCAGGGGCACTGTAATTCACAAACCTGCAGAGTTATAAATGACAGCTATCGTCCAAAAATATACTGAAGTAAGGCTGCCAAGAGGACTTGAAAGCGGGGCAGAATTGCAGGAAACCGATTTCAGGAGGTAGACTGGAATTGCATTTAAAGCATAGGAAAAGAGGCAGAACGTCCACAATGATGCACTTGGCCAAAAAGGACGTATGCGTATTTTCGTGCAGGAAAAAACGCATACGCCCTTTTTGGCCAACCAAGCAAGCTTGCAAAGGAAATCTGCACTACAATGAAGTCTCACTTCCCCCCGGTCAAAAGGGCCATCTGAAAAAAGTGTAAAATCCAGAAAGGCAGGACAGGCCATGGAGAACTGGGAGCCTTGTTATGCTGATGGGCGGGATGTAAATTGCCAACAGCCACTCGGGAGAGGTGTATGGTGTTTCCTGAAACATCTAAAAAACAAAGCAACAGAGCCTAGGGCACTTCCACTTATGGTCCTATAGCTTAGGGAAATTAAAATCAAAAAGACACAGCCACCCCAAAGTTTGGGACAGCTCTGTTTACAAGAACCTCGTTTACGGTACAAGTTCAATATCGCAGAAAGTGAAAAATGGATAAAGAAGTTGTGGTACTTACGTACAATGCAATATCACTCAGCAATGAAATCTATGTCATCAGGCCCGTAGCAGCATAATGAGTGGATTCAGGTATGATGATTCTAACTGAAATAAGTCACACAGAAAAAGAAACATCATAAGATATCACTAATACACGGAATGTAAACTTGGCTACACAGGAACTGGATTACAAAACAGAACAGGGTCTCAAATTTAGAAAACCAACTTATGCTTGCTTAAGGGGAAAGGTGAGTTGGGGTGCTGCATCAAACCAGAGATTGAAATGAGCACAGATAAAGTTCCTTAAGCCAAATATGGAATAGACAAGAACTACTCCTTGCTCAACGAAATGGACTCAACACCCCATATTAAACGCCTAAGAATGTACCTGACTAGTAAGTATCTTAAAACCTATGGATTGCTATGTGTCTGAAAGAAAATCAAGCGTGTGTACAGGGGCATAAACGCAGCAGTGATAGGATTGGAGAGGTTCGGTGAGCAAATGAAGACCCTTTGAAGTCATATTGCATGGTACCCATTCCACGGGTCTCAACTCTCCAGGTTTAAGGGATTCTGCCTTCAGGTAAAACATGCACGTGGAACCCAGAGTATGATCAACCGTGTGATCGGGAGACGTGTTCCAATATGTCTCAGTTCTCGTCCCCTGGTACTCGGGTGCAACATTCCAGACGCTTTACTAACACTCTCCCGACTTGGAGAGTCAGTGCCTTTAACCTCCTGTTTGGCCCAGTTTGCAATTTCTGCGGAAGATGAACAGGAATAGGGAGAACCAATGAGAGACTAGCTGGAGGTGTCTGGACGGGCAAATTTAACTCTCATTTCCCACCAGGAAGAGGAATTAACCAAAGGCTCAGCGTGCCGTGCCGGAACCAGATTAGGGCCTGAAGCAATCCTGCGGTGTTGCGGCCAGCTCACAAGAAAGCGAGTTGAAGAAAGGAGCTCAGGGGCACTGTAATTCACAAACCTGCAGAGTTATAAATGACAGCTATCGTCCAAAAATATACTGAAGTAAGGCTGCCAAGAGGACTTGAAAGCGGGGCAGAATTGCAGGAAACCGATTTCAGGAGGTAGACTGGAATTGCATTTAAAGCATAGGAAAAGAGGCAGAACGTCCACAATGATGCACTTGGCCAAAAAGGGCGTATGCATATTTTCGTGCAGGAAAAAACGCATACGCCCTTTTTGGCCAACCAAGCAAGCTTGCAAAGGAAATCTGCACTACAATGAAGTCTCACTTCCCCCCGGTCAAAAGGGCCATCTGAAAAAAGTGTAAAATCCAGAAAGGCAGGACAGGCCATGGAGAACTGGGAGCCTTGTTATGCTGATGGGCGGGATGTAAATTGCCAACAGCCACTCGGGAGAGGTGTATGGTGTTTCCTGAAACATCTAAAAAACAAAGCAACAGAGCCTAGGGCACTTCCACTTATGGTCCTATAGCTTAGGGAAATTAAAATCAAAAAGACACAGCCACCCCAAAGTTTGGGACGGCTCTGTTTACAAGAACCTCGTTTACGGTACAAGTTCAATATCGCAGAAAGTGAAAAATGGATAAAGAAGTTGTGGTACTTACGTACAATGCAATATCACTCAGCAATGAAATCTATGTCATCAGGCCCATAGCAGCATAATGAGTGGATTCAGGTATGATGATTCTAACTGAAATAAGTCACACAGAAAAAGAAACATCATAAGATATCACTAATACACGGAATGTAAACTTGGCTACACAGGAACTGGATTACAAAACAGAACAGGGTCTCAAATTTAGAAAACCAACTTATGCTTGCTTAAGGGGAAAGGTGAGTTGGGGTGCTGCATCAAACCAGAGATTGAAATGAGCACAGATAAAGTTCCTTAAGCCAAATATGGAATAGACAAGAACTACTCCTTGCTCAACGAAATGGACTCAACACCCCATATTAAACGCCTAAGAATGTACCTGACTAGTAAGTATCTTAAAACCTATGGATTGCTATGTCGCTGAAAGAAAATCAAGCGTGTGTACAGGGGCATAAACGCAGCAGTGATAGGATTGGAGACGTTCGGTGAGCAAATGAAGACCCTTTGAAGTCATATTGCATGGTACCCATTCCACGGGTCTCAACTCTCCAGGTTTAAGGGATTCTGCCTTCAGCTAAAACATGCACGTGGAACCCAGAGTATGATCAACCGTGTGATCGGGAGACGTGTTCCAATATGTCTCACTTCTCGTCCCCTGGTACTCGGGTGCAACATTCCAGACGCTTTACTAACACTCTCCCGACTTGGAGAGTCAGTGCCTTTAACCTCCTGTTTGGCCCAGTTTGCAATTTCTGCGGAAGATGAACAGGAATAGGGAGAACCAATGAGAGACTAGCTGGAGGTGTCTGGACGGGCAAATTTAACTCTCATTTCCCACCAGGAAGAGGAATTAACCAAAGGCTCAGCGTGCCGTGCCGGAACCAGATTAGGGCCTGAAGCAATCCTGCGGTGTTGCGGCCAGCTCACAAGAAAGCGAGTTGAAGAAAGGAGCTCAGGGGCACTGTAATTCACAAACCTGCAGAGTTATAAATGACAGCTATCGTCCAAAAATATACTGAAGTAAGGCTGCCAAGAGGACTTGAAAGCGGGGCAGAATTGCAGGAAACCGATTTCAGGAGGTAGACTGGAATTGCATTTAAAGCATAGGAAAAGAGGCAGAACGTCCACAATGATGCACTTGGCCAAAAAGGGCGTATGCGTATTTTCGTGCAGGAAAAAACGCATACGCCCTTTTTGGCCAACCAAGCAAGCTTGCAAAGGAAATCTGCACTACAATGAAGTCTCACTTCCCCCCGGTCAAAAGGGCCATCTGAAAAAAGTGTAAAATCCAGAAAGGCAGGACAGGCCATGGAGAACTGGGAGCCTTGTTATGCTGATGGGCGGGATGTAAATTGCCAACAGCCACTCGGGAGAGGTGTATGGTGTTTCCTGAAACATCTAAAAAACAAAGCAACAGAGCCTAGGGCACTTCCACTTATGGTCCTATAGCTTAGGGAAATTAAAATCAAAAAGACACAGCCACCCCAAAGTTTGGGACGGCTCTGTTTACAAGAACCTCGTTTACGGTACAAGTTCAATATCGCAGAAAGTGAAAAATGGATAAAGAAGTTGTGGTACTTACGTACAATGCAATATCACTCAGCAATGAAATCTATGTCATCAGGCCCGTAGCAGCATAATGAGTGGATTCAGGTATGATGATTCTAACTGAAATAAGTCACACAGAAAAAGAAACATCATAAGATATCACTAATACACGGGATGTAAACTTGGCTACACAGGAACTGGATTACAAAACAGAACAGGGTCTCAAATTTAGAAAACCAACTTATGCTTGCTTAAGGGGAAAGGTGAGTTGGGGTGCTGCATCAAACCAGAGATTGAAATGAGCACAGATAAAGTTCCTTAAGCCAAATATGAAATAGACAAGAACTACTCCTTGCTCAACGAAATGGACTCAACACCCCATATTAAACGCCTAAGAATGTACCTGACTAGTAAGTATCTTAAAACCTATGGATTGCTATGTCTCTGAAAGAAAATCAAGCGTGTGTACAGGGGCATAAACGCAGCAGTGATAGGATTGGAGAGGTTCGGTGAGCAAATGAAGACCCTTTGAAGTCATATTGCATGGTACCCATTCCACGGGTCTCAACTCTCCAGGTTTAAGGGATTCTTCCTTCAGCTAAAACATGCACGTGGAACCCAGAGTATGATCAACCGTGTGATCGGGAGACGTGTTCCAATATGTCTCAGTTCTCGTCCCCTGGTACTCGGGTGCAACATTCCAGACGCTTTACTAACACTCTCCCGACTTGGAGAGTCAGTACCTTTAACCTCCTGTTTGGCCCAGTTTGCAATTTCTGCGGAAGATGAACAGGAATAGGGAGAACCAATGAGAGACTAGCTGGAGGTGTCTGGACGGGCAAATTTAACTCTCATTTCCCACCAGGAAGAGGAATTAACCAAAGGCTCAGCGTGCCGTGCCGGAACCAGATTAGGGCCTGAAGCAATCCTGCGGTGTTGCGGCCAGCTCACAAGAAAGCGAGTTGAAGAAAGGAGCTCAGGGGCACTGTAATTCACAAACCTGCAGAGTTATAAATGACAGCTATCGTCCAAAAATATACTGAAGTAAGGCTGCCAAGAGGACTTGAAAGCGGGGCAGAATTGCAGGAAACCGATTTCAGGAGGTAGACTGGAATTGCATTTAAAGCATAGGAAAAGAGGCAGAACGTCCACAATGATGCACTTGGCCAAAAAGGGCGTATGCGTTTTTTCCTGAATATATTCAGGAAAAAACGCATACGCACTTTTTGGCCAACCAAGCAAGCTTGCAAAGGAAATCTGCACTACAATGAAGTCTCACTTCCCCCCGGTCAAAAGGGCCATCTGAAAAAAGTGTAAAATCCAGAAAGGCAGGACAGGCCATGGAGAACTGGGAGCCTTGTTATGCTGATGGGCGGGATGTAAATTGCCAACAGCCACTCGGGAGAGGTGTATGGTGTTTCCTGAAACATCTAAAAAACAAAGCAACAGAGCCTAGGGCACTTCCACTTATGGTCCTATAGCTTAGGGAAATTAAAATCAAAAAGACACAGCCACCCCAAAGTTTGGGACGGCTCTGTTTACAAGAACCTCGTTTACGGTACAAGTTCAATATCGCAGAAAGTGAAAAATGGATAAAGAAGTTGTGGTACTTACGTACAATGCAATATCACTCAGCAATGAAATCTATGTCATCAGGCCCGTAGCAGCATAATGAGTGGATTCAGGTATGATGATTCTAACTGAAATAAGTCACACAGAAAAAGAAACATCATAAGATATCACTAATACACGGGATGTAAACTTGGCTACACAGGAACTGGATTACAAAACAGAACAGGGTCTCAAATTTAGAAAACCAACTTATGCTTGCTTAAGGGGAAAGGTGAGTTGGGGTGCTGCATAAAACCAGAGATTGAAATGAGCACAGATAAAGTTCCTTAAGCCAAATATGGAATAGACAAGAACTACTCCTTGCTCAACGAAATGGACTCAACACCCCATATTAAACGCCTAAGAATGTACCTGACTAGTAAGTATCTTAAAACCTATGGATTGCTATGTGTCTGAAAGAAAATCAAGCGTGTGTACAGGGGCATAAACGCAGCAGTGATAGGATTGGAGAGGTTCGGTGAGCAAATGAAGACCCTTTGAAGTCATATTGCATGGTACCCATTCCACGGGTCTCAACTCTCCAGGTTTAAGGGATTCTTCCTTCAGCTAAAACATGCACGTGGAACCCAGAGTATGATCAACCGTGTGATCGGGAGACGTGTTCCAATATGTCTCAGTTCTCGTCCCCTGGTACTCGGGTGCAACATTCCAGACGCTTTACTAACACTCTCCCGACTTGGAGAGTCAGTGCCTTTAACCTCCTGTTTGGCCCAGTTTGCAATTTCTGCGGAAGATGAACAGGAATAGGGAGAACCAATGAGAGACTAGCTGGAGGTGTCTGGACGGGCAAATTTAACTCTCATTTCCCACCAGGAAGAGGAATTAACCAAAGGCTCAGCGTGCCGTGCCGGAACCAGATTAGGGCCTGAAGCAATCCTGCGGTGTTGCGGCCAGCTCACAAGAAAGCGAGTTGAAGAAAGGAGCTCAGGGGCACTGTAATTCACAAACCTGCAGAGTTATAAATGACAGCTATCGTCCAAAAATATACTGAAGTAAGGCTGCCAAGAGGACTTGAAAGCGGGGCAGAATTGCAGGAAACCGATTTCAGGAGGTAGACTGGAATTGCATTTAAAGCATAGGAAAAGAGGCAGAACGTCCACAATGATGCACTTGGCCAAAAAGGGCGTATGCGTTTTTTCCTGAATATATTCAGGAAAAAACGCATACGCCCTTTTTGGCCAACCAAGCAAGCTTGCAAAGGAAATCTGCACTACAATGAAGTCTCACTTCCCCCCGGTCAAAAGGGCCATCTGAAAAAAGTGTAAAATCCAGAAAGGCAGGACAGGCCATGGAGAACTGGGAGCCTTGTTATGCTGATGGGCGGGATGTAAATTGCCAACAGCCACTCGGGAGAGGTGTATGGTGTTTCCTGAAACATCTAAAAAACAAAGCAACAGAGCCTAGGGCACTTCCACTTATGGTCCTATAGCTTAGGGAAATTAAAATCAAAAAGACACAGCCACCCCAAAGTTTGGGACGGCTCTGTTTACAAGAACCTCGTTTACGGTACAAGTTCAATATCGCAGAAAGTGAAAAATGGATAAAGAAGTTGTGGTACTTACGTACAATGCAATATCACTCAGCAATGAAATCTATGTCATCAGGCCCGTAGCAGCATAATGAGTGGATTCAGGTATGATGATTCTAACTGAAATAAGTCACACAGAAAAAGAAACATCATAAGATATCACTAATACACGGGATGTAAACTTGGCTACACAGGAACTGGATTACAAAACAGAACAGGGTCTCAAATTTAGAAAACCAACTTATGCTTGCTTAAGGGGAAAGGTGAGTTGGGGTGCTGCATAAAACCAGAGATTTAAATGAGCGCAGATAAAGTTCCTTAAGCCAAATATGGAATAGACAAGAACTACTCCTTGCTCAACGAAATGGACTCAACACCCCATATTAAACGCCTAAGAATGTACCTGACTAGTAAGTATCTTAAAACCTATGGATTGCTATGTCTCTGAAAGAAAATCAAGCGTGTGTACAGGGGCATAAACGCAGCAGTGATAGGATTGGAGAGGTTCGGTGAGCAAATGAAGACCCTTTGAAGTCATATTGCATGGTACCCATTCCACAGGTCTCAACTCTCCAGGTTTAAGGGATTCTTCCTTCAGCTAAAACATGCACGTGGAACCCAGAGTATGATCAACCGTGTGATCGGGAGACGTGTTCCAATATGTCTCACTTCTCGTCCCCTGGTACTCGGGTGCAACATTCCAGACGCTTTACTAACACTCTCCCGACTTGGAGAGTCAGTGCCTTTAACCTCCTGTTTGGCCCAGTTTGCAATTTCTGCGGAAGATGAACAGGAATAGGGAGAACCAATGAGAGACTAGCTGGAGGTGTCTGGACGGGCAAATTTAACTCTCATTTCCCACCAGGAAGAGGAATTAACCAAAGGCTCAGCGTGCCGTGCCGGAACCAGATTAGGGCCTGAAGCAATCCTGCGGTGTTGCGGCCAGCTCACAAGAAAGCGAGTTGAAGAAAGGAGCTCAGGGGCACTGTAATTCACAAACCTGCAGAGTTATAAATGACAGCTATCGTCCAAAAATATACTGAAGTAAGGCTGCCAAGAGGACTTGAAAGCGGGGCAGAATTGCAGGAAACCGATTTCAGGAGGTAGACTGGAATTGCATTTAAAGCATAGGAAAAGAGGCAGAACGTCCACAATGATGCACTTGGCCAAAAAGGGCATATGCGTTTTTTCCTGAATATATTCAGGAAAAAACGCATACGCCCTTTTTGGCCAACCAAGCAAGCTTGCAAAGGAAATCTGCACTACAATGAAGTCTCACTTCCCCCCGGTCAAAAGGGCCATCTGAAAAAAGTGTAAAATCCAGAAAGGCAGGACAGGCCATGGAGAACTGGGAGCCTTGTTATGCTGATGGGCGGGATGTAAATTGCCAACAGCCACTCGGGAGAGGTGTATGGTGTTTCCTGAAACATCTAAAAAACAAAGCAACAGAGCCTAGGGCACTTCCACTTATGGTCCTATAGCTTAGGGAAATTAAAATCAAAAAGACACAGCCACCCCAAAGTTTGGGACGGCTCTGTTTACAAGAACCTCGTTTACGGTACAAGTTCAATATCGCAGAAAGTGAAAAATGGATAAAGAAGTTGTGGTACTTACGTACAATGCAATATCACTCAGCAATGAAATCTATGTCATCAGGCCCGTAGCAGCATAATGAGTGGATTCAGGTATGATGATTCTAACTGAAATAAGTCACACAGAAAAAGAAACATCATAAGATATCACTAATACACGGAATGTAAACTTGGCTACACAGGAACTGGATTACGAAACAGAACAGGGTCTCAAATTTAGAAAACCAACTTATGCTTGCTTAAGGGGAAAGGTGAGTTGGGGTGCTGCATAAAACCAGAGATTGAAATGAGCACAGATAAAGTTCCTTAAGCCAAATATGGAATAGACAAGAACTACTCCTTGCTCAACGAAATGGACTCAACACCCCATATTAAACGCCTAAGAATGTACCTGACTAGTAAGTATCTTAAAACCTATGGATTGCTATGTGTCTGAAAGAAAATCAAGCGTGTGTACAGGGGCATAAACGCAGCAGTGATAGGATTGGAGAGGTTCGGTGAGCAAATGAAGACCCTTTGAAGTCATATTGCATGGTACCCATTCCACGGGTCTCAACTCTCCAGGTTTAAGGGATTCTTCCTTCAGCTAAAACATGCACGTGGAACCCAGAGTATGATCAACTGTGTGATCGGGAGACGTGTTCCAATATGTCTCAGTTCTCGTCCCCTGGTACTCGGGTGCAACATTCCACACGCTTTACTAACACTCTCCCGACTTGGAGAGTCAGTGCCTTTAACCTCCTGTTTGGCCCAGTTTGCAATTTCTGCGGAAGATGAACAGGAATAGGGAGAACCAATGAGAGACTAGCTGGAGGTGACTGGACGGGCAAATTTAACTCTCATTTCCCACCAGGAAGAGGAATTAACCAAAGGCTCAGCGTGCCGTGCCGGAACCAGTTTAGGGCCTGAAACAATCCTGCGGTGTTGCGGCCAGCTCACAAGAAAGCGAGTTGAAGAAAGGAGCTCAGGGGCACTGTAATTCACAAACCTGCAGAGTTATAAATGACAGCTATCGTCCAAAAATATACTGAAGTAAGGCTGCCAAGAGGACTTGAAAGCGGGGCAGAATTGCAGGAAACCGATTTCAGGAGGTAGACTGGAATTGCATTTAAAGCATAGGAAAAGAGGCAGAACGTCCACAATGATGCACTTGGCCAAAAAGGGCGTATGCGTTTTTTCCTGAATATATTCAGGAAAAAACGCATACGCCCTTTTTGGCCAACCAAGCAAGCTTGCAAAGGAAATCTGCACTACAATGAAGTCTCACTTCCCCCCGGTCAAAAGGGCCATCTGAAAAAAGTGTAAAATCCAGAAAGGCAGGACAGGCCATGGAGAACTGGGAGCCTTGTTATGCTGATGGGCGGGATGTAAATTGCCAAGAGCCACTCCGGAGAGGTGTATGGTGTTTCCTGAAACATCTAAAAAACAAAGCAACAGAGCCTAGGGCACTTCCACTTATGGTCCTATAGCTTAGGGAAGTTAAAATCAAAAAGACACAGCCACCCCAAAGTTTGGGACGGCTCTGTTTACAAGAACCTCGTTTACAGTACAAGTTCAATATCGCAGAAAGTGAAAAATGGATAAAGAAGTTGTGGTACTTACGTACAATGCAATATCACTCAGCAATGAAATCTATGTCATCAGGCCCGTAGCAGCATAATGAGTGGATTCAGGTATGATGATTCTAACTGAAATAAGTCACACAGAAAAAGAAACATCATAAGATATCACTAATACACGGGATGTAAACTTGGCTACACAGGAACTGGATTACAAAACAGAACAGGGTCTCAAATTTAGAAAACCAACTTATGCTTGCTTAAGGGGAAAGGTGAGTTGGGGTGCTGCATCAAACCAGAGATTGAAATGAACACAGATAAAGTTCCTTGAGCCAAATATGGAATAGACAAGAACTACTCCTTGCTCAACGAAATGGACTCAACACCCCATATTAAACGCCTAAGAATGTACCTGACTAGTAAGTATCTTAAAACCTATGAATTGCTATGTCTCTGAAAGAAAATCAAGCGTGTGTACAGGGGCATAAACGCAGCAGTGATAGGATTGGAGAGGTTCGGTGAGCAAATGAAGACCCTTTGAAGTCATATTGCATGGTACCCATTCCACGGGTCTCAACTCTCCAGGTTTAAGGGATTCTGCCTTCAGGTAAAACATGCACGTGGAACCCAGAGTATGATCACCCGTGTGATCGGGAGACATGTTCCAATATGTCTCAGGTCTCGTCCCCTGGTACTCGGGTGCAACATTCCAGACGCTTTACTAACACTCTCCCGACTTGGAGAGTCAGTGCCTTTAACCTCCTGTTTGGCCCAGTTAGCAATTTCTGCGGAAGATGAACAGGAATAGGGAGAACCAATGAGAGACTAGCTGGAGGTGTCTGGACGGGCAAATTTAACTCTTATTTCCCACCAGGAAGAGGAATTAACCAAAGGCTCAGCGTGCCGTGCGGGAACCAGATTAGGGCCTGAAGCAATCCTGCGGTGTTGCGGCCAGCTCACAAGAAAGCGAGTTGAAGAAAGGAGCTCAGGGGCACTGTAATTCACAAACCTGCAGAGTTATAAATGACAGCTATCGTCCAAAAATATACTGAAGTAAGGCTGCCAAGAGGACTTGAAAGCGGGGCAGAATTGCAGGAAACCGATTTCAGGAGGTAGACTGGAATTGCATTTAAAGCATAGGAAAAGAGGCAGAACGTCCACAATGATGCACTTGGCCAAAAAGGGCGTATGCGTTTTTTCCTGAATATATTCAGGAAAAAACGCATACGCCCTTTCTGGCCAACCAAGCAAGCTTGCAAAGGAAATCTGCACTACAATGAAGTCTCACTTCCCCCCGGTCAAAAGGGCCATCTGAAAAAAGTGTAAAATCCAGAAAGGCAGGACAGGCCATGGAGAACTGGGAGCCTTGTTATGCTGATGGGCGGGATGTAAATTGCCAACA
This sequence comes from Leucopleurus acutus, assembly GCF_964270905.1. Lineage (NCBI taxonomy): Eukaryota > Metazoa > Chordata > Mammalia > Artiodactyla > Delphinidae > Leucopleurus > Leucopleurus acutus. Next base: position 650,734 of record NW_028139192.1, read on the forward strand.
GCCACTCGGGAGAGGTGTATGGTGTTTCCTGAAACATCTAAAAAACAAAGCAACAGAGCCTAGGGCACTTCCACTTATGGTCCTATAGCTTAGGGAAATTAAAATCAAAAAGACACAGCCACCCCAAAGTTTGGGACGGCTCTGTTTACAAGAACCTCGTTTACGGTACAAGTTCAATATCGCAGAAAGTGAAAAATGGATAAAGAAGTTGTGGTACTTACGTACAATGCAATATCACTCAGCAATGAAATCTATGTCATCAGGCCCATAGCAGCATAATGAGTGGATTCAGGTATGATGATTCTAACTGAAATAAGTCACACAGAAAAAGAAACATCATAAGATATCACTAATACACGGAATGTAAACTTGGCTACACAGGAACTGGATTACAAAACAGAACAGGGTCTCAAATTTAGAAAACCAACTTATGCTTGCTTAAGGGGAAAGGTGAGTTGGGGTGCTGCGTAAAACCAGAGATTTAAATGAACACAGATAAAGTTCCTTAAGCCAAATATGGAATAGACAAGAACTACTCCTTGCTCAACGAAATGGACTCAACACCCCATATTAAACGCCTAAGAATGTACCTGACTAGTAAGTATCTTAAAACCTATGAATTGCTATGTCTCTGAAAGAAAATCAAGCGTGTGTACAGGGGCATAAACGCAGCAGTGATAGGATTGGAGAGGTTCGGTGAGCAAATGAAGACCCTTTGAAGTCATATTGCATGGTACCCATTCCACGGGTCTCAACTCTCCAGGTTTAAGGGATTCTGCCTTCAGGTAAAACATGCACGTGGAACCCAGAGTATGATCACCCGTGTGATCGGGAGACATGTTCCAATATGTCTCAGGTCTCGTCCCCTGGTACTCGGGTGCAACATTCCAGACGCTTTACTAACACTCTCCCGACTTGGAGAGTCAGTGCCTTTAACCTCCTGTTTGGCCCAGTTAGCAATTTCTGCGGAAGATGAACAGGAATAGGGAGAACCAATGAGAGACTAGCTGGAGGTGTCTGGACGGGCAAATTTAACTCTTATTTCCCACCAGGAAGAGGAATTAACCAAAGGCTCAGCGTGCCGTGCGGGAACCAGATTAGGGCCTGAAGCAATCCTGCGGTGTTGCGGCCAGCTCACAAGAAAGTGAGTTGAAGAAAGGAGCTCAGGGGCACTGTAATTCACAAACCTGCAGAGTTATAAATGACAGCTATCGTCCAAAAATATACTGAAGTAAGGCTGCCAAGAGGACTTGAAAGCGGGGCAGAATTGCAGGAAACCGATTTCAGGAGGTAGACTGGAATTGCATTTAAAGCATAGGAAAAGAGGCAGAACGTCCACAATGATGCACTTGGCCAAAAAGGGCGTATGCGTTTTTTCCTGAATATATTCAGGAAAAAACGCATACGCCCTTTCTGGCCAACCAAGCAAGCTTGCAAAGGAAATCTGCACTACAATGAAGTCTCACTTCTCCCCGGTCAAAAGGGCCATCTGAAAAAAGTGTAAAATCCAGAAAGGCAGGACAGGCCATGGAGAACTGGGAGCCTTGTTATGCTGATGGGCGGGATGTAAATTGCCAACAGCCACTCGGGAGAGGTGTATGGTGTTTCCTGAAACATCTAAAAAACAAAGCAACAGAGCCTAGGGCACTTCCACTTATGGTCCTATAGCTTAGGGAAATTAAAATCAAAAAGACACAGCCACCCCAAAGTTTGGGACGGCTCTGTTTACAAGAACCTCGTTTACGGTACAAGTTCAATATCGCAGAAAGTGAAAAATGGATAAAGAAGTTGTGGTACTTACGTACAATGCAATATCACTCAGCAATGAAATCTATGTCATCAGGCCCATAGCAGCATAATGAGTGGATTCAGGTATGATGATTCTAACTGAAATAAGTCACACAGAAAAAGAAACATCATAAGATATCACTAATACACGGAATGTAAACTTGGCTACACAGGAACTGGATTACAAAACAGAACAGGGTCTCAAATTTAGAAAACCAACTTATGCTTGCTTAAGGGGAAAGGTGAGTTGGGGTGCTGCGTAAAACCAGAGATTTAAATGAACACAGATAAAGTTCCTTAAGCCAAATATGGAATAGACAAGAACTACTCCTTGCTCAACGAAATGGACTCAACACCCCATATTAAACGCCTAAGAATGTACCTGACTAGTAAGTATCTTAAAACCTATGAATTGCTATGTCTCTGAAAGAAAATCAAGCGTGTGTACAGGGGCATAAACGCAGCAGTGATAGGATTGGAGAGGTTCGGTGAGCAAATGAAGACCCTTTGAAGTCATATTGCATGGTACCCATTCCACGGGTCTCAACTCTCCAGGTTTAAGGGATTCTGCCTTCAGGTAAAACATGCACGTGGAACCCAGAGTATGATCACCCGTGTGATCAGGAGACATGTTCCAATATGTCTCAGTTCTCGTCCCCTGGTACTCGGGTGCAACATTCCAGACGCTTTACTAACACTCTCCCGACGTGGAGAGTCAGTGCCTTTAACCTCCTGTTTGGCCCAGTTTGCAATTTCTGCGGAAGATGAACAGGAATAGGGAGAACCAATGAGAGACTAGCTGGAGGTGTCTGGACGGGCAAATTTAACTCTCATTTCCCACCAGGAAGAGGAATTAACCAAAGGCTCAGCGTGCCGTGCGGGAACCAGATTAGGGCCTGAAGCAATCCTGCGGTGTTGCGGCCAGCTCACAAGAAAGCGAGTTGAAGAAAGGAGCTCAGGGGCACTGTAATTCACAAACCTGCAGAGTTATAAATGACAGCTATCGTCCAAAAATATACTGAAGTAAGGCTGCCAAGAGGACTTGAAAGCGGGGCAGAATTGCAGGAAACCGATTTCAGGAGGTAGACTGGAATTGCATTTAAAGCATAGGAAAAGAGGCAGAACGTCCACAATGATGCACTTGGCCAAAAAGGGCGTATGCGTTTTTTCCTGAATATATTCCTGAATATATTCCTGAATATATTCCTGAATATATTCAGGAAAAAACGCATACGCCCTTTTTGGCCAACCAAGCAAGCTTGCAAAGGAAATCTGCACTACAATGAAGTCTCACTTCCCCCCGGTCAAAAGGGCCATCTGAAAAAAGTGTAAAATCCAGAAAGGCAGGACAGGCCATGGAGAACTGGGAGCCTTGTTATGCTGATGGGCGGGATGTAAATTGCCAACAGCCACTGGGGAGAGGTGTATGGTGTTTCCTGAAACATCTAAAAAACAAAGCAACAGAGCCTAGGGCACTTCCACTTATGGTCCTATGGCTTAGGGAAATTAAAATCAAAAAGACACAGCCACCCCAAAGTTTGGGACGGCTCTGTTTACAAGAACCTCGTTTACGGTACAAGTTCAATATCGCAGAAAGTGAAAAATGGATAAAGAAGTTGTGGTACTTACGTACAATGCAATATCACTCAGCAATGAAATCTATGTCATCAGGCCCGTAGCAGCATAATGAGTGGATTCAGGTATGATGATTCTAACTGAAATAAGTCACACAGAAAAAGAAACATCATAAGATATCACTAATACACGGGATGTAAACTTGGCTACACAGGAACTGGATTACAAAACAGAACAGGGTCTCAAATTTAGAAAACCAACTTATGCTTGCTTAAGGGGAAAGGTGAGTTGGGGTGCTGCATAAAACCAGAGATAGAAATGAGCACAGATAAAGTTCCTTAAGCCAAATATAGAATAGACAAGAACTACTCCTTGCTCAACGAAATGGACTCAACACCCCATATTAAACGCCTAAGAATGTACCTGACTAGTAAGTATCTTAAAACCTATGAATTGTTATGTCTCTGAAAGAAAATCAAGCGTGTGTACAGGGGCATAAACGCAGCAGTGATAGGATTGGAGAGGTTCGGTGAGCAAATGAAGACCCTTTGAAGTCATATTGCATGGTACCCATTCCACGGGTCTCAACTCTCCAGGTTTAAGGGATTCTGCCTTCAGGTAAAACATGCACGTGGAACCCAGAGTATGATCACCCGTGTGATCGGGAGACGTGTTCCAATATGTCTCAGTTCTCGTCCCCTGGTACTCGGGTGCAACATTCCAGACGCTTTACTAACACTCTCCCGACTTGGAGAGTCAGTGCCTTTAACCTCCTGTTTGGCCCAGTTTGCAATTTCTGCGGAAGATGAACAGGAATAGGGAGAACCAATGAGAGACTAGCTGGAGGTGTCTGGACGGGCAAATTTAACTCTCATTTCCCACCAGGAAGAGGAATTAACCAAAGGCTCAGCGTGCCGTGCGGGAACCAGATTAGGGCCTGAAGCAATCCTGCGGTGTTGCGGCCAGCTCACAAGAAAGCGAGTTGAAGAAAGGAGCTCAGGGGCACTGTAATTCACAAACCTGCAGAGTTATAAATGACAGCTATCGTCCAAAAATATACTGAAGTAAGGCTGCCAAGAGGACTTGAAAGCGGGGCAGAATTGCAGGAAACCGATTTCAGGAGGTAGACTGGAATTGCATTTAAAGCATAGGAAAAGAGGCAGAACGTCCACAATGATGCACTTGGCCAAAAAGGGCGTATGCGTTTTTTCCTGAATATATTCAGGAAAAAACGCATACGCCCTTTCTGGCCAACCAAGCAAGCTTGCAAAGGAAATCTGCACTACAATGAAGTCTCACTTCCCCCCGGTCAAAAGGGCCATCTGAAAAAAGTGTAAAATCCAGAAAGGCAGGACAGGCCATGGAGAACTGGGAGCCTTGTTATGCTGATGGGCGGGATGTAAATTGCCAACAGCCACTCGGGAGAGGTGTATGGTGTTTCCTGAAACATCTAAAAAACAAAGCAACAGAGCCTAGGGCACTTCCACTTATGGTCCTATAGCTTAGGGAAATTAAAATCAAAAAGACACAGCCACCCCAAAGTTTGGGACGGCTCTGTTTACAAGAACCTCGTTTACGGTACAAGTTCAATATCGCAGAAAGTGAAAAATGGATAAAGAAGTTGTGGTACTTACGTACAATGCAATATCACTCAGCAATGAAATCTATGTCATCAGGCCCATAGCAGCATAATGAGTGGATTCAGGTATGATGATTCTAACTGAAATAAGTCACACAGAAAAAGAAACATCATAAGATATCACTAATACACGGAATGTAAACTTGGCTACACAGGAACTGGATTACAAAACAGAACAGGGTCTCAAATTTAGAAAACCAACTTATGCTTGCTTAAGGGGAAAGGTGAGTTGGGGTGCTGCGTAAAACCAGAGATTTAAATGAACACAGATAAAGTTCCTTAAGCCAAATATGGAATAGACAAGAACTACTCCTTGCTCAACGAAATGGACTCAACACCCCATATTAAACGCCTAAGAATGTACCTGACTAGTAAGTATCTTAAAACCTATGAATTGCTATGTCTCTGAAAGAAAATCAAGCGTGTGTACAGGGGCATAAACGCAGCAGTGATAGGATTGGAGAGGTTCGGTGAGCAAATGAAGACCCTTTGAAGTCATATTGCATGGTACCCATTCCACGGGTCTCAACTCTCCAGGTTTAAGGGATTCTGCCTTCAGGTAAAACATGCACGTGGAACCCAGAGTATGATCACCCGTGTGATCAGGAGACATGTTCCAATATGTCTCAGTTCTCGTCCCCTGGTACTCGGGTGCAACATTCCAGACGCTTTACTAACACTCTCCCGACGTGGAGAGTCAGTGCCTTTAACCTCCTGTTTGGCCCAGTTTGCAATTTCTGCGGAAGATGAACAGGAATAGGGAGAACCAATGAGAGACTAGGTGGAGGTGTCTGGACGGGCAAATTTAACTCTCATTTCCCACCAGGAAGAGGAATTAACCAAAGGCTCAGCGTGCCGTGCCGGAACCAGATTAGGGCCTGAAGCAATCCTGCGGTGTTGCGGCCAGCTCACAAGAAAGCGAGTTGAAGAAAGGAGCTCAGGGGCACTGTAATTCACAAACCTGCAGAGTTATAAATGACAGCTATCGTCCAAAAATATACTGAAGTAAGGCTGCCAAGAGGACTTGAAAGCGGGGCAGAATTGCAGGAAACCGATTTCAGGAGGTAGACTGGAATTGCATTTAAAGCATAGGAAAAGAGGCAGAACGTCCACAATGATGCACTTGGCCAAAAAGGGCGTATGCGTTTTTTCCTGAATATATTCCTGAATATATTCCTGAATATATTCCTGAATATATTCAGGAAAAAACGCATACGCCCTTTTTGGCCAACCAAGCAAGCTTGCAAAGGAAATCTGCACTACAATGAAGTCTCACTTCCCCCCGGTCAAAAGGGCCATCTGAAAAAAGTGTAAAATCCAGAAAGGCAGGACAGGCCATGGAGAACTGGGAGCCTTGTTATGCTGATGGGCGGGATGTAAATTGCCAACAGCCACTGGGGAGAGGTGTATGGTGTTTCCTGAAACATCTAAAAAACAAAGCAACAGAGCCTAGGGCACTTCCACTTATGGTCCTATAGCTTAGGGAAATTAAAATCAAAAAGACACAGCCACCCCAAAGTTTGGGACGGCTCTGTTTACAAGAACCTCGTTTACGGTACAAGTTCAATATCGCAGAAAGTGAAAAATGGATAAAGAAGTTGTGGTACTTACGTACAATGCAATATCACTCAGCAATGAAATCTATGTCATCAGGCCCGTAGCAGCATAATGAGTGGATTCAGGTATGATGATTCTAACTGAAATAAGTCACACAGAAAAAGAAACATCATAAGATATCACTAATACACGGGATATAAACTTGGCTACACAGGAACTGGATTACAAAACAGAACAGGGTCTCAAATTTAGAAAACCAACTTATGCTTGCTTAAGGGGAAAGGTGAGTTGGGGTGCTGCATCAAACCAGAGATTGAAATGAACACAGATAAAGTTCCTTAAGCCAAATATGGAATAGACAAGAACTACTCCTTGCTCAACGAAATGGACTCAACACCCCATATTAAACGCCTAAGAATGTACCTGACTAGTAAGTATCTTAAAACCTATGAATTGCTATGTCTCTGAAAGAAAATCAAGCGTGTGTACAGGGGCATAAACGCAGCAGTGATAGGATTGGAGAGGTTCGGTGAGCAAATGAAGACCCTTTGAAGTCATATTGCATGGTACCCATTCCACGGGTCTCAACTCTCCAGGTTTAAGGGATTCTGCCTTCAGGTAAAACATGCACGTGGAACCCAGAGTATGATCACCCGTGTGATCGGGAGACATGTTCCAATATGTCTCAGGTCTCGTCCCCTTGTACTCGGGTGCAACATTCCAGACGCTTTACTAACACTCTCCCGACTTGGAGAGTCAGTGCCTTTAACCTCCTGTTTGGCCCAGTTAGCAATTTCTGCGGAAGATGAACAGGAATAGGGAGAACCAATGAGAGACTAGCTGGAGGTGTCTGGACGGGCAAATTTAACTCTTATTTCCCACCAGGAAGAGGAATTAACCAAAGGCTCAGCGTGCCGTGCGGGAACCAGATTAGGGCCTGAAGCAATCCTGCGGTGTTGCGGCCAGCTCACAAGAAAGCGAGTTGAAGAAAGGAGCTCAGGGGCACTGTAATTCACAAACCTGCAGAGTTATAAATGACAGCTATCGTCCAAAAATATACTGAAGTAAGGCTGCCAAGAGGACTTGAAAGCGGGGCAGAATTGCAGGAAACCGATTTCAGGAGGTAGACTGGAATTGCATTTAAAGCATAGGAAAAGAGGCAGAACGTCCACAATGATGCACTTGGCCAAAAAGGGCGTATGCGTTTTTTCCTGAATATATTCAGGAAAAAACGCATACGCCCTTTCTGGCCAACCAAGCAAGCTTGCAAAGGAAATCTGCACTACAATGAAGTCTCACTTCCCCCTGGTCAAAAGGGCCATCTGAAAAAAGTGTAAAATCCAGAAAGGCAGGACAGGCCATGGAGAACTGGGAGCCTTGTTATGCTGATGGGCGGGATGTAAATTGCCAACAGCCACTCGGGAGAGGTGTATGGTGTTTCCTGAAACATCTAAAAAACAAAGCAACAGAGCCTAGGGCACTTCCACTTATGGTCCTATAGCTTAGGGAAATTAAAATCAAAAAGACACAGCCACCCCAAAGTTTGGGACGGCTCTGTTTACAAGAACCTCGTTTACGGTACAAGTTCAATATCGCAGAAAGTGAAAAATGGATAAAGAAGTTGTGGTACTTACGTACAATGCAATATCACTCAGCAATGAAATCTATGTCATCAGGCCCATAGCAGCATAATGAGTGGATTCAGGTATGATGATTCTAACTGAAATAAGTCACACAGAAAAAGAAACATCATAAGATATCACTAATACATGGAATGTAAACTTGGCTACACAGGAACTGGATTACAAAACAGAACAGGGTCTCAAATTTAGAAAACCAACTTATGCTTGCTTAAGGGGAAAGGTGAGTTGGGGTGCTGCATAAAACCAGAGATTTAAATGAACACAGATAAAGTTCCTTAAGCCAAATATGGAATAGACAAGAACTACTCCTTGCTCAACGAAATGGACTCAACACCCCATATTAAACGCCTAAGAATGTACCTGACTAGTAAGTATCTTAAAACCTATGAATTGCTATGTCTCTGAAAGAAAATCAAGCGTGTGTACAGGGGCATAAACGCAGCAGTGATAGGATTGGAGAGGTTCGGTGAGCAAATGAAGACCCTTTGAAGTCATATTGCATGGTACCCATTCCACGGGTCTCAACTCTCCAGGTTTAAGGGATTCTGCCTTCAGGTAAAACATGCACGTGGAACCCAGAGTATGATCACCCGTGTGATCAGGAGACATGTTCCAATATGTCTCAGTTCTCGTCCCCTGGTACTCGGGTGCAACATTCCAGACGCTTTACTAACACTCTCCCGACGTGGAGAGTCAGTGCCTTTAACCTCCTGTTTGGCCCAGTTTGCAATTTCTGCGGAAGATGAACAGGAATAGGGAGAACCAATGAGAGACTAGGTGGAGGTGTCTGGACGGGCAAATTTAACTCTCATTTCCCACCAGGAAGAGGAATTAACCAAAGGCTCAGCGTGCCGTGCCGGAACCAGATTAGGGCCTGAAGCAATCCTGCGGTGTTGCGGCCAGCTCACAAGAAAGCGAGTTGAAGAAAGGAGCTCAGGGGCACTGTAATTCACAAACCTGCAGAGTTATAAATGACAGCTATCGTCCAAAAATATACTGAAGTAAGGCTGCCAAGAGGACTTGAAAGCGGGGCAGAATTGCAGGAAACCGATTTCAGGAGGTAGACTGGAATTGCATTTAAAGCATAGGAAAAGAGGCAGAACGTCCACAATGATGCACTTGGCCAAAAAGGGCGTATGCGTTTTTTCCTGAATATATTCAGGAAAAAACGCATACGCCCTTTTTGGCCAACCAAGCAAGCTTGCAAAGGAAATCTGCACTACAATGAAGTCTCACTTCCCCCCGGTCAAAAGGGCCATCTGAAAAAAGTGTAAAATCCAGAAAGGCAGGACAGGCCATGGAGAACTGGGAGCCTTGTTATGCTGATGGGTGGGATGTAAATTGCCAAGAGCCACTCCGGAGAGGTGTATGGTGTTTCCTGAAACATCTAAAAAACAAAGCAACAGAGCCTAGGGCACTTCCACTTATGGTCCTATAGCTTAGGGAAATTAAAATCAAAAAGACACAGCCACCCCAAAGTTTGGGACGGCTCTGTTTACAAGAACCTCGTTTACGGAACAAGTTCAATATCGCAGAAAGTGAATAATGGATAAAGAAGTTGTGGTACTTACGTACAATGCAATATCACTCAGCAATGAAATCTATGTCATCAGGCCCGTAGCAGCATAATGAGTGGATTCAGGTATGATGATTCTAACTGAAATAAGTCACACAGAAAAAGAAACATCATAAGATATCACTAATACACGGAATGTAAACTTGGCTACACAGGAACTGGATTACAAAACAGAACAGGGTCTCAAATTTAGAAAACCAACTTATGCTTGCTTAAGGGGAAAGGTGAGTTGGGGTGCTGCATCAAACCAGAGATTGAAATGAGCACAGATAAAGCTCCTTAAGCCAAATATGGAATAGACAAGAACTACTCCTTGCTCAACGAAATGGACTCAACACCCCATATTAAACGCCTAAGAATGTACCTGACTAGTAAGTATCTTAAAACCTATGGATTGCTATGTCTCTGAAAGAAAATCAAGCGTGTGTACAGGGGCACAAACACAGCAGTGATAGGATTGGAGAGGTTCGGTGAGCAAATGAAGACCCTTTGAAGTCATATTGCATGGTACCCATTCCACGGGTCTCAACTCTCCAGGTTTAAGGGATTCTTCCTTCAGCTAAAACATGCACGTGGAACCCAGAGTATGATCAACCGTGTGATCGGGAGACGTGTTCCAATATGTCTCAGTTCTCGTCCCCTGGTACTCGGGTGCAACATTCCAGACGCTTTACTAACACTCTCCCGACTTGGAGAGTCAGTGCCTTTAACCTCCTGTTTGGCCCAGTTTGCAATTTCTGCGGAAGATGAACAGGAATAGGGAGAACCAATGAGAGACTAGCTGGAGGTGACTGGACGGGCAAATTTAACTCTCATTTCCCACCAGGAAGAGGAATTAACCAAAGGCTCAGCGTGCCGTGCCGGAACCAGATTAGGGCCTGAAGCAATCCTGCGGTGTTGCGGCCAGCTCACAAGAAAGCGAGTTGAAGAAAGGAGCTCAGGGGCACTGTAATTCACAAACCTGCAGAGTTATAAATGACAGCTATCGTCCAAAAATATACTGAAGTAAGGCTGCCAAGAGGACTTGAAAGCGGGGCAGAATTGCAGGAAACCGATTTCAGGAGGTAGACTGGAATTGCATTTAAAGCATAGGAAAAGAGGCAGAACGTCCACAATGATGCACTTGGCCAAAAAGGGTGTATGCGTTTTTTCCTGAATATATTCCTGAATATATTCCTGAATATATTCCTGAATATATTCAGGAAAAAACGCATACGCCCTTTTTGGCCAACCAAGCAAGCTTGCAAAGGAAATCTGCACTACAATGAAGTCTCACTTCCCCCCGGTCAAAAGGGCCATCTGAAAAAAGTGTAAAATCCAGAAAGGCAGGACAGGCCATGGAGAACTGGGAGCCTTGTTATGCTGATGGGCGGGATGTAAAGTGCCAAGAGCCACTCCGGAGAGGTGTATGGTGTTTCCTGAAACATCTAAAAAACAAAGCAACAGAGCCTAGGGCACTTCCACTTATGGTCCTATAGCTTAGGGAAATTAAAATCAAAAAGACACAGCCATCCCAAAGTTTGGGACGGCTCTGTTTACAAGAACCTCGTTTACGGAACAAGTTCAATATCGCAGAAAGTGAATAATGGATAAAGAAGTTGTGGTACTTACGTACAATGCAATATCACTCAGCAATGAAATCTATGTCATCAGGCCCGTAGCAGCATAATGAGTGGATTCAGGTATGATGATTCTAACTGAAATAAGTCACACAGAAAAAGAAACATCATAAGATATCACTAATACACGGAATGTAAACTTGGCTACACAGGAACTGGATTACAAAACAGAACAGGGTCTCAAATTTAGAAAACCAACTTATGCTTGCTTAAGGGGAAAGGTGAGTTGGGGTGCTGCATCAAACCAGAGATTGAAATGAGCACAGATAAAGCTCCTTAAGCCAAATATGGAATAGACAAGAACTACTCCTTGCTCAACGAAATGGACTCAACACCCCATATTAAACGCCTAAGAATGTACCTGACTAGTAAGTATCTTAAAACCTATGGATTGCTATGTCTCTGAAAGAAAATCAAGCGTGTGTACAGGGGCACAAACACAGCAGTGATAGGATTGGAGAGGTTCGGTGAGCAAATGAAGACCCTTTGAAGTCATATTGCATGGTACCCATTCCACGGGTCTCAACTCTCCAGGTTTAAGGGATTCTTCCTTCAGCTAAAACATGCACGTGGAACCCAGAGTATGATCAACCGTGTGATCGGGAGACGTGTTCCAATATGTCTCAGTTCTCGTCCCCTGGTACTCGGGTGCAACATTCCAGACGCTTTACTAACACTCTCCCGACTTGGAGAGTCAGTGCCTTTAACCTCCTGTTTGGCCCAGTTTGCAATTTCTGCGGAAGATGAACAGGAATAGGGAGAACCAATGAGAGACTAGCTGGAGGTGACTGGACGGGCAAATTTAACTCTCATTTCCCACCAGGAAGAGGAATTAACCAAAGGCTCAGCGTGCCGTGCCGGAACCAGATTAGGGCCTGAAGCAATCCTGCGGTGTTGCGGCCAGCTCACAAGAAAGCGAGTTGAAGAAAGGAGCTCAGGGGCACTGTAATTCACAAACCTGCAGAGTTATAAATGACAGCTATCGTCCAAAAATATACTGAAGTAAGGCTGCCAAGAGGACTTGAAAGCGGGGCAGAATTGCAGGAAACCGATTTCAGGAGGTAGACTGGAATTGCATTTAAAGCATAGGAAAAGAGGCAGAACGTCCACAATGATGCACTTGGCCAAAAAGGGTGTATGCGTTTTTTCCTGAATATATTCCTGAATATATTCCTGAATATATTCCTGAATATATTCAGGAAAAAACGCATACGCCCTTTTTGGCCAACCAAGCAAGCTTGCAAAGGAAATCTGCACTACAATGAAGTCTCACTTCCCCCCGGTCAAAAGGGCCATCTGAAAAAAGTGTAAAATCCAGAAAGGCAGGACAGGCCATGGAGAACTGGGAGCCTTGTTATGCTGATGGGCGGGATGTAAATTGCCAAGAGCCACTCCGGAGAGGTGTATGGTGTTTCCTGAAACATCTAAAAAACAAAGCAACAGAGCCTAGGGCACTTCCACTTATGGTCCTATAGCTTAGGGAAATTAAAATCAAAAAGACACAGCCATCCCAAAGTTTGGGACGGCTCTGTTTACAAGAACCTCGTTTACGGAACAAGTTCAATATCGCAGAAAGTGAATAATGGATAAAGAAGTTGTGGTACTTACGTACAATGCAATATCACTCAGCAATGAAATCTATGTCATCAGGCCCGTAGCAGCATAATGAGTGGATTCAGGTATGATGATTCTAACTGAAATAAGTCACACAGAAAAAGAAACATCATAAGATATCACTAATACACGGAATGTAAACTTGGCTACACAGGAACTGGATTACAAAACAGAACAGGGTCTCAAATTTAGAAAACCAACTTATGCTTGCTTAAGGGGAAAGGTGAGTTGGGGTGCTGCATCAAACCAGAGATTGAAATGAGCACAGATAAAGCTCCTTAAGCCAAATATGGAATAGACAAGAACTACTCCTTGCTCAACGAAATGGACTCAACACCCCATATTAAACGCCTAAGAATGTACCTGACTAGTAATTATCTTAAAACCTATGGATTGCTATGTCTCTGAAAGAAAATCAAGCGTGTGTACAGGGGCATAAACGCAGCAGTGATAGGATTGGAGAGGTTCGGTGAGCAAATGAAGACCCTTTGAAGTCATATTGCATGGTACCCATTCCACGGGTCTCAACTCTCCAGGTTTAAGGGATTCTGCCTTCAGGTAAAACATGCACGTGGAACCCAGAGTATGATCAACCGTGTGATCGGGAGACGTGTTCCAATATGTCTCAGTTCTCGTCCCCTGGTACTCGGGTGCAACATTCCAGACGCTTTACTAACACTCTCCCGACTTGGAGAGTCAGTGCCTTTAACCTCCTGTTTGGCCCAGTTTGCAATTTCTGCGGAAGATGAACAGGAATAGGGAGAACCAATGAGAGACTAGCTGGAGGTGACTGGACGGGCAAATTTAACTCTCATTTCCCACCAGGAAGAGGAATTAACCAAAGGCTCAGCGTGCCGTGCCGGAACCAGATTAGGGCCTGAAGCAATCCTGCGGTGTTGCGGCCAGCTCACAAGAAAGCGAGTTGAAGAAAGGAGCTCAGGGGCACTGTAATTCACAAACCTGCAGAGTTATAAATGACAGCTATCGTCCAAAAATATACTGAAGTAAGGCTGCCAAGAGGACTTGAAAGCGGGGCAGAATTGCAGGAAACCGATTTCAGGAGGTAGACTGGAATTGCATTTAAAGCATAGGAAAAGAGGCAGAACGTCCACAATGATGCACTTGGCCAAAAAGGGCGTATGCGTTTTTTCCTGAATATATTCAGGAAAAAACGCATACGCCCTTTTTGGCCAACCAAGCAAGCTTGCAAAGGAAATCTGCACTACAATGAAGTCTCACTTCCCCCCGGTCAAAAGGGCCATCTGAAAAAAGTGTAAAATCCAGAAAGGCAGGACAGGCCATGGAGAACTGGGAGCCTTGTTATGCTGATGGGCGGGATGTAAATTGCCAACAGCCACTCGGGAGAGGTGTATGGTGTTTCCTGAAACATCTAAAAAACAAAGCAACATAGCCTAGGGCACTTCCACTTATTGTCCTATAGCTTAGGGAAATTAAAATCAAAAAGACACAGCCACCCCAAAGTTTGGGACAGCTCTGTTTACAAGAACCTCGTTTACGGTACAAGTTCAATATCGCAGAAAGTGAAAAATGGATAAAGAAGTTGTGGTACTTACGTACAATGCAATATCACTCAGCAATGAAATCTATGTCATCAGGCCCGTAGCAGCATAATGAGTGGATTCAGGTATGATGATTCTAACTGAAATAAGTCACACAGAAAAAGAAACATCATAAGATATCACTAATACACGGGATGTAAACTTGGCTACACAGGAACTGGATTACAAAACAGAACAGGGTCTCAAATTTAGAAAACCAACTTATGCTTGCTTAAGGGGAAAGGTGAGTTGGGGTGCTGCATCAAACCAGAGATTGAAATGAGCACAGATAAAGTTCCTTAAGCCAAATATGGAATAGACAAGAACTACTCCTTGCTCAACGAAATGGACTCAACACCCCATATTAAACGCCTAAGAATGTACCTGACTAGTAAGTATCTTAAAACCTATGGATTGCTATGTGTCTGAAAGAAAATCAAGCGTGTGTACAGGGGCATAAACGCAGCAGTGATAGGATTGGAGAGGTTCGGTGAGCAAATGAAGACCCTTTGAAGTCATATTGCATGGTACCCATTCCACGGGTCTCAACTCTCCAGGTTTAAGGGATTCTTCCTTCAGCTAAAACATGCACGTGGAACCCAGAGTATGATCAACCGTGTGATCGGGAGACGTGTTCCAATATGTCTCAGTTCTCGTCCCCTGGTACTCGGGTGCAACATTCCAGACGCTTTACTAACACTCTCCCGACTTGGAGAGTCAGTGCCTTTAACCTCCTGTTTGGCCCAGTTTGCAATTTCTGCGGAAGATGAACAGGAATAGGGAGAACCAATGAGAGACTAGGTGGAGGTGACTGGACGGGCAAATTTAACTCTCATTTCCCACCAGGAAGAGGAATTAACCAAAGGCTCAGCGTGCCGTGCCGGAACCAGATTAGGGCCTGAAGCAATCCTGCGGTGTTGCGGCCAGCTCACAAGAAAGCGAGTTGAAGAAAGGAGCTCAGGGGCACTGTAATTCACAAACCTGCAGAGTTATAAATGACAGCTATCGTCCAAAAATATACTGAAGTAAGGCTGCCAAGAGGACTTGAAAGCGGGGCAGAATTGCAGGAAACCGATTTCAGGAGGTAGACTGGAATTGCATTTAAAGCATAGGAAAAGAGGCAGAACGTCCACAATGATGCACTTGGCCAAAAAGGGCGTATGCGTTTTTTCCTGAATATATTCAGGAAAAAACGCATACGCCCTTTTTGGCCAACCAAGCAAGCTTGCAAAGGAAATCTGCACTACAATGAAGTCTCACTTCCCCCCGGTCAAAAGGGCCATCTGAAAAAAGTGTAAAATCCAGAAAGGCAGGACAGGCCATGGAGAACTGGGAGCCTTGTTATGCTGATGGGCGGGATGTAAATTGCCAACAGCCACTCGGGAGAGGTGTATGGTGTTTCCTGAAACATCTAAAAAACAAAGCAACAGAGCCTAGGGCACTTCCACTTATGGTCCTATAGCTTAGGGAAATTAAAATCAAAAAGACACAGCCACCCCAAAGTTTGGGACGGCTCTGTTTACAAGAACCTCGTTTACGGTACAAGTTCAATATCGCAGAAAGTGAAAAATGGATAAAGAAGTTGTGGTACTTACGTACAATGCAATATCACTCAGCAATGAAATCTATGTCATCAGGCCCGTAGCAGCATAATGAGTGGATTCAGGTATGATGATTCTAACTGAAATAAGTCACACAGAAAAAGAAACATCATAAGATATCACTAATACACGGGATGTAAACTTGGCTACACAGGAACTGGATTACAAAACAGAACAGGGTCTCAAATTTAGAAAACCAACTTATGCTTGCTTAAGGGGAAAGGTGAGTTGGGGTGCTGCATAAAACCAGAGATTGAAATGAGCACAGATAAAGTTCCTTAACCCAAATATAGAATAGACAAGAACTACTCCTTGCTCAACGAAATGGACTCAACACCCCATATTAAACGCCTAAGAATGTACCTGACTAGTAAGTATCTTAAAACCTATGGATTGCTATGTCTCTGAAAGAAAATCAAGCGTGTGTACAGGGGCACAAACGCAGCAGTGATAGGATTGGAGAGGTTCGGTGAGCAAATGAAGACCCTTTGAAGTCATATTGCATGGTACCCATTCCACGGGTCTCAACTCTCCAGGTTTAAGGGATTCTTCCTTCAGCTAAAACATGCACGTGGAACCCAGAGTATGATCAACCGTGTGATCGGGAGACGTGTTCCAATATGTCTCAGTTCTCGTCCCCTGGTACTCGGGTGCAACATTCCAGACGCTTTACTAACACTCTCCCGACTTGGAGAGTCAGTGCCTTTAACCTCCTGTTTGGCCCAGTTTGCAATTTCTGCGGAAGATGAACAGGAATAGGGAGAACCAATGAGAGACTAGCTGGAGGTGTCTGGACGGGCAAATTTAACTCTCATTTCCCACCAGGAAGAGGAATTAACCAAAGGCTCAGCGTGCCGTGCCAGAACCAGATTAGGGCCTGAAGCAATCCTGCGGTGTTGCGGCCAGCTCACAAGAAAGCGAGTTGAAGAAAGGAGCTCAGGGGCACTGTAATTCACAAACCTGCAGAGTTATAAATGACAGCTATCGTCCAAAAATATACTGAAGTAAGGCTGCCAAGAGGACTTGAAAGTGGGGCAGAATTGCAGGAAACCGATTTCAGGAGGTAGACTGGAATTGCATTTAAAGCATAGGAAAAGAGGCAGAACGTCCACAATGATGCACTTGGCCAAAAAGGGCGTATGCGTTTTTTCCTGAATATATTCAGGAAAAAACGCATACGCCCTTTTTGGCCAACCAAGCAAGCTTGCAAAGGAAATCTGCACTACAATGAAGTCTCACTTCCCCCCGGTCAAAAGGGCCATCTGAAAAAAGTGTAAAATCCAGAAAGGCAGGACAGGCCATGGAGAACTGGGAGCCTTGTTATGCTGATGGGCGGGATGTAAATTGCCAACAGCCACTCGGGAGAGGTGTATGGTGTTTCCTGAAACATCTAAAAAACAAAGCAACAGAGCCTAGGGCACTTCCACTTATGGTCCTATAGCTTAGGGAAATTAAAATCAAAAAGACACAGCCACCCCAAAGTTTGGGACGGCTCTGTTTACAAGAACCTCGTTTACGGAACAAGTTCAATATCGCAGAAAGTGAATAATGGATAAAGAAGTTGTGGTACTTACGTACAATGCAATATCACTCAGCAATGAAATCTATGTCATCAGGCCCGTAGCAGCATAATGAGTGGATTCAGGTATGATGATTCTAACTGAAATAAGTCACACAGAAAAAGAAACATCATAAGATATCACTAATACACGGAATGTAAACTTGGCTACACAGGAACTGGATTACAAAACAGAACAGGGTCTCAAATTTAGAAAACCAACTTATGCTTGCTTAAGGGGAAAGGTGAGTTGGGGTGCTGCATCAAACCAGAGATTGAAATGAGCACAGATAAAGCTCCTTAAGCCAAATATGGAATAGACAAGAACTACTCCTTGCTCAACGAAATGGACTCAACACCCCATATTAAACGCCTAAGAATGTACCTGACTAGTAAGTATCTTAAAACCTATGGATTGCTATGTGTCTGAAAGAAAATCAAGCGTGTGTACAGGGGCACAAACACAGCAGTGATAGGATTGGAGAGGTTCGGTGAGCAAATGAAGACCCTTTGAAGTCATATTGCATGGTACCCATTCCACGGGTCTCAACTCTCCAGGTTTAAGGGATTCTTCCTTCAGCTAAAACATGCACGTGGAACCCAGAGTATGATCAACCGTGTGATCGGGAGACGTGTTCCAATATGTCTCAGTTCTCGTCCCCTGGTACTCGGGTGCAACATTCCACACGCTTTACTTACACTCTCCCGACTTGGAGAGTCAGTGCCTTTAACCTCCTGTTTGGCCCAGTTTGCAATTTCTGCGGAAGATGAACAGGAATAGGGAGAACCAATGAGAGACTAGCTGGAGGTGTCTGGACGGGCAAATTTAACTCTCATTTCCCACCAGGAAGAGGAATTAACCAAAGGCTCAGCGTGCCGTGCCGGAACCAGATTAGGGCCTGAAGCAATCCTGCGGTGTTGCGGCCAGCTCACAAGAAAGCGAGTTGAAGAAAGGAGCTCAGGGGCACTGTAATTCACAAACCTGCAGAGTTATAAATGACAGCTATCGTCCAAAAATATACTGAAGTAAGGCTGCCAAGAGGACTTGAAAGCGGGGCAGAATTGCAGGAAACCGATTTCAGGAGGTAGACTGGAATTGCATTTAAAGCATAGGAAAAGAGGCAGAACGTCCACAATGATGCACTTGGCCAAAAAGGGCGTATGCGTTTTCTCCTGAATATATTCAGGAAAAAACGCATACGCCCTTTTTGGCCAACCAAGCAAGCTTGCAAAGGAAATCTGCACTACAATGAAGTCTCACTTCCCCCCGGTCAAAAGGGCCATCTGAAAAAAGTGTAAAATCCAGAAAGGCAGGACAGGCCATGGAGAACTGGGAGCCTTGTTATGCTGATGGGCGGGATGTAAATTGCCAAGAGCCACTCCGGAGAGGTGTATGGTGTTTCCTGAAACATCTAAAAAACAAAGCAACAGAGCCTAGGGTACTTCCACTTATGGTCCTATAGCTTAGGGAAATTAAAATCAAAAAGACACAGCCACCCCAAAGTTTGGGACGACTCTGTTTACAAGAACCTCGTTTACGGTACAAGTTCAATATCGCAGAAAGTGAAAAATGGATAAAGAAGTTGTGGTACTTACGTACAATGCAATATCACTCAGCAATGAAATCTATGTCATCAGGCCCGTAGCAGCATAATGAGTGGATTCAGGTATGATGATTCTAACTGAAATAAGTCACACAGAAAAAGAAACATCATAAGATATCACTAATACACGGAATGTAAACTTGGCTACACAGGAACTGGATTACAAAACAGAACAGGGTCTCAAATTTAGAAAACCAACTTATGCTTGCTTAAGGGGAAAGGTGAGTTGGGGTGCTGCATCAAACCAGAGATTGAAATGAGCACAGATAAAGTTCCTTAAGCCAAATATGGAATAGACAAGAACTACTCCTTGCTCAACGAAATGGACTCAACACCCCATATTAAACGCCTAAGAATGTACCTGACTAGTAAGTATCTTAAAACCTATGGATTGCTATGTCTCTGAAAGAAAATCAAGCGTGTGTACAGGGGCATAAACGCAGCAGTGATAGGATTGGAGAGGTTCGGTGAGCAAATGAAGACCCTTTGAAGTCATATTGCATGGTACCCATTCCACGGGTCTCAACTCTCCAGGTTTAAGGGATTCTTCCTTCAGCTAAAACATGCACGTGGAACCCAGAGTATGATCAACCGTGTGATCGGGAGACGTGTTCCAATATGTCTCAGTTCTCGTCCCCTGGTACTCGGGTGCAACATTCCAGACGCTTTACTAACACTCTCCCGACTTGGAGAGTCAGTGCCTTTAACCTCCTGTTTGGCCCAGTTTGCAATTTCTGCGGAAGATGAACAGGAATAGGGAGAACCAATGAGAGACTAGCTGGAGGTGACTGGACGGGCAAATTTAACTCTCATTTCCCACCAGGAAGAGGAATTAACCAAAGGCTCAGCGTGCCGTGCCGGAACCAGATTAGGGCCTGAAGCAATCCTGCGGTGTTGCGGCCAGCTCACAAGAAAGCGAGTTGAAGAAAGGAGCTCAGGGGCACTGTAATTCACAAACCTGCAGAGTTATAAATGACAGCTATCGTCCAAAAATATACTGAAGTAAGGCTGCCAAGAGGACTTGAAAGCGGGGCAGAATTGCAGGAAACCGATTTCAGGAGGTAGACTGGAATTGCATTTAAAGCATAGGAAAAGAGGCAGAACGTCCACAATGATGCACTTGGCCAAAAAGGGCGTATGCGTTTTTTCCTGAATATATTCCTGAATATATTCCTGAATATATTCCTGAATATATTCAGGAAAAAACGCATACGCCCTTTTTGGCCAACCAAGCAAGCTTGCAAAGGAAATCTGCACTACAATGAAGTCTCACTTCCCCCCGGTCAAAAGGGCCATCTGAAAAAAGTGTAAAATCCAGAAAGGCAGGACAGGCCATGGAGAACTGGGAGCCTTGTTATGCTGATGGGCGGGATGTAAATTGCCAAGAGCCACTCGGGAGAGGTGTATGGTGTTTCCTGAAACATCTAAAAAACAAAGCAACAGAGCCTAGGGCACTTCCACTTATGGTCCTATAGCTTAGGGAAATTAAAATCAAAAAGACACAGCCATCCCAAAGTTTGGGACGGCTCTGTTTACAAGAACCTCGTTTACGGAACAAGTTCAATATCGCAGAAAGTGAATAATGGATAAAGAAGTTGTGGTACTTACGTACAATGCAATATCACTCAGCAATGAAATCTATGTCATCAGGCCCGTAGCAGCATAATGAGTGGATTCAGGTATGATGATTCTAACTGAAATAAGTCACACAGAAAAAGAAACATCATAAGATATCACTAATACACGGAATGTAAACTTGGCTACACAGGAACTGGATTACAAAACAGAACAGGGTCTCAAATTTAGAAAACCAACTTATGCTTGCTTAAGGGGAAAGGTGAGTTGGGGTGCTGCATCAAACCAGAGATTGAAATGAGCACAGATAAAGCTCCTTAAGCCAAATATGGAATAGACAAGAACTACTCCTTGCTCAACGAAATGGACTCAACACCCCATATTAAACGCCTAAGAATGTACCTGACTAGTAATTATCTTAAAACCTATGGATTGCTATGTCTCTGAAAGAAAATCAAGCGTGTGTACAGGGGCATAAACGCAGCAGTGATAGGATTGGAGAGGTTCGGTGAGCAAATGAAGACCCTTTGAAGTCATATTGCATGGTACCCATTCCACGGGTCTCAACTCTCCAGATTTAAGGGATTCTGCCTTCAGGTAAAACATGCACGTGGAACCCAGAGTATGATCAACCGTGTGATCGGGAGACGTGTTCCAATATGTCTCAGTTCTCGTCCCCTGGTACTCGGGTGCAACATTCCAGACGCTTTACTAACACTCTCCCGACTTGGAGAGTCAGTGCCTTTAACCTCCTGTTTGGCCCAGTTTGCAATTTCTGCGGAAGATGAACAGGAATAGGGAGAACCAATGAGAGACTAGGTGGAGGTGACTGGACGGGCAAATTTAACTCTCATTTCCCACCAGGAAGAGGAATTAACCAAAGGCTCAGCGTGCCGTGCCGGAACCAGATTAGGGCCTGAAGCAATCCTGCGGTGTTGCGGCCAGCTCACAAGAAAGCGAGTTGAAGAAAGGAGCTCAGGGGCACTGTAATTCACAAACCTGCAGAGTTATAAATGACAGCTATCGTCCAAAAATATACTGAAGTAAGGCTGCCAAGAGGACTTGAAAGCGGGGCAGAATTGCAGGAAACCGATTTCAGGAGGTAGACTGGAATTGCATTTAAAGCATAGGAAAAGAGGCAGAACGTCCACAATGATGCACTTGGCCAAAAAGGGCGTATGCGTTTTTTCCTGAATATATTCAGGAAAAAACGCATACGCCCTTTTTGGCCAACCAAGCAAGCTTGCAAAGGAAATCTGCACTACAATGAAGTCTCACTTCCCCCCGGTCAAAAGGGCCATCTGAAAAAAGTGTAAAATCCAGAAAGGCAGGACAGGCCATGGAGAACTGGGAGCCTTGTTATGCTGATGGGCGGGATGTAAATTGCCAACAGCCACTCGGGAGAGGTGTATGGTGTTTCCTGAAACATCTAAAAAACAAAGCAACAGAGCCTAGGGCACTTCCACTTATGGTCCTATAGCTTAGGGAAATTAAAATCAAAAAGACACAGCCACCCCAAAGTTTGGGACGGCTCTGTTTACAAGAACCTCGTTTACGGTACAAGTTCAATATCGCAGAAAGTGAAAAATGGATAAAGAAGTTGTGGTACTTACGTACAATGCAATATCACTCAGCAATGAAATCTATGTCATCAGGCCCGTAGCAGCATAATGAGTGGATTCAGGTATGATGATTCTAACTGAAATAAGTCACACAGAAAAAGAAACATCATAAGATATCACTAATACACGGGATGTAAACTTGGCTACACAGGAACTGGATTACAAAACAGAACAGGGTCTCAAATTTAGAAAACCAACTTATGCTTGCTTAAGGGGAAAGGTGAGTTGGGGTGCTGCATCAAACCAGAGATTGAAATGAGCACAGATAAAGTTCCTTAACCCAAATATAGAATAGACAAGAACTACTCCTTGCTCAACGAAATGGACTCAACACCCCATATTAAACGCCTAAGAATGTACCTGACTAGTAAGTATCTTAAAACCTATGGATTGCTATGTCTCTGAAAGAAAATCAAGCGTGTGTACAGGGGCACAAACGCAGCAGTGATAGGATTGGAGAGGTTCGGTGAGCAAATGAAGACCCTTTGAAGTCATATTGCATGGTACCCATTCCACGGGTCTCAACTCTCCAGGTTTAAGGGATTCTTCCTTCAGCTAAAACATGCACGTGGAACCCAGAGTATGATCAACCGTGTGATCGGGAGACGTGTTCCAATATGTCTCAGTTCTCGTCCCCTGGTACTCGGGTGCAACATTCCAGACGCTTTACTAACACTCTCCCGACTTGGAGAGTCAGTGCCTTTAACCTCCTGTTTGGCCCAGTTTGCAATTTCTGCGGAAGATGAACAGGAATAGGGAGAACCAATGAGAGACTAGCTGGAGGTGTCTGGACGGGCAAATTTAACTCTCATTTCCCACCAGGAAGAGGAATTAACCAAAGGCTCAGCGTGCCGTGCCAGAACCAGATTAGGGCCTGAAGCAATCCTGCGGTGTTGCGGCCAGCTCACAAGAAAGCGAGTTGAAGAAAGGAGCTCAGGGGCACTGTAATTCACAAACCTGCAGAGTTATAAATGACAGCTATCGTCCAAAAATATACTGAAGTAAGGCTGCCAAGAGGACTTGAAAGTGGGGCAGAATTGCAGGAAACCGATTTCAGGAGGTAGACTGGAATTGCATTTAAAGCATAGGAAAAGAGGCAGAACGTCCACAATGATGCACTTGGCCAAAAAGGGCGTATGCGTTTTTTCCTGAATATATTCAGGAAAAAACGCATACGCCCTTTTTGGCCAACCAAGCAAGCTTGCAAAGGAAATCTGCACTACAATGAAGTCTCACTTCCCCCCGGTCAAAAGGGCCATCTGAAAAAAGTGTAAAATCCAGAAAGGCAGGACAGGCCATGGAGAACTGGGAGCCTTGTTATGCTGATGGGCGGGATGTAAATTGCCAACAGCCACTCGGGAGAGGTGTATGGTGTTTCCTGAAACATCTAAAAAACAAAGCAACAGAGCCTAGGGCACTTCCACTTATGGTCCTATAGCTTAGGGAAATTAAAATCAAAAAGACACAGCCACCCCAAAGTTTGGGACGGCTCTGTTTACAAGAAACTCGTTTACGGTACAAGTTCAATATCGCAGAAAGTGAAAAATGGATAAAGAAGTTGTGGTACTTACGTATAATGCAATATCACTCAGCAATGAAATCTATGTCATCAGGCCCATAGCAGCCTAATGAGTGGATTCAGGTATGATGATTCTAACTGAAATAAGTCACACAGAAAAAGAAACATCATAAGATATCACTAATACACGGAATGTAAACTTGGCTACACAGGAACTGGATTACAAAACAGAACAGGGTCTCAAATTTAGAAAACCAACTTATGCTTGCTTAAGGGGAAAGGTGAGTTGGGGTGCTGCATAACACCAGAGATTTAAATGAACACAGATAAAGTTCCTTAAGCCAAATATGGAATAGACAAGAACTACTCCTTGCTCAACGAAATGGACTCAACACCCCATATTAAACGCCTAAGAATGTACCTGACTAGTAAGTATCTTAAAACCTATGAATTGCTATGTCTCTGAAAGAAAATCAAGCGTGTGTACAGGGGCATAAACGCAGCAGTGATAGGATTGGAGAGGTTCGGTGAGCAAATGAAGACCCTTTGAAGTCATATTGCATGGTACCCATTCCACGGGTCTCAACTCTCCAGGTTTAAGGGATTCTGCCTTCAGGTAAAACATGCACGTGGAACCCAGAGTATGATCACCCGTGTGATCAGGAGACATGTTCCAATATGTCTCAGTTCTCGTCCCCTGGTACTCGGGTGCAACATTCCAGACGCTTTACTAACACTCTCCCGACGTGGAGAGTCAGTGCCTTTAACCTCCTGTTTGGCCCAGTTTGCAATTTCTGCGGAAGATGAACAGGAATAGGGAGAACCAATGAGAGACTAGGTGGAGGTGTCTGGACGGGCAAATTTAACTCTCATTTCCTACCAGGAAGAGGAATTAACCAAAGGCTCAGCGTGCCGTGCCGGAACCAGATTAGGGCCTGAAGCAATCCTGCGGTGTTGCGGCCAGCTCACAAGAAAGCGAGTTGAAGAAAGGAGCTCAGGGGCACTGTAATTCACAAACCTGCAGAGTTATAAATGACAGCTATCGTCCAAAAATATACTGAAGTAAGGCTGCCAAGAGGACTTGAAAGCGGGGCAGAATTGCAGGAAACCGATTTCAGGAGGTAGACTGGAATTGCATTTAAAGCATAGGAAAAGAGGCAGAACGTCCACAATGATGCACTTGGCCAAAAAGGACGTATGCGTTTTTTCCTGAATATATTCCTGAATATATTCCTGAATATATTCCTGAATATATTCAGGAAAAAACGCATACGCCCTTTTTGGCCAACCAAGCAAGCTTGCAAAGGAAATCTGCACTACAATGAAGTCTCACTTCCCCCCGGTCAAAAGGGCCATCTGAAAAAAGTGTAAAATCCAGAAAGGGAGGAGAGGCCATGGAGAACTGGGAGCCTTGTTATGCTGATGGGCGGGATGTAAATTGCCAACAGCCACTCGGGAGAGGTGTATGGTGTTTCCTGAAACATCTAAAAAACAAAGCAACAGAGCCTAGGGCACTTCCACTTATTGTCCTATAGCTTAGGGAAATTAAAATCAAAAAGACACAGCCACCCCAAAGTTTGGGACGGCTCTGTTTACAAGAACCTCGTTTACGGAACAAGTTCAATATCGCAGAAAGTGAATAATGGATAAAGAAGTTGTGGTACTTACGTACAATGCAATATCACTCAGCAATGAAATCTATGTCATCAGGCCCGTAGCAGCATAATGAGTGGATTCAGGTATGATGATTCTAACTGAAATAAGTCACACAGAAAAAGAAACATCATAAGATATCACTAATACACGGAATGTAAACTTGGCTACACAGGAACTGGATTACAAAACAGAACAGGGTCTCAAATTTAGAAAACCAACTTATGCTTGCTTAAGGGGAAAGGTGAGTTGGGGTGCTGCATCAAACCAGAGATTGAAATGAGCACAGATAAAGCTCCTTAAGCCAAATATGGAATAGACAAGAACTACTCCTTGCTCAACGAAATGGACTCAACACCCCATATTAAACGCCTAAGAATGTACCTGACTAGTAAGTATCTTAAAACCTATGGATTGCTATGTCTCTGAAAGAAAATCAAGCGTGTGTACAGGGGCATAAACGCAGCAGTGATAGGATTGGAGAGGTTCGGTGAGCAAATTAAGACCCTTTGAAGTCATATTGCATGGTACCCATTCCACGGGTCTCAACTCTCCAGGTTTAAGGGATTCTGCCTTCAGGTAAAACATGCACGTGGAACCCAGAGTATGATCAACCGTGTGATCGGGAGACGTGTTCCAATATGTCTCAGTTCTCGTCCCCTGGTACTCAGGTGCAACATTCCAGACGCTTTACTAACACTCTCCCGACTTGGAGAGTCAGTGCCTTTAACCTCCTGTTTGGCCCAGTTTGCAATTTCTGCGGAAGATGAACAGGAATAGGGAGAACCAATGAGAGACTAGCTGGAGGTGACTGGACGGGCAAATTTAACTCTCATTTCCCACCAGGAAGAGGAATTAACCAAAGGCTCAGCGTGCCGTGCCGGAACCAGATTAGGGCCTGAAGCAATCCTGCGGTGTTGCGGCCAGCTCACAAGAAAGCGAGTTGAAGAAAGGAGCTCAGGGGCACTGTAATTCACAAACCTGCAGAGTTATAAATGACAGCTATCGTCCAAAAATATACTGAAGTAAGGCTGCCAAGAGGACTTGAAAGCGGGGCAGAATTGCAGGAAACCGATTTCAGGAGGTAGACTGGAATTGCATTTAAAGCATAGGAAAAGAGGCAGAACGTCCACAATGATGCACTTGGCCAAAAAGGGCGTATGCGTTTTTTCCTGAATATATTCAGGAAAAAACGCATACGCCCTTTTTGGCCAACCAAGCAAGCTTGCAAAGGAAATCTGCACTACAATGAAGTCTCACTTCCCCCCGGTCAAAAGGGCCATCTGAAAAAAGTGTAAAATCCAGAAAGGCAGGACAGGCCATGGAGAACTGGGAGCCTTGTTATGCTGATGGGCGGGATGTAAATTGCCAAGAGCCACTCGGGAGAGGTGTATGGTGTTTCCTGAAACATCTAAAAAACAAAGCAACAGAGCCTAGGGCACTTCCACTTATGGTCCTATAGCTTAGGGAAATTAAAATCAAAAAGACACAGCCACCCCAAAGTTTGGGACGGCTCTGTTTACAAGAACCTCATTTATGGAACAAGTTCAATATCGCAGAAAGTGAATAATGGATAAAGAAGTTGTGGTACTTTCGTACAATGCAATATCACTCAGCAATGAAATCTATGTCATCAGGCCCGTAGCAGCATAATGAGTGGATTCAGGTATGATGATTCTAACTGAAATAAGTCACACAGAAAAAGAAACATCATAAGATATCACTAATACACGGAATGTAAACTTGGCTACACAGGAACTGGATTACAAAACAGAACAGGGTCTCAAATTTAGAAAACCAACTTATGCTTGCTTAAGGGGAAAGGTGAGTTGGGGTGCTGCATCAAACCAGAGATTGAAATGAGCACAGATAAAGCTCCTTAAGCCAAATATGGAATAGACAAGAACTACTCCTTGCTCAATGAAATGGACTCAACACCCCATATTAAACGCCTAAGAATGTACCTGACTAGTAAGTATCTTAAAACCTATGGATTGCTATGTCTCTGAAAGAAAATCAAGCGTGTGTACAGGGGCATAAACGCAGCAGTGATAGGATTGGAGAGGTTCGGTGAGCAAATGAAGACCCTTTGAAGTCATATTGCATGGTACCCATTCCACGGGTCTCAACTCTCCAGGTTTAAGGGATTCTGCCTTCAGGTAAAACATGCACGTGGAACCCAGAGTATGATCAACCGTGTGATCGGGAGACGTGTTCCAATATGTCTCAGTTCTCGTCCCCTGGTACTCGGGTGCAACATTCCACACGCTTTACTAACACTCTCCCGACTTGGAGAGTCAGTGCCTTTAACCTCCTGTTTGGCCCAGTTTGCAATTTCTGCGGAAGATGAACAGGAATAGGGAGAACCAATGAGAGACTAGCTGGAGGTGACTGGACGGGCAAATTTAACTCTCATTTCCCACCAGGAAGAGGAATTAACAAAAGGCTCAGCGTGCCGTGCCGGAACCAGATTAGGGCCTGAAGCAATCCTGCGGTGTTGCGGCCAGCTCACAAGAAAGCGAGTTGAAGAAAGGAGCTCAGGGGCACTGTAATTCACAAACCTGCAGAGTTATAAATGACAGCTATCGTCCAAAAATATACTGAAGTAAGGCTGCCAAGAGGACTTGAAAGCGGGGCAGAATTGCAGGAAACCGATTTCAGGAGGTAGACTGGAATTGCATTTAAAGCATAGGAAAAGAGGCAGAACGTCCACAATGATGCACTTGGCCAAAAAGGGCGTATGCGTTTTTTCCTGAATATATTCAGGAAAAAACGCATACGCCCTTTTTGGCCAACCAAGCAAGCTTGCAAAGGAAATCTGCACTACAATGAAGTCTCACTTCCCCCCGGTCAAAAGGGCCATCTGAAAAAAGTGTAAAATCCAGAAAGGCAGGACAGGCCATGGAGAACTGGGAGCCTTGTTATGCTGATGGGCGGGATGTAAATTGCCAACAGCCACTCGGGAGAGGTGTATGGTGTTTCCTGAAACATCTAAAAAACAAAGCAACAGAGCCTAGGGCACTTCCACTTATGGTCCTATAGCTTAGGGAAATTAAAATCAAAAAGACACAGCCACCCCAAAGTTTGGGACGGCTCTGTTTACAAGAACCTCGTTTACGGTACAAGTTCAATATCGCAGAAAGTGAAAAATGGATAAAGAAGTTGTGGTACTTACGTACAATGCAATATCACTCAGCAATGAAATCTATGTCATCAGGCCCGTAGCAGCATAATGAGTGGATTCAGGTATGATGATTCTAACTGAAATAAGTCACACAGAAAAAGAAACATCATAAGATATCACTAATACACGGGATGTAAACTTGGCTACACAGGAACTGGATTACAAAACAGAACAGGGTCTCAAATTTAGAAAACCAACTTATGCTTGCTTAAGGGGAAAGGTGAGTTGGGGTGCTGCATAAAACCAGAGATTGAAATGAGCACAGATAAAGTTCCTTAAGCCAAATATGGAATAGACAAGAACTACTCCTTGCTCAACGAAATGGACTCAACACCCCATATTAAACGCCTAAGAATGTACCTGACTAGTAAGTATCTTAAAACCTATGGATTGCTATGTGTCTGAAAGAAAATCAAGCGTGTGTACAGGGGCACAAACGCAGCAGTGATAGGATTGGAGAGGTTCGGTGAGCAAATGAAGACCCTTTGAAGTCATATTGCATGGTACCCATTCCACGGGTCTCAACTCTCCAGGTTTAAGGGATTCTTCCTTCAGCTAAAACATGCACGTGGAACCCAGAGTATGATCAACCGTGTGATCGGGAGACGTGTTCCAATATGTCTCAGTTCTCGTCCCCTGGTACTCGGGTGCAACATTCCACACGCTTTACTAACACTCTCCCGACTTGGAGAGTCAGTGCCTTTAACCTCCTGTTTGGCCCAGTTTGCAATTTCTGCGGAAGATGAACAGGAATAGGGAGAACCAATGAGAGACTAGCTGGAGGTGACTGGACGGGCAAATTTAACTCTCATTTCCCACCAGGAAGAGGAATTAACAAAAGGCTCAGCGTGCCGTGCCGGAACCAGATTAGGGCCTGAAGCAATCCTGCGGTGTTGCGGCCAGCTCACAAGAATGCGAGTTGAAGAAAGGAGCTCAGGGGCACTGTAATTCACAAACCTGCAGAGTTATAAATGACAGCTATCGTCCAAAAATATACTGAAGTAAGGCTGCCAAGAGGACTTGAAAGCGGGGCAGAATTGCAGGAAACCGATTTCAGGAGGTAGACTGGAATTGCATTTAAAGCATAGGAAAAGAGGCAGAACGTCCACAATGATGCACTTGGCCAAAAAGGGCGTATGCGTTTTTTCCTGAATATATTCATGAAAAAACGCATACGCCCTTTTTGGCCAACCAAGCAAGCTTGCAAAGGAAATCTGCACTACAATGAAGTCTCACTTCCCCCCGGTCAAAAGGGCCATCTGAAAAAAGTGTAAAATCCAGAAAGGCAGGACAGGCCATGGAGAACTGGGAGCCTTGTTATGCTGATGGGCGGGATGTAAATTGCCAACAGCCACTCGGGAGAGGTGTATGGTGTTTCCTGAAACATCTAAAAAACAAAGCAACAGAGCCTAGGGCACTTCCACTTATGGTCCTATAGCTTAGGGAAATTAAAATCAAAAAGACACAGCCACCCCAAAGTTTGGGACGGCTCTGTTTACAAGAACCTCGTTTACGGTACAAGTTCAATATCGCAGAAAGTGAAAAATGGATAAAGAAGTTGTGGTACTTACGTACAATGCAATATCACTCAGCAATGAAATCTATGTCATCAGGCCCGTAGCAGCATAATGAGTGGATTCAGGTATGATGATTCTAACTGAAATAAGTCACACAGAAAAAGAAACATCATAAGATATCACTAATACACGGGATGTAAACTTGGCTACACAGGAACTGGATTACAAAACAGAACAGGGTCTCAAATTTAGAAAACCAACTTATGCTTGCTTAAGGGGAAAGGTGAGTTGGGGTGCTGCATAAAACCAGAGATTGAAATGAGCACAGATAAAGTTCCTTAAGCCAAATATAGAATAGACAAGAACTACTCCTTGCTCAACGAAATGGACTCAACACCCCATATTAAACGCCTAAGAATGTACCTGACTAGTAAGTATCTTAAAACCTATGGATTGCTATGTGTCTGAAAGAAAATCAAGCGTGTGTACAGGGGCACAAACGCAGCAGTGATAGGATTGGAGAGGTTCGGTGAGCAAATGAAGACCCTTTGAAGTCATATTGCATGGTACCCATTCCACGGGTCTCAACTCTCCAGGTTTAAGGGATTCTTCCTTCAGCTAAAACATGCACGTGGAACCCAGAGTATGATCAACCGTGTGATCGGGAGACGTGTTCCAATATGTCTCAGTTCTCGTCCCCTGGTACTCGGGTGCAACATTCCAGACGCTTTACTAACACTCTCCCGACTTGGAGAGTCAGTGCCTTTAACCTCCTGTTTGGCCCAGTTTGCAATTTCTGCGGAAGATGAACAGGAATAGGGAGAACCAATGAGAGACTAGCTGGAGGTGTGTGGACGGGCAAATTTAACTCTCATTTCCCACCAGGAAGAGGAATTAACCAAAGGCTCAGCGTGCCGTGCCGGAACCAGATTAGGGCCTGAAGCAATCCTGCGGTGTTGCGGCCAGCTCACAAGAAAGCGAGTTGAAGAAAGGAGCTCAGGGGCACTGTAATTCACAAACCTGCAGAGTTATAAATGACAGCTATCGTCCAAAAATATACTGAAGTAAGGCTGCCAAGAGGACTTGAAAGCGGGGCAGAATTGCAGGAAACCGATTTCAGGAGGTAGACTGGAATTGCATTTAAAGCATAGGAAAAGAGGCAGAACGTCCACAATGATGCACTTGGCCAAAAAGGGCGTATGCGTTTTTTCCTGAATATATTCATGAAAAAACGCATACGCCCTTTTTGGCCAACCAAGCAAGCTTGCAAAGGAAATCTGCACTACAATGAAGTCTCACTTCCCCCCGGTCAAAAGGGCCATCTGAAAAAAGTGTAAAATCCAGAAAGGCAGGACAGGCCATGGAGAACTGGGAGCCTTGTTATGCTGATGGGCGGGATGTAAATTGCCAACAGCCACTCGGGAGAGGTGTATGGTGTTTCCTGAAACATCTAAAAAACAAAGCAACAGAGCCTAGGGCACTTCCACTTATGGTCCTATAGCTTACGGAAATGAAAATCAAAAAGACACAGCCACCCCAAAGTTTGGGACGGCTCTGTTTACAAGAACCTCGTTTACAGTACAAGTTCAATATCGCAGAAAGTGAAAAATGGATAAAGAAGTTGTGGTACTTACGTACAATGCAATATCACTCAGCAATGAAATCTATGTCATCAGGCCCGTAGCAGCATAATGAGTGGATTCAGGTATGATGATTCTAACTGAAATAAGTCACACAGAAAAAGAAACATCATAAGATATCACTAATACACGGGATGTAAACTTGGCTACACAGGAACTGGATTACAAAACAGAACAGGGTCTCAAATTTAGAAAACCAACTTATGCTTGCTTAAGGGGAAAGGTGAGTTGGGGTGCTGCATCAAACCAGAGATTGAAATGAGCACAGATAAAGTTCCTTAAGCCAAATATGGAATAGACAAGAACTACTCCTTGCTCAACGAAATGGACTCAACACCCCATATTAAACGCCTAAGAATGTACCTGACTAGTAAGTATCTTAAAACCTATGGATTGCTATGTCTCTGAAAGAAAATCAAGCGTGTGTACAGGGGCACAAACGCAGCAGTGATAGGATTGGAGAGGTTCGGTGAGCAAATGAAGACCCTTTGAAGTCATATTGCATGGTACCCATTCCACGGGTCTCAACTCTCCAGGTTTAAGGGATTCTTCCTTCAGCTAAAACATGCACGTGGAACCCAGAGTATGATCAACCGTGTGATCGGGAGACGTGTTCCAATATGTCTCAGTTCTCGTCCCCTGGTACTCGGGTGCAACATTCCAGACGCTTTACTAACACTCTCCCGACTTGGAGAGTCAGTGCCTTTAACATCCTGTTTGGCCCAGTTTGCAATTTCTGCGGAAGATGAACAGGAATAGGGAGAACCAATGAGAGACTAGCTGGAGGTGTCTGGACGGGCAAATTTAACTCTCATTTCCCACCAGGAAGAGGAATTAACCAAAGGCTCAGCGTGCCGTGCCAGAACCAGATTAGGGCCTGAAGCAATCCTGCGGTGTTGCGGCCAGCTCACAAGAAAGCGAGTTGAAGAAAGGAGCTCAGGGGCACTGTAATTCACAAACCTGCAGAGTTATAAATGACAGCTATCGTCCAAAAATATACTGAAGTAAGGCTGCCAAGAGGACTTGAAAGCGGGGCAGAATTGCAGGAAACCGATTTCAGGAGGTAGACTGGAATTGCATTTAAAGCATAGGAAAAGAGGCAGAACGTCCACAATGATGCACTTGGCCAAAAAGGGCGTATGCGTTTTTTCCTGAATATATTCAGGAAAAAACGCATACGCCCTTTTTGGCCAACCAAGCAAGCTTGCAAAGGAAATCTGCACTACAATGAAGTCTCACTTCCCCCCGGTCAAAAGGGCCATCTGAAAAAAGTGTAAAATCCAGAAAGGCAGGACAGGCCATGGAGAACTGGGAGCCTTGTTATGCTGATGGGCGGGATGTAAATTGCCAACAGCCACTCGGGAGAGGTGTATGGTGTTTCCTGAAACATCTAAAAAACAAAGCAACAGAGCCTAGGGCACTTCCACTTATGGTCCTATAGCTTAGGGAAATTAAAATCAAAAAGACACAGCCACCCCAAAGTTTGGGACGGCTCTGTTTACAAGAACCTCGTTTACGGTACAAGTTCAATATCGCAGAAAGTGAAAAATGGATAAAGAAGTTGTGGTACTTACGTACAATGCAATATCACTCAGCAATGAAATCTATGTCATCAGGCCCGTAGCAGCATAATGAGTGGATTCAGGTATGATGATTCTAACTGAAATAAGTCACACAGAAAAAGAAACATCATAAGATATCACTAATACACGGGATGTAAACTTGGCTACACAGGAACTGGATTACAAAACAGAACAGGGTCTCAAATTTAGAAAACCAACTTATGCTTGCTTAAGGGGAAAGGTGAGTTGGGGTGCTGCATAAAACCAGAGATTGAAATGAGCACAGATAAAGTTCCTTAAGCCAAATATAGAATAGACAAGAACTACTCCTTGCTCAACGAAATGGACTCAACACCCCATATTAAACGTCTAAGAATGTACCTGACTAGTAAGTATCTTAAAACCTATGGATTGCTATGTGTCTGAAAGAAAATCAAGCGTGTGTACAGGGGCACAAACGCAGCAGTGATAGGATTGGAGAGGTTCGGTGAGCAAATGAAGACCCTTTGAAGTCATATTGCATGGTACCCATTCCACGGGTCTCAACTCTCCAGGTTTAAGGGATTCTTCCTTCAGCTAAAACATGCACGTGGAACCCAGAGTATGATCAACCGTGTGATCGGGAGACGTGTTCCAATATGTCTCAGTTCTCGTCCCCTGGTACTCGGGTGCAACATTCCAGACGCTTTACTAACACTCTCCCGACTTGGAGAGTCAGTGCCTTTAACCTCCTGTTTGGCCCAGTTTGCAATTTCTGCGGAAGATGAACAGGAATAGGGAGAACCAATGAGAGACTAGCTGGAGGTGTGTGGACGGGCAAATTTAACTCTCATTTCCCACCAGGAAGAGGAATTAACCAAAGGCTCAGCGTGCCGTGCCGGAACCAGATTAGGGCCTGAAGCAATCCTGCGGTGTTGCGGCCAGCTCACAAGAAAGCGAGTTGAAGAAAGGAGCTCAGGGGCACTGTAATTCACAAACCTGCAGAGTTATAAATGACAGCTATCGTCCAAAAATATACTGAAGTAAGGCTGCCAAGAGGACTTGAAAGCGGGGCAGAATTGCAGGAAACCGATTTCAGGAGGTAGACTGGAATTGCATTTAAAGCATAGGAAAAGAGGCAGAACGTCCACAATGATGCACTTGGCCAAAAAGGGCGTATGCGTTTTTTCCTGAATATATTCATGAAAAAACGCATACGCCCTTTTTGGCCAACCAAGCAAGCTTGCAAAGGAAATCTGCACTACAATGAAGTCTCACTTCCCCCCGGTCAAAAGGGCCATCTGAAAAAAGTGTAAAATCCAGAAAGGCAGGACAGGCCATGGAGAACTGGGAGCCTTGTTATGCTGATGGGCGGGATGTAAATTGCCAACAGCCACTCGGGAGAGGTGTATGGTGTTTCCTGAAACATCTAAAAAACAAAGCAACAGAGCCTAGGGCACTTCCACTTATGGTCCTTTAGCTTACGGAAATGAAAATCAAAAAGACACAGCCACCCCAAAGTTTGGGACGGCTCTGTTTACAAGAACCTCGTTTACAGTACAAGTTCAATATCGCAGAAAGTGAAAAATGGATAAAGAAGTTGTGGTACTTACGTACAATGCAATATCACTCAGCAATGAAATCTATGTCATCAGGCCCGTAGCAGCATAATGAGTGGATTCAGGTATGATGATTCTAACTGAAATAAGTCACACAGAAAAAGAAACATCATAAGATATCACTAATACACGGGATGTAAACTTGGCTACACAGGAACTGGATTACAAAACAGAACAGGGTCTCAAATTTAGAAAACCAACTTATGCTTGCTTAAGGGGAAAGGTGAGTTGGGGTGCTGCATCAAACCAGAGATTGAAATGAGCACAGATAAAGTTCCTTAAGCCAAATATGGAATAGACAAGAACTACTCCTTGCTCAACGAAATGGACTCAACACCCCATATTAAACGCCTAAGAATGTACCTGACTAGTAAGTATCTTAAAACCTATGGATTGCTATGTCTCTGAAAGAAAATCAAGCGTGTGTACAGGGGCACAAAAGCAGCAGTGATAGGATTGGAGAGGTTCGGTGAGCAAATGAAGACCCTTTGAAGTCATATTGCATGGTACCCATTCCACGGGTCTCAACTCTCCAGGTTTAAGGGATTCTTCCTTCAGCTAAAACATGCACGTGGAACCCATAGTATGATCAACCGTGTGATCGGGAGACGTGTTCCAGTATGTCTCAGTTCTCATCCCCTGGTACTCGGGTGCAACATTCCAGACGCTTTACTAACACTCTCCCGACTTGGAGAGTCAGTGCCTTTAACCTCCTGTTTGGCCCAGTTTGCAATTTCTGCGGAAGATGAACAGGAATAGGGAGAACCAATGAGAGACTAGCTGGAGGTGTCTGGACGGGCAAATTTAACTCTCATTTCCCACCAGGAAGAGGAATTAACCAAAGGCTCAGCGTGCCGTGCCGGAACCAGATTAGGGCCTGAAGCAATCCTGCGGTGTTGCGGCCAGCTCACAAGAAAGCGAGTTGAAGAAAGGAGCTCAGGGGCACTGTAATTCACAAACCTGCAGAGTTATAAATGACAGCTATCGTCCAAAAATATACTGAAGTAAGGCTGCCAAGAGGACTTGAAAGCGGGGCAGAATTGCAGGAAACCGATTTCAGGAGGTAGACTGGAATTGCATTTAAAGCATAGGAAAAGAGGCAGAACGTCCACAATGATGCACTTGGCCAAAAAGGGCGTATGCGTTTTTTCCTGAATATATTCAGGAAAAAACGCATACGCCCTTTTTGGCCAACCAAGCAAGCTTGCAAAGGAAATCTGCACTACAATGAAGTCTCACTTCCCCCCGGTCAAAAGGGCCATCTGAAAAAAGTGTAAAATCCAGAAAGGCAGGACAGGCCATGGAGAACTGGGAGCCTTGTTATGCTGATGGGCGGGATGTAAATTGCCAACAGCCACTCGGGAGAGGTGTATGGTGTTTCCTGAAACATCTAAAAAACAAAGCAACAGAGCCTAGGGCACTTCCACTTATGGTCCTATAGCTTAGGGAAATTAAAATCAAAAAGACACAGCCACCCCAAAGTTTGGGACGGCTCTGTTTACAAGAACCTCGTTTACGGTACAAGTTCAATATCGCAGAAAGTGAAAAATGGATAAAGAAGTTGTGGTACTTACGTACAATGCAATATCACTCAGCAATGAAATCTATGTCATCAGGCCCGTAGCAGCATAATGAGTGGATTCAGGTATGATGATTCTAACTGAAATAAGTCACACAGAAAAAGAAACATCATAAGATATCACTAATACACGGGATGTAAACTTGGCTACACAGGAACTGGATTACAAAACAGAACAGGGTCTCAAATTTAGAAAACCAACTTATGCTTGCTTAAGGGGAAAGGTGAGTTGGGGTGCTGCATCAAACCAGAGATTGAAATGAGCACAGATAAAGTTCCTTAAGCCAAATATGGAATAGACAAGAACTACTCCTTGCTCAACGAAATGGACTCAACACCCCATATTAAACGCCTAAGAATGTACCTGACTAGTAAGTATCTTAAAACCTATGGATTGCTATGTCTCTGAAAGAAAATCAAGCGTGTGTACAGGGGCACAAACGCAGCAGTGATAGGATTGGAGAGGTTCGGTGAGCAAATGAAGACCCTTTGAAGTCATATTGCATGGTACCCATTCCACGGGTCTCAACTCTCCAGGTTTAAGGGATTCTTCCTTCAGCTAAAACATGCACGTGGAACCCAGAGTATGATCAACCGTGTGATCGGGAGACGTGTTCCAATATGTCTCAGTTCTCGTCCCCTGGTACTCGGGTGCAACATTCCAGACGCTTTACTAACACTCTCCCGACTTGGAGAGTCAGTGCCTTTAACCTCCTGTTTGGCCCAGTTTGCAATTTCTGCGGAAGATGAACAGGAATAGGGAGAACCAATGAGAGACTAGCTGGAGGTGTCTGGACGGGCAAATTTAACTCTCATTTCCCACCAGGAAGAGGAATTAACCAAAGGCTCAGCGTGCCGTGCCGGAACCAGATTAGGGCCTGAAGCAATCCTGCGGTGTTGCGGCCAGCTCACAAGAAAGCGAGTTGAAGAAAGGAGCTCAGGGGCACTGTAATTCACAAACCTGCAGAGTTATAAATGACAGCTATCGTCCAAAAATATACTGAAGTAAGGCTGCCAAGAGGACTTGAAAGCGGGGCAGAATTGCAGGAAACCGATTTCAGGAGGTAGACTGGAATTGCATTTAAAGCATAGGAAAAGAGGCAGAACGTCCACAATGATGCACTTGGCCAAAAAGGGCGTATGCGTTTTTTCCTGAATATATTCAGGAAAAAACGCATACGCCCTTTTTGGCCAACCAAGCAAGCTTGCAAAGGAAATCTGCACTACAATGAAGTCTCACTTCCCCCCGGTCAAAAGGGCCATCTGAAAAAAGTGTAAAATCCAGAAAGGCAGGACAGGCCATGGAGAACTGGGAGCCTTGTTATGCTGATGGGCGGGATGTAAATTGCCAACAGCCACTCGGGAGAGGTGTATGGTGTTTCCTGAAACATCTAAAAAACAAAGCAACAGAGCCTAGGGCACTTCCACTTATGGTCCTATAGCTTAGGGAAATTAAAATCAAAAAGACACAGCCACCCCAAAGTTTGGGACGGCTCTGTTTACAAGAACCTCGTTTACGGTACAAGTTCAATATCGCAGAAAGTGAAAAATGGATAAAGAAGTTGTGGTACTTACGTACAATGCAATATCACTCAGCAATGAAATCTATGTCATCAGGCCCGTAGCAGCATAATGAGTGGATTCAGGTATGATGATTCTAACTGAAATAAGTCACACAGAAAAAGAAACATCATAAGATATCACTAATACACGGGATGTAAACTTGGCTACACAGGAACTGGATTACAAAACAGAACAGGGTCTCAAATTTAGAAAACCAACTTATGCTTGCTTAAGGGGAAAGGTGAGTTGGGGTGCTGCATCAAACCAGAGATTGAAATGAGCACAGATAAAGTTCCTTAAGCCAAATATGGAATAGACAAGAACTACTCCTTGCTCAACGAAATGGACTCAACACCCCATATTAAACGCCTAAGAATGTACCTGACTAGTAAGTATCTTAAAACCTATGGATTGCTATGTCTCTGAAAGAAAATCAAGCGTGTGTACAGGGGCATAAACGCAGCAGTGATAGGATTGGAGACGTTCGGTGAGCAAATGAAGACCCTTTGAAGTCATATTGCATGGTACCCATTCCACGGGTCTCAACTCTCCAGGTTTAAGGGATTCTGCCTTCAGGTAAAACATGCACGTGGAACCCAGAGTATGATCAACCGTGTGATCGGGAGACGTGTTCCAATATGTCTCAGTTCTCGTCCCCTGGTACTCGGGTGCAACATTCCACACGCTTTACTAACACTCTCCCGACTTGGAGAGTCAGTGCCTTTAACCTCCTGTTTTGCCCATTTGCAATTTCTGAGGAAGATGAACAGGAATAGGGAGAACCAATGAGAGACTAGGTGGAGGTGTCTGGACGGGCAAATTTAACTCTCATTTCCCACCAGGAAGAGGAATTAACCAAAGGCTCAGCGTGCCGTGCCGGAACCAGATTAGGGCCTGAAGCAATCCTGCGGTGTTGCGGCCAGCTCACAAGAAAGCGAGTTGAAGAAAGGAGCTCAGGGGCACTGTAATTCACAAACCTGCAGAGTTATAAATGACAGCTATCGTCCAAAAATATACTGAAGTAAGGCTGCCAAGAGGACTTGAAAGCGGGGCAGAATTGCAGGAAACCGATTTCAGGAGGTAGACTGGAATTGCATTTAAAGCATAGGAAAAGAGGCAGAACGTCCACAATGATGCACTTGGCCAAAAAGGGCGTATGCATTTTTTCCTGAATATATTCAGGAAAAAACGCATACGCCCTTTTTGGCCAACCAAGCAAGCTTGCAAAGGAAATCTGCACTACAATGAAGTCTCACTTCCCCCCGGTCAAAAGGGCCATCTGAAAAAAGTGTAAAATCCAGAAAGGCAGGACAGGCCATGGAGAACTGGGAGCCTTGTTATTCTGATGGGCGGGATGTAAATTGCCAACAGCCACTCGGGAGAGGTGTATGGTGTTTCCTGAAACATCTAAAAAACAAAGCAACAGAGCCTAGGGCACTTCCACTTATGGTCCTATAGCTTAGGGAAATTAAAATCAAAAAGACACAGCCACCCCAAAGTTTGGGACGGCTCTGTTTACAAGAACCTCGTTTACGGTACAAGTTCAATATCGCAGAAAGTGAAAAATGGATAAAGAAGTTGTGGTACTTACGTACAATGCAATATCACTCAGCAATGAAATCTATGTCATCAGGCCCGTAGCAGCATAATGAGTGGATTCAGGTATGATGATTCTAACTGAAATAAGTCACACAGAAAAAGAAACATCATAAGATATCACTAATACACGGGATGTAAACTTGGCTACACAGGAACTGGATTACAAAACAGAACAGGGTCTCAAATTTAGAAAACCAACTTATGCTTGCTTAAGGGGAAAGGTGAGTTGGGGTGCTGCATCAAACCAGAGATTGAAATGAGCACAGATAAAGTTCCTTAAGCCAAATATGGAATAGACAAGAACTACTCCTTGCTCAACGAAATGGACTCAACACCCCATATTAAACGCCTAAGAATGTACCTGACTAGTAAGTATCTTAAAACCTATGGATTGCTATGTCTCTGAAAGAAAATCAAGCGTGTGTACAGGGGCATAAACGCAGCAGTGATAGGATTGGAGAGGTTCGGTGAGCAAATGAAGACCCTTTGAAGTCATATTGCATGGTACCCATTCCACGGGTCTCAACTCTCCAGGTTTAAGGGATTCTTCCTTCAGCTAAAACATGCACGTGGAACCCAGAGTATGATCAACCGTGTGATCGGGAGACGTGTTCCAATATGTCTCAGTTCTCGTCCCCTGGTACTCGGGTGCAACATTCCAGACGCTTTACTAACACTCTCCCGACTTGGAGAGTCAGTGCCTTTAACCTCCTGTTTGGCAGAGTTTGCAATTTCTGCGGAAGATGAACAGGAATAGGGAGAACCAATGAGAGACTAGCTGGAGGTGTCTGGACGGGCAAATTTAACTCTCATTTCCCACCAGGAAGAGGAATTAACCAAAGGCTCAGCGTGCCGTGCCGGAACCAGATTAGGGCCTGAAGCAATCCTGCGGTGTTGCGGCCAGCTCACAAGAAAGCGAGTTGAAGAAAGGAGCTCAGGGGCACTGTAATTCACAAACCTGCAGAGTTATAAATGACAGCTATCGTCCAAAAATATACTGAAGTAAGGCTGCCAAGAGGACTTGAAAGCGGGGCAGAATTGCAGGAAACCGATTTCAGGAGGTAGACTGGAATTGCATTTAAAGCATAGGAAAAGAGGCAGAACGTCCACAATGATGCACTTGGCCAAAAAG
This sequence comes from Leucopleurus acutus, assembly GCF_964270905.1. Classification (NCBI taxonomy): domain Eukaryota; kingdom Metazoa; phylum Chordata; class Mammalia; order Artiodactyla; family Delphinidae; genus Leucopleurus; species Leucopleurus acutus. The sequence continues at coordinate 691,810 of NW_028139192.1, forward strand.
GGCGTATGCGTTTTTTCCTGAATATATTCAGGAAAAAACGCATACGCCCTTTTTGGCCAACCAAGCAAGCTTGCAAAGGAAATCTGCACTACAATGAAGTCTCACTTCCCCCCGGTCAAAAGGGCCATCTGAAAAAAGTGTAAAATCCAGAAAGGCAGGACAGGCCATGGAGAACTGGGAGCCTTGTTATGCTGATGGGCGGGATGTAAATTGCCAACAGCCACTCGGGAGAGGTGTATGGTGTTTCCTGAAACATCTAAAAAACAAAGCAACAGAGCCTAGGGCACTTCCACTTATGGTCCTATAGCTTAGGGAAATTAAAATCAAAAAGACACAGCCACCCCAAAGTTTGGGACGGCTCTGTTTACAAGAACCTCGTTTACGGTACAAGTTCAATAGCGCAGAAAGTGAAAAATGGATAAAGAAGTTGTGGTACTTACGTACAATGCAATATCACTCAGCAATGAAATCTATGTCATCAGGCCCGTAGCAGCATAATTAGTGGATTCAGGTATGATGATTCTAACTGAAATAAGTCACACAGAAAAAGAAACATCATAAGATATCACTAATACACGGGATGTAAACTTGGCTACACAGGAACTGGATTACAAAACAGAACAGAGTCTCAAATTTAGAAAACCAACTTATGCTTGCTTAAGGGGAAAGGTGAGTTGGGGTGCTGCATCAAACCAGAGATTGAAATGAGCACAGATAAAGTTCCTTAAGCCAAATATGGAATAGAAAAGAACTACTCCTTGCTCAACGAAATGGACTCAACACCCCATATTAAACGCCTAAGAATGTACCTGACTAGTAATTATCTTAAAACCTATGGATTGCTATGTGTCTGAAAGAAAATCAAGCGTGTGTACAGGGGCATAAATGCAGCAGTGATAGGATTGGAGAGGTTCGGTGAGCAAATGAAGACCCTTTGAAGTCATATTGCATGGTACCCATTCCACGGGTCTCAACTCTCCAGGTTTAAGGGATTCTTCCTTCAGCTAAAACATGCACGTGGAACCCAGAGTATGATCTACCGTGTGATCGGGAGACGTGTTCCAATATGTCTCAGTTCTCGTCCCCTGGTACTCGGGTGCAACATTCCAGACGCTTTACTAACACTCTCCCGACTTGGAGAGTCAGTGCCTTTAACCTCCTGTTTGGCCCAGTTTGCAATTTCTGCGGAAGATGAACAGGAATAGGGAGAACCAATGAGAGACTAGCTGGAGGTGACTGGACGGGCAAATTTAACTCTCATTTCCCACCAGGAAGAGGAATTAACCAAAGGCTCAGCGTGCCGTGCCGGAACCAGATTAGGGCCTGAAGCAATCCTGCGGTGTTGCGGCCAGCTCACAAGAAAGCGAGTTGAAGAAAGGAGCTCAGGGGCACTGTAATTCACAAACCTGCAGAGTTATAAATGACAGCTATCGTCCAAAAATATACTGAAGTAAGGCTGCCAAGAGGACTTGAAAGCGGGGCAGAATTGCAGGAAACCGATTTCAGGAGGTAGACTGGAATTGCATTTAAAGCATAGGAAAAGAGGCAGAACGTCCACAATGATGCACTTGGCCAAAAAGGGCGTATGCGTTTTTTCCTGAATATATTCAGGAAAAAACGCATACGCCCTTTTTGGCCAACCAAGCAAGCTTGCAAAGGAAATCTGCACTACAATGAAGTCTCACTTCCCCCCGGTCAAAAGGGCCATCTGAAAAAAGTGTAAAATCCAGAAAGGCAGGACAGGCCATGGAGAACTGGGAGCCTTGTTATGCTGATGGGCGGGATGTAAATTGCCAACAGCCACTCGGGAGAGGTGTATGGTGTTTCCTGAAACATCTAAAAAACAAAGCAACAGAGCCTAGGGCACTTCCACTTATGGTCCTATAGCTTAGGGAAATTAAAATCAAAAAGACACAGCCACCCCAAAGTTTGGGACGGCTCTGTTTACAAGAACCTCGTTTACGGTACAAGTTCAATATCGCAGAAAGTGAAAAATGGATAAAGAAGTTGTGGTACTTACGTACAATGCAATATCACTCAGCAATGAAATCTATGTCATCAGGCCCGTAGCAGCATAATGAGTGGATTCAAGTATGATGATTCTAACTGAAATAAGTCACACAGAAAAAGAAACATCATAAGATATCACTAATACACGGGATGTAAACTTGGCTACACAGGAACTGGATTACAAAACAGAACAGGGTCTCAAATTTAGAAAACCAACTTATGCTTGCTTAAGGGGAAAGGTGAGTTGGGGTGCTGCATCAAACCAGAGATTGAAATGAGCACAGATAAAGTTCCTTAAGCCAAATATGGAATAGACAAGAACTACTCCTTGCTCAACGAAATGGACTCAACACCCCATATTAAACGCCTAAGAATGTACCTGACTAGTAAGTATCTTAAAACCTATGGATTGCTATGTGTCTGAAAGAAAATCAAGCGTGTGTACAGGGGCATAAACGCAGCAGTGATAGGATTGGAGAGGTTCGGTGAGCAAATGAAGACCCTTTGAAGTCATATTGCATGGTACCCATTCCACGGGTCTCAACTCTCCAGGTTTAAGGGATTCTTCCTTCAGCTAAAACATGCACGTGGAACCCAGAGTATGATCTACCGTGTGATCGGGAGACGTGTTCCAATATGTCTCAGTTCTCGTCCCCTGGTACTCGGGTGCAACATTCCAGACGCTTTACTAACACTCTCCCGACTTGGAGAGTCAGTGCCTTTAACCTCCTGTTTGGCCCAGTTTGCAATTTCTGCGGAAGATGAACAGGAATAGGGAGAACCAATGAGAGACTAGCTGGAGGTGTCTGGACAGGCAAATTTAACTCTCATTTCCCACCAGGAAGAGGAATTAACCAAAGGCTCAGCGTGCCGTGCCGGAACCAGATTAGGGCCTGAAGCAATCCTGCGGTGTTGCGGCCAGCTCACAAGAAAGCGAGTTGAAGAAAGGAGCTCAGGGGCACTGTAATTCACAAACCTGCAGAGTTATAAATGACAGCTATCGTCCAAAAATATACTGAAGTAAGGCTGCCAAGAGGACTTGAAAGCGGGGCAGAATTGCAGGAAACCGATTTCAGGAGGTAGACTGGAATTGCATTTAAAGCATAGGAAAAGAGGCAGAACGTCCACAATGATGCACTTGGCCAAAAAGGGCGTATGCGTTTTTTCCTGAATATATTCAGGAAAAAACGCATACGCCCTTTTTGGCCAACCAAGCAAGCTTGCAAAGGAAATCTGCACTACAATGAAGTCTCACTTCCCCCCGGTCAAAAGGGCCATCTGAAAAAAGTGTAAAATCCAGAAAGGCAGGACAGGCCATGGAGAACTGGGAGCCTTGTTATGCTGATGGGCGGGATGTAAATTGCCAACAGCCACTCGGGAGAGGTGTATGGTGTTTCCTGAAACATCTAAAAAACAAAGCAACAGAGCCTAGGGCACTTCCACTTATGGTCCTATAGCTTAGGGAAATTAAAATCAAAAAGACACAGCCACCCCAAAGTTTGGGACGGCTCTGTTTACAAGAACCTCGTTTACGGTACAAGTTCAATATCGCAGAAAGTGAAAAATGGATAAAGAAGTTGTGGTACTTACGTACAATGCAATATCACTCAGCAATGAAATCTATGTCATCAGGCCCGTAGCAGCATAATGAGTGGATTCAGGTATGATGATTCTAACTGAAATAAGTCACACAGAAAAAGAAACATCATAAGATATCACTAATACACGGGATGTAAACTTGGCTACACAGGAACTGGATTACAAAACAGAACAGGGTCTCAAATTTAGAAAACCAACTTATGCTTGCTTAAGGGGAAAGGTGAGTTGGGGTGCTGCATCAAACCAGAGATTGAAATGAGCACAGATAAAGTTCCTTAAGCCAAATATGGAATAGACAAGAACTACTCCTTGCTCAACGAAATGGACTCAACACCCCATATTAAACGCCTAAGAATGTACCTGACTAGTAAGTATCTTAAAACCTATGGATTGCTATGTGTCTGAAAGAAAATCAAGCGTGTGTACAGGGGCATAAACGCAGCAGTGATAGGATTGGAGAGGTTCGGTGAGCAAATGAAGACCCTTTGAAGTCATATTGCATGGTACCCATTCCACGGGTCTCAACTCTCCAGGTTTAAGGGATTCTTCCTTCAGCTAAAACATGCACGTGGAACCCAGAGTATGATCAACCGTGTGATCGGGAGACGTGTTCCAATATGTCTCAGTTCTCGTCCCCTGGTACTCGGGTGCAACATTCCAGATGCTTTACTAACACTCTCCCGACTTGGAGAGTCAGTGCCTTTAACCTCCTGTTTGGCCCAGTTTGCAATTTCTGCGGAAGATGAACGGGAATAGGGAGAACCAATGAGAGACTAGCTGGAGGTGTCTGGACGGGCAAATTTAACTCTCATTTCCCACCAGGAAGAGGAATTAACCAAAGGCTCAGCGTGCCGTGCCGGAACCAGATTAGGGCCTGAAGCAATCCTGCGGTGTTGCGGCCAGCTCACAAGAAAGCGAGTTGAAGAAAGGAGCTCAGGGGCACTGTAATTCACAAACCTGCAGAGTTATAAATGACAGCTATCGTCCAAAAATATACTGAAGTAAGGCTGCCAAGAGGACTTGAAAGCGGGGCAGAATTGCAGGAAACCGATTTCAGGAGGTAGACTGGAATTGCATTTAAAGCATAGGAAAAGAGGCAGAACGTCCACAATGATGCACTTGGCCAAAAAGGGCGTATGCGTTTTTTCCTGAATATATTCAGGAAAAAACGCATACGCCCTTTTTGGCCAACCAAGCAAGCTTGCAAAGGAAATCTGCACTACAATGAAGTCTCACTTCCCCCCGGTCAAAAGGGCCATCTGAAAAAAGTGTAAAATCCAGAAAGGCAGGACAGGCCATGGAGAACTGGGAGCCTTGTTATGCTGATGGGCGGGATGTAAATTGCCAACAGCCACTCGGGAGAGGTGTATGGTGTTTCCTGAAACATCTAAAAAACAAAGCAACAGAGCCTAGGGCACTTCCACTTATGGTCCTATAGCTTAGGGAAATTAAAATCAAAAAGACACAGCCACCCCAAAGTTTGGGACGGCTCTGTTTACAAGAACCTCGTTTACGGTACAAGTTCAATATCGCAGAAAGTGAAAAATGGATAAAGAAGTTGTGGTACTTACGTACAATGCAATATCACTCAGCAATGAAATCTATGTCATCAGGCCCGTAGCAGCATAATGAGTGGATTCAGGTATGATGATTCTAACTGAAATAAGTCACACAGAAAAAGAAACATCATAAGATATCACTAATACACGGGATGTAAACTTGGCTACACAGGAACTGGATTACAAAACAGAACAGGGTCTCAAATTTAGAAAACCAACTTATGCTTGCTTAAGGGGAAAGGTGAGTTGGGGTGCTGCATCAAACCAGAGATTGAAATGAGCACAGATAAAGTTCCTTAAGCCAAATATGGAATAGACAAGAACTACTCCTTGCTCAACGAAATGGACTCAACACCCCATATTAAACGCCTAAGAATGTACCTGACTAGTAAGTATCTTAAAACCTATGGATTGCTATGTCTCTGAAAGAAAATCAAGCGTGTGTACAGGGGCATAAACGCAGCAGTGATAGGATTGGAGAGGTTCGGTGAGCAAATGAAGACCCTTTGAAGTCATATTGCATGGTACCCATTCCACGGGTCTCAACTCTCCAGGTTTAAGGGATTCTTCCTTCAGCTAAAACATGCACGTGGAACCCAGAGTATGATCAACCGTGTGATCGGGAGACGTGTTCCAATATGTCTCAGTTCTCGTCCCCTGGTACTCGGGTGCAACATTCCAGACGCTTTACTAACACTCTCCCGACTTGGAGAGTCAGTGCCTTTAACCTCCTGTTTGGCCCAGTTTGCAATTTCTGCGGAAGATGAACAGGAATAGGGAGAACCAATGAGAGACTAGCTGGAGGTGTCTGGACGGGCAAATTTAACTCTCATTTCCCACCAGGAAGAGGAATTAACCAAAGGCTCAGCGTGCCGTGCCGGAACCAGATTAGGGCCTGAAGCAATCCTGCGGTGTTGCGGCCAGCTCACAAGAAAGCGAGTTGAAGAAAGGAGCTCAGGGGCACTGTAATTCACAAACCTGCAGAGTTATAAATGACAGCTATCGTCCAAAAATATACTGAAGTAAGGCTGCCAAGAGGACTTGAAAGCGGGGCAGAATTGCAGGAAACCGATTTCAGGAGGTAGACTGGAATTGCATTTAAAGCATAGGAAAAGAGGCAGAACGTCCACAATGATGCACTTGGCCAAAAAGGGCGTATGCGTTTTTTCCTGAATATATTCAGGAAAAAACGCATACGCCCTTTTTGGCCAACCAAGCAAGCTTGCAAAGGAAATCTGCACTACAATGAAGTCTCACTTCCCCCCGGTCAAAAGGGCCATCTGAAAAAAGTGTAAAATCCAGAAAGGCAGGACAGGCCATGGAGAACTGGGAGCCTTGTTATGCTGATGGGCGGGATGTAAATTGCCAACAGCCACTCGGGAGAGGTGTATGGTGTTTCCTGAAACATCTAAAAAACAAAGCAACAGAGCCTAGGGCACTTCCACTTATGGTCCTATAGCTTAGGGAAATTAAAATCAAAAAGACACAGCCACCCCAAAGTTTGGGACGGCTCTGTTTACAAGAACCTCGTTTACGGTACAAGTTCAATATCGCAGAAAGTGAAAAATGGATAAAGAAGTTGTGGTACTTACGTACAATGCAATATCACTCAGCAATGAAATCTATGTCATCAGGCCCGTAGCAGCATAATGAGTGGATTCAGGTATGATGATTCTAACTGAAATAAGTCACACAGAAAAAGAAACATCATAAGATATCACTAATACACGGGATGTAAACTTGGCTACACAGGAACTGGATTACAAAACAGAACAGGGTCTCAAATTTAGAAAACCAACTTATGCTTGCTTAAGGGGAAAGGTGAGTTGGGGTGCTGCATCAAACCAGAGATTGAAATGAGCACAGATAAAGTTCCTTAAGCCAAATATGGAATAGACAAGAACTACTCCTTGCTCAACGAAATGGACTCAACACCCCATATTAAACGCCTAAGAATGTACCTGACTAGTAAGTATCTTAAAACCTATGGATTGCTATGTCTCTGAAAGAAAATCAAGCGTGTGTACAGGGGCATAAACGCAGCAGTGATAGGATTGGAGAGGTTCGGTGAGCAAATGAAGACCCTTTGAAGTCATATTGCATGGTACCCATTCCACGGGTCTCAACTCTCCAGGTTTAAGGGATTCTTCCTTCAGCTAAAACATGCACGTGGAACCCAGAGTATGATCAACCGTGTGATCGGGAGACGTGTTCCAATATGTCTCAGTTCTCGTCCCCTGGTACTCGGGTGCAACATTCCAGACGCTTTACTAACACTCTCCCGACTTGGAGAGTCAGTGCCTTTAACCTCCTGTTTGGCCCAGTTTGCAATTTCTGCGGAAGATGAACAGGAATAGGGAGAACCAATGAGAGACTAGCTGGAGGTGTCTGGACGGGCAAATTTAACTCTCATTTCCCACCAGGAAGAGGAATTAACCAAAGGCTCAGCGTGCCGTGCCGGAACCAGATTAGGGCCTGAAGCAATCCTGCGGTGTTGCGGCCAGCTCACAAGAAAGCGAGTTGAAGAAAGGAGCTCAGGGGCACTGTAATTCACAAACCTGCAGAGTTATAAATGACAGCTATCGTCCAAAAATATACTGAAGTAAGGCTGCCAAGAGGACTTGAAAGCGGGGCAGAATTGCAGGAAACCGATTTCAGGAGGTAGACTGGAATTGCATTTAAAGCATAGGAAAAGAGGCAGAACGTCCACAATGATGCACTTGGCCAAAAAGGGCGTATGCGTTTTTTCCTGAATATATTCCTGAATATATTCCTGAATATATTCCTGAATATATTCAGGAAAAAACGCATACGCCCTTTTTGGCCAACCAAGCAAGCTTGCAAAGGAAATCTGCACTACAATGAAGTCTCACTTCCCCCCGGTCAAAAGGGCCATCTGAAAAAAGTGTAAAATCCAGAAAGGCAGGACAGGCCATGGAGAACTGGGAGCCTTGTTATGCTGATGGGCGGGATGTAAATTGCCAACAGCCACTCGGGAGAGGTGTATGGTGTTTCCTGAAACATCTAAAAAACAAAGCAACAGAGCCTAGGGCACTTCCACTTATGGTCCTATAGCTTAGGGAAATTAAAATCAAAAAGACACAGCCACCCCAAAGTTTGGGACGGCTCTGTTTACAAGAACCTCGTTTACGGTACAAGTTCAATATCGCAGAAAGTGAAAAATGGATAAAGAAGTTGTGGTACTTACGTACAATGCAATATCACTCAGCAATGAAATCTATGTCATCAGGCCCGTAGCAGCATAATGAGTGGATTCAGGTATGATGATTCTAACTGAAATAAGTCACACAGAAAAAGAAACATCATAAGATATCACTAATACACGGGATGTAAACTTGGCTACACAGGAACTGGATTACAAAACAGAACAGGGTCTCAAATTTAGAAAACCAACTTATGCTTGCTTAAGGGGAAAGGTGAGTTGGGGTGCTGCATCAAACCAGAGATTGAAATGAGCACAGATAAAGTTCTTTAAGCCAAATATGGAATAGACAAGAACTACTCCTTGCTCAACGAAATGGACTCAACACCCCATATTAAACGCCTAAGAATGTACCTGACTTGTAAGTATCTTAAAACCTATGGATTGCTATGTCTCTGAAAGAAAATCAAGCGTGTGTACAGGGGCACAAACGCAGCAGTGATAGGATTGGAGAGGTTCGGTGAGCAAATGAAGACCCTTTGAAGTCATATTGCATGGTACCCATTCCACGGGTCTCAACTCTCCAGGTTTAAGGGATTCTTCCTTCAGCTAAAACATGCACGTGGAACCCAGAGTATGATCAACCGTGTGATCGGGAGACGTGTTCCAATATGTCTCAGTTCTCGTCCCCTGGTACTCGGGTGCAACATTCCAGACGCTTTACTAACACTCTCCCGACTTGGAGAGTCAGTGCCTTTAACCTCCTGTTTGGCCCAGTTTGCAATTTCTGCGGAAGATGAACAGGAATAGGGAGAACCAATGAGAGACTAGCTGGAGGTGTCTGGACGGGCAAATTTAACTCTCATTTCCCACCAGGAAGAGGAATTAACCAAAGGCTCAGCGTGCCGTGCCGGAACCAGATTAGGGCCTGAAGCAATCCTGCGGTGTTGCGGCCAGCTCACAAGAAAGCGAGTTGAAGAAAGGAGCTCAGGGGCACTGTAATTCACAAACCTGCAGAGTTATAAATGACAGCTATCGTCCAAAAATATACTGAAGTAAGGCTGCCAAGAGGACTTGAAAGCGGGGCAGAATTGCAGGAAACCGATTTCAGGAGGTAGACTGGAATTGCATTTAAAGCATAGGAAAAGAGGCAGAACGTCCACAATGATGCACTTGGCCAAAAAGGGCGTATGCGTTTTTTCCTGAATATATTCAGGAAAAAACGCATACGCCCTTTTTGGCCAACCAAGCAAGCTTGCAAAGGAAATCTGCACTATAATGAAGTCTCACTTCCCCCCGGTCAAAAGGGCCATCTGAAAAAAGTGTAAAATCCAGAAAGGCAGGACAGGCCATGGAGAACTGGGAGCCTTGTTATGCTGATGGGCGGGATGTAAATTGCCAACAGCCACTCGGGAGAGGTGTATGGTGTTTCCTGAAACATCTAAAAAACAAAGCAACAGAGCCTAGGGCACTTCCACTTATGGTCCTATAGCTTAGGGAAATTAAAATCAAAAAGACACAGCCACCCCAAAGTTTGGGACGGCTCTGTTTACAAGAACCTCGTTTACGGTACAAGTTCAATATCGCAGAAAGTGAAAAATGGATAAAGAAGTTGTGGTACTTACGTACAATGCAATATCACTCAGCAATGAAATCTATGTCATCAGGCCCGTAGCAGCATAATGAGTGGATTCAGGTATGATGATTCTAACTGAAATAAGTCACACAGAAAAAGAAACATCATAAGATATCACTAATACACGGGATGTAAACTTGGCTACACAGGAACTGGATTACAAAACAGAACAGGGTCTCAAATTTAGAAAACCAACTTATGCTTGCTTAAGGGGAAAGGTGAGTTGGGGTGCTGCATAAAACCAGAGATTGAAATGAGCACAGATAAAGTTCCTTAAGCCAAATATAGAATAGACAAGAACTACTCCTTGCTCAACGAAATGGACTCAACACCCCATATTAAACGCCTAAGAATGTACCTGACTAGTAAGTATCTTAAAACCTATGGATTGCTATGTCTCTGAAAGAAAATCAAGCGTGTGTAGAGGGGCACAAACGCAGCAGTGATAGGATTGGAGAGGTTTGGTGAGCAAATGAAGACCCTTTGAAGTCATATTGCATGGTACCCATTCCACGGGTCTCAACTCTCCAGGTTTAAGGGATTCTTCCTTCAGCTAAAACATGCACGTGGAACCCAGAGTATGATCAACCGTGTGATCGGGAGACGTGTTCCAATATGTCTCAGTTCTCGTCCCCTGGTACTCGGGTGCAACATTCCAGACGCTTTACTAACACTCTCCCGACTTGGAGAGTCAGTGTCTTTAACCTCCTGTTTGGCCCAGTTTGCAATTTCTGCGGAAGATGAACAGGAATAGGGAGAACCAATGAGAGACTAGCTGGAGGTGTCTGGACGGGCAAATTTAACTCTCATTTCCCACCAGGAAGAGGAATTAACCAAAGGCTCAGCGTGCCGTGCCGGAACCAGATTAGGGCCTGAAGCAATCCTGCGGTGTTGCGGCCAGCTCACAAGAAAGCGAGTTGAAGAAAGGAGCTCAGGGGCACTGTAATTCACAAACCTGCAGAGTTATAAATGACAGCTATCGTCCAAAAATATACTGAAGTAAGGCTGCCAAGAGGACTTGAAAGCGGGGCAGAATTGCAGGAAACCGATTTCAGGAGGTAGACTGGAATTGCATTTAAAGCATAGGAAAAGAGGCAGAACGTCCACAATGATGCACTTGGCCAAAAAGGGCGTATGCGTTTTTTCCTGAATATATTCAGGAAAAAACGCATACGCCCTTTTTGGCCAACCAAGCAAGCTTGCAAAGGAAATCTGCACTACAATGAAGTCTCACTTCCCCCCGGTCAAAAGGGCCATCTGAAAAAAGTGTAAAATCCAGAAAGGCAGGACAGGCCATGGAGAACTGGGAGCCTTGTTATGCTGATGGGCGGGATGTAAATTGCCAACAGCCACTCGGGAGAGGTGTATGGTGTTTCCTGAAACATCTAAAAAACAAAGCAACAGAGCCTAGGGCACTTCCACTTATGGTCCTATAGCTTAGGGAAATTAAAATCAAAAAGACACAGCCACCCCAAAGTTTGGGACGGCTCTGTTTACAAGAACCTCGTTTACGGTACAAGTTCAATAGCGCAGAAAGTGAAAAATGGATAAAGAAGTTGTGGTACTTACGTACAATGCAATATCACTCAGCAATGAAATCTATGTCATCAGGCCCGTAGCAGCATAATGAGTGGATTCAGGTATGATGATTCTAACTGAAATAAGTCACACAGAAAAAGAAACATCATAAGATATCACTAATACACGGGATGTAAACTTGGCTACACAGGAACTGGATTACAAAACAGAACAGAGTCTCAAATTTAGAAAACCAACTTATGCTTGCTTAAGGGGAAAGGTGAGTTGGGGTGCTGCATCAAACCAGAGATTGAAATGAGCACAGATAAAGTTCTTTAAGCCAAATATGGAATAGACAAGAACTACTCCTTGCTCAACGAAATGGACTCAACACCCCATATTAAACGCCTAAGAATGTACCTGACTTGTAAGTATCTTAAAACCTATGGATTGCTATGTCTCTGAAAGAAAATCAAGCGTGTGTACAGGGGCACAAACGCAGCAGTGATAGGATTGGAGAGGTTCGGTGAGCAAATGAAGACCCTTTGAAGTCATATTGCATGGTACCCATTCCACGGGTCTCAACTCTCCAGGTTTAAGGGATTCTTCCTTCAGCTAAAACATGCACGTGGAACCCAGAGTATGATCAACCGTGTGATCGGGAGACGTGTTCCAATATGTCTCAGTTCTCGTCCCCTGGTACTCGGGTGCAACATTCCAGACGCTTTACTAACACTCTCCCGACTTGGAGAGTCAGTGCCTTTAACCTCCTGTTTGGCCCAGTTTGCAATTTCTGCGGAAGATGAACAGGAATAGGGAGAACCAATGAGAGACTAGCTGGAGGTGTCTGGACGGGCAAATTTAACTCTCATTTCCCACCAGGAAGAGGAATTAACCAAAGGCTCAGCGTGCCGTGCCGGAACCAGATTAGGGCCTGAAGCAATCCTGCGGTGTTGCGGCCAGCTCACAAGAAAGCGAGTTGAAGAAAGGAGCTCAGGGGCACTGTAATTCACAAACCTGCAGAGTTATAAATGACAGCTATCGTCCAAAAATATACTGAAGTAAGGCTGCCAAGAGGACTTGAAAGCGGGGCAGAATTGCAGGAAACCGATTTCAGGAGGTAGACTGGAATTGCATTTAAAGCATAGGAAAAGAGGCAGAACGTCCACAATGATGCACTTGGCCAAAAAGGGCGTATGCGTTTTTTCCTGAATATATTCAGGAAAAAACGCATACGCCCTTTTTGGCCAACCAAGCAAGCTTGCAAAGGAAATCTGCACTATAATGAAGTCTCACTTCCCCCCGGTCAAAAGGGCCATCTGAAAAAAGTGTAAAATCCAGAAAGGCAGGACAGGCCATGGAGAACTGGGAGCCTTGTTATGCTGATGGGCGGGATGTAAATTGCCAACAGCCACTCGGGAGAGGTGTATGGTGTTTCCTGAAACATCTAAAAAACAAAGCAACAGAGCCTAGGGCACTTCCACTTATGGTCCTATAGCTTAGGGAAATTAAAATCAAAAAGACACAGCCACCCCAAAGTTTGGGACGGCTCTGTTTACAAGAACCTCGTTTACGGTACAAGTTCAATATCGCAGAAAGTGAAAAATGGATAAAGAAGTTGTGGTACTTACGTACAATGCAATATCACTCAGCAATGAAATCTATGTCATCAGGCCCGTAGCAGCATAATGAGTGGATTCAGGTATGATGATTCTAACTGAAATAAGTCACACAGAAAAAGAAACATCATAAGATATCACTAATACACGGGATGTAAACTTGGCTACACAGGAACTGGATTACAAAACAGAACAGGGTCTCAAATTTAGAAAACCAACTTATGCTTGCTTAAGGGGAAAGGTGAGTTGGGGTGCTGCATAAAACCAGAGATTGAAATGAGCACAGATAAAGTTCCTTAAGCCAAATATAGAATAGACAAGAACTACTCCTTGCTCAACGAAATGGACTCAACACCCCATATTAAACGCCTAAGAATGTACCTGACTAGTAAGTATCTTAAAACCTATGGATTGCTATGTCTCTGAAAGAAAATCAAGCGTGTGTACAGGGGCACAAACGCAGCAGTGATAGGATTGGAGAGGTTCGGTGAGCAAATGAAGACCCTTTGAAGTCATATTGCATGGTACCCATTCCACGGGTCTCAACTCTCCAGGTTTAAGGGATTCTTCCTTCAGCTAAAACATGCACGTGGAACCCAGAGTATGATCAACCGTGTGATCGGGAGACGTGTTCCAATATGTCTCAGTTCTCGTCCCCTGGTACTCGGGTGCAACATTCCAGACGCTTTACTAACACTCTCCCGACTTGGAGAGTCAGTGTCTTTAACCTCCTGTTTGGCCCAGTTTGCAATTTCTGCGGAAGATGAACAGGAATAGGGAGAACCAATGAGAGACTAGCTGGAGGTGTCTGGACGGGCAAATTTAACTCTCATTTCCCACCAGGAAGAGGAATTAACCAAAGGCTCAGCGTGCCGTGCCGGAACCAGATTAGGGCCTGAAGCAATCCTGCGGTGTTGCGGCCAGCTCACAAGAAAGCGAGTTGAAGAAAGGAGCTCAGGGGCACTGTAATTCACAAACCTGCAGAGTTATAAATGACAGCTATCGTCCAAAAATATACTGAAGTAAGGCTGCCAAGAGGACTTGAAAGCGGGGCAGAATTGCAGGAAACCGATTTCAGGAGGTAGACTGGAATTGCATTTAAAGCATAGGAAAAGAGGCAGAACGTCCACAATGATGCACTTGGCCAAAAAGGGCGTATGCGTTTTTTCCTGAATATATTCAGGAAAAAACGCATACGCCCTTTTTGGCCAACCAAGCAAGCTTGCAAAGGAAATCTGCACTACAATGAAGTCTCACTTCCCCCCGGTCAAAAGGGCCATCTGAAAAAAGTGTAAAATCCAGAAAGGCAGGACAGGCCATGGAGAACTGGGAGCCTTGTTATGCTGATGGGCGGGATGTAAATTGCCAACAGCCACTCGGGAGAGGTGTATGGTGTTTCCTGAAACATCTAAAAAACAAAGCAACAGAGCCTAGGGCACTTCCACTTATGGTCCTATAGCTTAGGGAAATTAAAATCAAAAAGACACAGCCACCCCAAAGTTTGGGACGGCTCTGTTTACAAGAACCTCGTTTACGGTACAAGTTCAATATCGCAGAAAGTGAAAAATGGATAAAGAAGTTGTGGTACTTACGTACAATGCAATATCACTCAGCAATGAAATCTATGTCATCAGGCCCGTAGCAGCATAATGAGTGGATTCAGGTATGATGATTCTAACTGAAATAAGTCACACAGAAAAAGAAACATCATAAGATATCACTAATACACGGGATGTAAACTTGGCTACACAGGAACTGGATTACAAAACAGAACAGGGTCTCAAATTTAGAAAACCAACTTATGCTTGCTTAAGGGGAAAGGTGAGTTGGGGTGCTGCATAAAACCAGAGATTGAAATGAGCACAGATAAAGTTCCTTAAGCCAAATATAGAATAGACAAGAACTACTCCTTGCTCAACGAAATGGACTCAACACCCCATATTAAACGCCTAAGAATGTACCTGACTAGTAAGTATCTTAAAACCTATGGATTGCTATGTCTCTGAAAGAAAATCAAGCGTGTGTAGAGGGGCACAAACGCAGCAGTGATAGGATTGGAGAGGTTTGGTGAGCAAATGAAGACCCTTTGAAGTCATATTGCATGGTACCCATTCCACGGGTCTCAACTCTCCAGGTTTAAGGGATTCTTCCTTCAGCTAAAACATGCACGTGGAACCCAGAGTATGATCAACCGTGTGATCGGGAGACGTGTTCCAATATGTCTCAGTTCTCGTCCCCTGGTACTCGGGTGCAACATTCCAGACGCTTTACTAACACTCTCCCGACTTGGAGAGTCAGTGTCTTTAACCTCCTGTTTGGCCCAGTTTGCAATTTCTGCGGAAGATGAACAGGAATAGGGAGAACCAATGAGAGACTAGCTGGAGGTGTCTGGACGGGCAAATTTAACTCTCATTTCCCACCAGGAAGAGGAATTAACCAAAGGCTCAGCGTGCCGTGCCGGAACCAGATTAGGGCCTGAAGCAATCCTGCGGTGTTGCGGCCAGCTCACAAGAAAGCGAGTTGAAGAAAGGAGCTCAGGGGCACTGTAATTCACAAACCTGCAGAGTTATAAATGACAGCTATCGTCCAAAAATATACTGAAGTAAGGCTGCCAAGAGGACTTGAAAGCGGGGCAGAATTGCAGGAAACCGATTTCAGGAGGTAGACTGGAATTGCATTTAAAGCATAGGAAAAGAGGCAGAACGTCCACAATGATGCACTTGGCCAAAAAGGGCGTATGCGTTTTTTCCTGAATATATTCAGGAAAAAACGCATACGCCCTTTTTGGCCAACCAAGCAAGCTTGCAAAGGAAATCTGCACTACAATGAAGTCTCACTTCCCCCCGGTCAAAAGGGCCATCTGAAAAAAGTGTAAAATCCAGAAAGGCAGGACAGGCCATGGAGAACTGGGAGCCTTGTTATGCTGATGGGCGGGATGTAAATTGCCAACAGCCACTCGGGAGAGGTGTATGGTGTTTCCTGAAACATCTAAAAAACAAAGCAACAGAGCCTAGGGCACTTCCACTTATGGTCCTATAGCTTAGGGAAATTAAAATCAAAAAGACACAGCCACCCCAAAGTTTGGGACGGCTCTGTTTACAAGAACCTCGTTTACGGTACAAGTTCAATAGCGCAGAAAGTGAAAAATGGATAAAGAAGTTGTGGTACTTACGTACAATGCAATATCACTCAGCAATGAAATCTATGTCATCAGGCCCGTAGCAGCATAATGAGTGGATTCAGGTATGATGATTCTAACTGAAATAAGTCACACAGAAAAAGAAACATCATAAGATATCACTAATACACGGGATGTAAACTTGGCTACACAGGAACTGGATTACAAAACAGAACAGAGTCTCAAATTTAGAAAACCAACTTATGCTTGCTTAAGGGGAAAGGTGAGTTGGGGTGCTGCATCAAACCAGAGATTGAAATGAGCACAGATAAAGTTCTTTAAGCCAAATATGGAATAGACAAGAACTACTCCTTGCTCAACGAAATGGACTCAACACCCCATATTAAACGCCTAAGAATGTACCTGACTTGTAAGTATCTTAAAACCTATGGATTGCTATGTCTCTGAAAGAAAATCAAGCGTGTGTACAGGGGCACAAACGCAGCAGTGATAGGATTGGAGAGGTTCGGTGAGCAAATGAAGACCCTTTGAAGTCATATTGCATGGTACCCATTCCACGGGTCTCAACTCTCCAGGTTTAAGGGATTCTTCCTTCAGCTAAAACATGCACGTGGAACCCAGAGTATGATCAACCGTGTGATCGGGAGACGTGTTCCAATATGTCTCAGTTCTCGTCCCCTGGTACTCGGGTGCAACATTCCAGACGCTTTACTAACACTCTCCCGACTTGGAGAGTCAGTGCCTTTAACCTCCTGTTTGGCCCAGTTTGCAATTTCTGCGGAAGATGAACAGGAATAGGGAGAACCAATGAGAGACTAGCTGGAGGTGTCTGGACGGGCAAATTTAACTCTCATTTCCCACCAGGAAGAGGAATTAACCAAAGGCTCAGCGTGCCGTGCCGGAACCAGATTAGGGCCTGAAGCAATCCTGCGGTGTTGCGGCCAGCTCACAAGAAAGCGAGTTGAAGAAAGGAGCTCAGGGGCACTGTAATTCACAAACCTGCAGAGTTATAAATGACAGCTATCGTCCAAAAATATACTGAAGTAAGGCTGCCAAGAGGACTTGAAAGCGGGGCAGAATTGCAGGAAACCGATTTCAGGAGGTAGACTGGAATTGCATTTAAAGCATAGGAAAAGAGGCAGAACGTCCACAATGATGCACTTGGCCAAAAAGGGCGTATGCGTTTTTTCCTGAATATATTCAGGAAAAAACGCATACGCCCTTTTTGGCCAACCAAGCAAGCTTGCAAAGGAAATCTGCACTATAATGAAGTCTCACTTCCCCCCGGTCAAAAGGGCCATCTGAAAAAAGTGTAAAATCCAGAAAGGCAGGACAGGCCATGGAGAACTGGGAGCCTTGTTATGCTGATGGGCGGGATGTAAATTGCCAACAGCCACTCGGGAGAGGTGTATGGTGTTTCCTGAAACATCTAAAAAACAAAGCAACAGAGCCTAGGGCACTTCCACTTATGGTCCTATAGCTTAGGGAAATTAAAATCAAAAAGACACAGCCACCCCAAAGTTTGGGACGGCTCTGTTTACAAGAACCTCGTTTACGGTACAAGTTCAATATCGCAGAAAGTGAAAAATGGATAAAGAAGTTGTGGTACTTACGTACAATGCAATATCACTCAGCAATGAAATCTATGTCATCAGGCCCGTAGCAGCATAATGAGTGGATTCAGGTATGATGATTCTAACTGAAATAAGTCACACAGAAAAAGAAACATCATAAGATATCACTAATACACGGGATGTAAACTTGGCTACACAGGAACTGGATTACAAAACAGAACAGGGTCTCAAATTTAGAAAACCAACTTATGCTTGCTTAAGGGGAAAGGTGAGTTGGGGTGCTGCATAAAACCAGAGATTGAAATGAGCACAGATAAAGTTCCTTAAGCCAAATATAGAATAGACAAGAACTACTCCTTGCTCAACGAAATGGACTCAACACCCCATATTAAACGCCTAAGAATGTACCTGACTAGTAAGTATCTTAAAACCTATGGATTGCTATGTCTCTGAAAGAAAATCAAGCGTGTGTACAGGGGCACAAACGCAGCAGTGATAGGATTGGAGAGGTTCGGTGAGCAAATGAAGACCCTTTGAAGTCATATTGCATGGTACCCATTCCACGGGTCTCAACTCTCCAGGTTTAAGGGATTCTTCCTTCAGCTAAAACATGCACGTGGAACCCAGAGTATGATCAACCGTGTGATCGGGAGACGTGTTCCAATATGTCTCAGTTCTCGTCCCCTGGTACTCGGGTGCAACATTCCAGACGCTTTACTAACACTCTCCCGACTTGGAGAGTCAGTGTCTTTAACCTCCTGTTTGGCCCAGTTTGCAATTTCTGCGGAAGATGAACAGGAATAGGGAGAACCAATGAGAGACTAGCTGGAGGTGTCTGGACGGGCAAATTTAACTCTCATTTCCCACCAGGAAGAGGAATTAACCAAAGGCTCAGCGTGCCGTGCCGGAACCAGATTAGGGCCTGAAGCAATCCTGCGGTGTTGCGGCCAGCTCACAAGAAAGCGAGTTGAAGAAAGGAGCTCAGGGGCACTGTAATTCACAAACCTGCAGAGTTATAAATGACAGCTATCGTCCAAAAATATACTGAAGTAAGGCTGCCAAGAGGACTTGAAAGCGGGGCAGAATTGCAGGAAACCGATTTCAGGAGGTAGACTGGAATTGCATTTAAAGCATAGGAAAAGAGGCAGAACGTCCACAATGATGCACTTGGCCAAAAAGGGCGTATGCGTTTTTTCCTGAATATATTCAGGAAAAAACGCATACGCCCTTTTTGGCCAACCAAGCAAGCTTGCAAAGGAAATCTGCACTACAATGAAGTCTCACTTCCCCCCGGTCAAAAGGGCCATCTGAAAAAAGTGTAAAATCCAGAAAGGCAGGACAGGCCATGGAGAACTGGGAGCCTTGTTATGCTGATGGGCGGGATGTAAATTGCCAACAGCCACTCGGGAGAGGTGTATGGTGTTTCCTGAAACATCTAAAAAACAAAGCAACAGAGCCTAGGGCACTTCCACTTATGGTCCTATAGCTTAGGGAAATTAAAATCAAAAAGACACAGCCACCCCAAAGTTTGGGACGGCTCTGTTTACAAGAACCTCGTTTACGGTACAAGTTCAATATCGCAGAAAGTGAAAAATGGATAAAGAAGTTGTGGTACTTACGTACAATGCAATATCACTCAGCAATGAAATCTATGTCATCAGGCCCGTAGCAGCATAATGAGTGGATTCAGGTATGATGATTCTAACTGAAATAAGTCACACAGAAAAAGAAACATCATAAGATATCACTAATACACGGGATGTAAACTTGGCTACACAGGAACTGGATTACAAAACAGAACAGGGTCTCAAATTTAGAAAACCAACTTATGCTTGCTTAAGGGGAAAGGTGAGTTGGGGTGCTGCATAAAACCAGAGATTGAAATGAGCACAGATAAAGTTCCTTAAGCCAAATATAGAATAGACAAGAACTACTCCTTGCTCAACGAAATGGACTCAACACCCCATATTAAACGCCTAAGAATGTACCTGACTAGTAAGTATCTTAAAACCTATGGATTGCTATGTCTCTGAAAGAAAATCAAGCGTGTGTACAGGGGAACAAACGCAGCAGTGATAGGATTGGAGAGGTTCGGTGAGCAAATGAAGACCCTTTGAAGTCATATTGCATGGTACCCATTCCACGGGTCTCAACTCTCCAGGTTTAAGGGATTCTTCCTTCAGCTAAAACATGCACGTGGAACCCAGAGTATGATCAACCGTGTGATCGGGAGACGTGTTCCAATATGTCTCAGTTCTCGTCCCCTGGTACTCGGGTGCAACATTCCAGACGCTTTACTAACACTCTCCCGACTTGGAGAGTCAGTGCCTTTAACCTCCTGTTTGGCCCAGTTTGCAATTTCTGCGGAAGATGAACAGGAATAGGGAGAACCAATGAGAGACTAGCTGGAGGTGTCTGGACGGGCAAATTTAACTCTCATTTCCCACCAGGAAGAGGAATTAACCAAAGGCTCAGCGTGCCGTGCCAGAACCAGATTAGGGCCTGAAGCAATCCTGCGGTGTTGCGGCCAGCTCACAAGAAAGCGAGTTGAAGAAAGGAGCTCAGGGGCACTGTAATTCACAAACCTGCAGAGTTATAAATGACAGCTATCGTCCAAAAATATACTGAAGTAAGGCTGCCAAGAGGACTTGAAAGCGGGGCAGAATTGCAGGAAACCGATTTCAGGAGGTAGACTGGAATTGCATTTAAAGCATAGGAAAAGAGGCAGAACGTCCACAATGATGCACTTGGCCAAAAAGGGCGTATGCGTTTTTTCCTGAATATATTCAGGAAAAAACGCATACGCACTTTTTGGCCAACCAAGCAAGCTTGCAAAGAAATCTGCACTACAATGAAGTCTCACTTCCCCCTGGTCAAAAGGGCCATCTGAAAAAAGTGTAAAATCCAGAAAGGCAGGACAGGCCATGGAGAACTGGGAGCCTTGTTATGTTGATGGGCGGGATGTAAATTGCCAAGAGCCACTCCGGAGAGGTGTATGGTGTTTCCTGAAACATCTAAAAAACAAAGCAACAGAGCCTAGGGTACTTCCACTTATGGTCCTATAGCTTAGGGAAATTAAAATCAAAAAGACACAGCCACCCCAAAGTTTGGGACGGCTCTGTTTACAAGAACCTCGTTTACGGTACAAGTTCAATATCGCAGAAAGTGAAAAATGGATAAAGAAGTTGTGGTACTTACGTACAATGCAATATCACTCAGCAATGAAATCTATGTCATCAGGCCCGTAGCAGCATAATGAGTGGATTCAGGTATGATGATTCTAACTGAAATAAGTCACACAGAAAAAGAAACATCATAAGATATCACTAATACACGGGATGTAAACTTGGCTACACAGGAACTGGATTACAAAACAGAACAGGGTCTCAAATTTAGAAAACCAACTTATGCTTGCTTAAGGGGAAAGGTGAGTTGGGGTGCTGCATCAAACCAGAGATTGAAATGAGCACAGATAAAGTTCCTTAAGCCAAATATAGAATAGACAAGAACTACTCCTTGCTCAACGAAATGGACTCAACACCCCATATTAAACGCCTAAGAATGTACCTGACTAGTAAGTATCTTAAAACCTATGGATTGCTATGTCTCTGAAAGAAAATCAAGCGTGTGTACAGGGGCACAAACGCAGCAGTGATAGGATTGGAGAGGTTCGGTGAGCAAATGAAGACCCTTTGAAGTCATATTGCATGGTACCCATTCCACGGGTCTCAACTCTCCAGGTTTAAGGGATTCTTCCTTCAGCTAAAACATGCACGTGGAACCCAGAGTATGATCAACCGTGTGATCGGGAGACGTGTTCCAATATGTCTCAGTTCTCGTCCCCTGGTACTCGGGTGCAACATTCCAGACGCTTTACTAACACTCTCCCGACTTGGAGAGTCAGTGTCTTTAACCTCCTGTTTGGCCCAGTTTGCAATTTCTGCGGAAGATGAACAGGAATAGGGAGAACCAATGAGAGACTAGCTGGAGGTGTCTGGACGGGCAAATTTAACTCTCATTTCCCACCAGGAAGAGGAATTAACCAAAGGCTCAGCGTGCCGTGCCGGAACCAGGTTAGGGCCTGAAGCAATCCTGCGGTGTTGCGGCCAGCTCACAAGAAAGCGAGTTGAAGAAAGGAGCTCAGGGGCACTGTAATTCACAAACCTGCAGAGTTATAAATGACAGCTATTGTCCAAAAATATACTGAAGTAAGGCTGCCAAGAGGACTTGAAAGCGGGGCAGAATTGCAGGAAACCGATTTCAGGAGGTAGACTGGAATTGCATTTAAAGCATAGGAAAAGAGGCAGAACGTCCACAATGATGCACTTGGCCAAAAAGGGCGTATGCGTTTTTTCCTGAATATATTCAGGAAAAAACGCATACGCCCTTTTTGGCCAACCAAGCAAGCTTGCAAAGGAAATCTGCACTACAATGAAGTCTCACTTCCCCCCGGTCAAAAGGGCCATCTGAAAAAAGTGTAAAATCCAGAAAGGCAGGACAGGCCATGGAGAACTGGGAGCCTTGTTATGCTGATGGGCGGGATGTAAATTGCCAACAGCCACTCGGGAGAGGTGTATGGTGTTTCCTGAAACATCTAAAAAACAAAGCAACAGAGCCTAGGGCACTTCCACTTATGGTCCTATAGCTTAGGGAAATTAAAATCAAAAAGACACAGCCACCCCAAAGTTTGGGACAGCTCTGTTTACAAGAACCTCGTTTACGGTACAAGTTCAATATCGCAGAAAGTGAAAAATGGATAAAGAAGTTGTGGTACTTACGTACAATGCAATATCACTCAGCAATGAAATCTATGTCATCAGGCCCGTAGCAGCATAATGAGTGGATTCAGGTATGATGATTCTAACTGAAATAAGTCACACAGAAAAAGAAACATCATAAGATATCACTAATACACGGAATGTAAACTTGGCTACACAGGAACTGGATTACAAAACAGAACAGGGTCTCAAATTTAGAAAACCAACTTATGCTTGCTTAAGGGGAAAGGTGAGTTGGGGTGCTGCATCAAACCAGAGATTGAAATGAGCACAGATAAAGTTCCTTAAGCCAAATATGGAATAGACAAGAACTACTCCTTGCTCAACGAAATGGACTCAACACCCCATATTAAACGCCTAAGAATGTACCTGACTAGTAAGTATCTTAAAACCTATGGATTGCTATGTCTCTGAAAGAAAATCAAGCGTGTGTACAGGGGCACAAACGCAGCAGTGATAGGATTGGAGAGGTTCGGTGAGCAAATGAAGACCCTTTGAAGTCATATTGCATGGTACCCATTCCACGGGTCTCAACTCTCCAGGTTTAAGGGATTCTTCCTTCAGCTAAAACATGCACATGGAACCCAGAGTATGATCAACCGTGTGATCGGGAGACGTGTTCCAATATGTCTCAGTTCTCGTCCCCTGGTACTCGGGTGCAACATTCCAGACGCTTTACTAACACTCTCCCGACTTGGAGTATCAGTGCCTTTAACCTCCTGTTTGGCCCAGTGTGCAATTTCTGCGGAAGATGAACAGGAATAGGGAGAACCAATGAGAGACTAGCTGGAGGTGTCTGGACGGGCAAATTTAACTCTCATTTCCCACCAGGAAGAGGAATTAACCAAAGGCTCAGCGTGCCGTGCCGGAACCAGATTAGGGCCTGAAGCAATCCTGCGGTGTTGCGGCCAGCTCACAAGAAAGCGAGTTGAAGAAAGGAGCTCAGGGGCACTGTAATTCACAAACCTGCAGAGTTATAAATGACAGCTATCGTCCAAAAATATACTGAAGTAAGGCTGCCAAGAGGACTTGAAAGCGGGGCAGAATTGCAGGAAACCGATTTCAGGAGGTAGACTGGAATTGCATTTAAAGCATAGGAAAAGAGGCAGAACGTCCACAATGATGCACTTGGCCAAAAAGGGCGTATGCGTTTTTTCCTGAATATATTCAGGAAAAAACGCATACGCCCTTTTTGGCCAACCAAGCAAGCTTGCAAAGGAAATCTGCACTACAATGAAGTCTCACTTCCCCCCGGTCAAAAGGGCCATCTGAAAAAAGTGTAAAATCCAGAAAGGCAGGACAGGCCATGGAGAACTGGGAGCCTTGTTATGCTGATGGGCGGGTTGTAAATTGCCAACAGCCACTCGGGAGAGGTGTATGGTGTTTCCTGAAACATCTAAAAAACAAAGCAACAGAGCCTAGGGCACTTCCACTTATGGTCCTATAGCTTAGGGAAATTAAAATCAAAAAGACACAGCCACCCCAAAGTTTCGGACGGCTCTGTTTACAAGAACCTCGTTTACGGAACAAGTTCAATATCGCAGAAAGTGAAAAATGGATAAAGAAGTTGTGGTACTTACGTACAATGCAATATCACTCAGCAATGAAATCTATGTCATCAGGCCCGTAACAGCATAATGAGTGGATTCAGGTATGATGATTCTAACTGAAATAAGTCACACAGAAAAAGAAACATCATAAGATATCACTAATACACGGGATGTAAACTTGGCTACACAGGAACTGGATTACAAAACAGAACAGGGTCTCAAATTTAGAAAACCAACTTATGCTTGCTTAAGGGGAAAGGTGAGTTGGGGTGCTGCATCAAACCAGAGATTGAAATGAGCACAGATAAAGTTCCTTAAGCCAAATATGGAATAGACAAGAACTACTCCTTGCTCAACGAAATGGACTCAACACCCCATATTAAACGCCTAAGAATGTACCTGACTAGTAAGTATCTTAAAACCTATGGATTGCTATGTCTCTGAAAGAATATCAAGCGTGTGTACAGGGGCATAAACGCAGCAGTGATAGGATTGGAGAGGTTCGGTGAGCAAATGAAGACCCTTTGAAGTCATATTGCATGGTACCCATTCCACGGGTCTCAACTCTCCAGGTTTAAGGGATTCTTCCTTCAGCTAAAACATGCACATGGAACCCAGAGTATGATCAACCGTGTGATCGGGATACGTGTTGCAATATGTCTCAGTTCTCGTCCCCTGGTACTCGGGTACAACATTCCACACGCTTTACTAACACTCTCCCGACTTGGAGAGTCAGTGCCTTTAACCTCCTGTTTGGCCCAGTTTGCAATTTCTGCGGAAGATGAACAGGAATAGGGAGAACCAATGAGAGACTAGCTGGAGGTGTCTGGACGGGCAAATTTAACTCTCATTTCCCACCAGGAAGAGGAATTAACCAAAGGCTCAGCGTGCCGTGCCGGAACCAGATTAGGGCCTGAAGCAATCCTGCGGTGTTGCGGCCAGCTCACAAGAAAGCGAGTTGAAGAAAGGAGCTCAGGGGCACTGTAATTCACAAACCTGCAGAGTTATAAATGACAGCTATCGTCCAAAAATATACTGAAGTAAGGCTGCCAAGAGGACTTGAAAGCGGGGCAGAATTGCAGGAAACCGATTTCAGGAGGTAGACTGGAATTGCATTTAAAGCATAGGAAAAGAGGCAGAACGTCCACAATGATGCACTTGGCCAAAAAGGGCGTATGCGCTTTTTCCTGAAAATATTCAGGAAAAAACGCATACGCCCTTTTTGGCCAACCAAGCAAGCTTGCAAAGGAAATCTGCACTACAATGAAGTCTCACTTCCCCCCGGTCAAAAGGACCATCTGAAAAAAGTGTAAAATCCAGAAAGGCAGGACAGGCCATGGAGAACTGGGAGCCTTGTTATGCTGATGGGCGGGATGTAAATTGCCAACAGCCACTCGGGAGAGGTGTATGGTGTTTCCTGAAACATCTAAAAAACAAAGCAACAGAGCCTAGGGCACTTCCACTTATGGTCCTATAGCTTAGGGAAATTAAAATCAAAAAGACACAGCCACCCCAAAGTTTGGGACGGCTCTGTTTACAAGAACCTCGTTTACAGTACAAGTTCAATAGCGCAGAAAGTGAAAAATGGATAAAGAAGTTGTGGTACTTACGTACAATGAAATATCACTCAGCAATGAAATCTATGTCATCAGGCCCGTAGCAGCATAATGAGTGGATTCAGGTATGATGATTCTAACTGAAATAAGTCACACAGAAAAAGAAACATCATAAGATATCACTAATACACGGGATTTAAACTTGGCTACACAGGAACTGGATTACAAAACAGAACAGGGTCTCAAATTTAGAAAACCAACTTATGCTTGCTTAAGGGGAAAGGTGAGTTGGGGTGCTGCATAAAACTAGAGATTTAAATGAGCACAGATAAAGTTCCTTAAGCCAAATATAGAATAGACAAGAACTACTCCTTGCTCAACGAAATGGACTCAACACCCCATATTAAACGCCTAAGAATGTACCTGACTTGTAAGTATCTTAAAACCTATGGATTGCTATGTGTCTGAAAGAAAATCAAGCGTGTGTACAGGGGCATAAACGCAGCAGTGATAGGATTGGAGAGGTTCAGTGAGCAAATGAAGACCCTTTGAAGTCATATTGCATGGTACCCATTCCACGGGTCTCAACTCTCCAGGTTTAAGGGATTCTTCCTTCAGCTAAAACATGCACGTGGAACCCAGAGTATGATCAACCGTGTGATCGGGAGACGTGTTCCAATATGTCTCAGTTCTCGTCCCCTGGTACTCGGGTGCAACATTCCAGACGCTTTACTAACACTCTCCCGACTTGGAGAGTCAGTGCCTTTAACCTCCTGTTTGGCCCAGTTTGCAATTTCTGCGGAAGATGAACAGGAATAGGGAGAACCAATGAGAGACTAGCTGGAGGTGTCTGGACGGGCAAATTTAACTCTCATTTCCCACCAGGAAGAGGAATTAACCAAAGGCTCAGCGTGCCGTGCCGGAACCAGATTAGGGCCTGAAGCAATCCTGCGGTGTTGCGGCCAGCTCACAAGAAAGCGAGTTGAAGAAAGGAGCTCAGGGGCACTGTAATTCACAAACCTGCAGAGTTATAAATGACAGCTATCGTCCAAAAATATACTGAAGTAAGGCTGCCAAGAGGACTTGAAAGCGGGGCAGAATTGCAGGAAACCGATTTCAGGAGGTAGACTGGAATTGCATTTAAAGCATAGGAAAAGAGGCAGAACGTCCACAATGATGCACTTGGCCAAAAAGGGCGTATGCGTATTTTCGTGCAGGAAAAAACGCATACGCCCTTTTTGGCCAACCAAGCAAGCTTGCAAAGGAAATCTGCACTACAATGAAGTCTCACTTCCCCCCGGTCAAAAGGGCCATCTGAAAAAAGTGTAAAATCCAGAAAGGCAGGACAGGCCATGGAGAACTGGGAGCCTTGTTATGCTGATGGGCGGGATGTAAATTGCCAACAGCCACTCGGGAGAGGTGTATGGTGTTTCCTGAAACATCTAAAAAACAAAGCAACAGAGCCTAGGGCACTTCCACTTATGGTCCTATAGCTTAGGGAAATTAAAATCAAAAAGACACAGCCACCCCAAAGTTTGGGACGGCTCTGTTTACAAGAACCTCGTTTAAGGTACAAGTTCAATATCGCAGAAAGTGAAAAATGGATAAAGAAGTTGTGGTACTTACGTACAATGCAATATCACTCAGCAATGAAATCTATGTCATCAGGCCCGTAGCAGCATAATGAGTGGATTCAGGTATGATGATTCTAACTGAAATAAGTCACACAGAAAAAGAAACATCATAAGATATCACTAATACACGGGATGTAAACTTGGCTACACAGGAACTGGATTACAAAACAGAACAGGGTCTCAAATTTAGAAAACCAACTTATGCTTGCTTAAGGGGAAAGGTGAGTTGGGGTGCTGCATCAAACCAGAGATTGAAATGAGCACAGATAAAGTTCCTTAAGCCAAATATGAAATAGACAAGAACTACTCCTTGCTCAACGAAATGGACTCAACACCCCATATTAAACGCCTAAGAATGTACCTGACTAGTAAGTATCTTAAAACCTATGGATTGCTATGTCTCTGAAAGAAAATCAAGCGTGTGTACAGGGGCATAAACGCAGCAGTGATAGGATTGGAGAGGTTCGGTGAGCAAATGAAGACCCTTTGAAGTCATATTGCATGGTACCCATTCCACGGGTCTCAACTCTCCAGGTTTAAGGGATTCTTCCTTCAGCTAAAACATGCACGTGGAACCCAGAGTATGATCAACCGTGTGATCGGGAGACGTGTTCCAATATGTCTCAGTTCTCGTCCCCTGGTACTCGGGTGCAACATTCCAGACGCTTTACTAACACTCTCCCGACTTGGAGAGTCAGTGCCTTTAACCTCCTGTTTGGCCCAGTTTGCAATTTCTGCGGAAGATGAACAGGAATAGGGAGAACCAATGAGAGACTAGCTGGAGGTGTCTGGACGGGCAAATTTAACTCTCATTTCCCACCAGGAAGAGGAATTAACCAAAGGCTCAGCGTGCCGTGCCGGAACCAGATTAGGGCCTGAAGCAATCCTGCGGTGTTGCGGCCAGCTCACAAGAAAGCGAGTTGAAGAAAGGAGCTCAGGGGCACTGTAATTCACAAACCTGCAGAGTTATAAATGACAGCTATCGTCCAAAAATATACTGAAGTAAGGCTGCCAAGAGGACTTGAAAGCGGGGCAGAATTGCAGGAAACCGATTTCAGGAGGTAGACTGGAATTGCATTTAAAGCATAGGAAAAGAGGCAGAACGTCCACAATGATGCACTTGGCCAAAAAGGGCGTATGCGTATTTTCGTGCAGGAAAAAACGCATACGCCCTTTTTGGCCAACCAAGCAAGCTTGCAAAGGAAATCTGCACTACAATGAAGTCTCACTTCCCCCCGGTCAAAAGGGCCATCTGAAAAAAGTGTAAAATCCAGAAAGGCAGGACAGGCCATGGAGAACTGGGAGCCTTGTTATGCTGATGGGCGGGATGTAAATTGCCAACAGCCACTCGGGAGAGGTGTATGGTGTTTCCTGAAACATCTAAAAAACAAAGCAACAGAGCCTAGGGCACTTCCACTTATGGTCCTATAGCTTAGGGAAATTAAAATCAAAAAGACACAGCCACCCCAAAGTTTGGGACAGCTCTGTTTACAAGAACCTCGTTTACGGTACAAGTTCAATATCGCAGAAAGTGAAAAATGGATAAAGAAGTTGTGGTACTTACGTACAATGCAATATCACTCAGCAATGAAATCTATGTCATCAGGCCCGTAGCAGCATAATGAGTGGATTCAGGTATGATGATTCTAACTGAAATAAGTCACACAGAAAAAGAAACATCATAAGATATCACTAATACACGGAATGTAAACTTGGCTACACAGGAACTGGATTACAAAACAGAACAGGGTCTCAAATTTAGAAAACCAACTTATGCTTGCTTAAGGGGAAAGGTGAGTTGGGGTGCTGCATCAAACCAGATATTGAAATGAGCACAGATAAAGTTCCTTAAGCCAAATATGGAATAGACAAGAACTACTCCTTGCTCAACGAAATGGACTCAACACCCCATATTAAACGCCTAAGAATGTACCTGACTAGTAAGTATCTTAAAACCTATGGATTGCTATGTGTCTGAAAGAAAATCAAGCGTGTGTACAGGGGCATAAACGCAGCAGTGATAGGATTGGAGAGGTTCGGTGAGCAAATGAAGACCCTTTGAAGTCATATTGCATGGTACCCATTCCACGGGTCTCAACTCTCCAGGTTTAAGGGATTCTGCCTTCAGGTAAAACATGCACGTGGAACCCAGAGTATGATCAACCGTGTGATCGGGAGACGTGTTCCAATATGTCTCAGTTCTCGTCCCCTGGTACTCGGGTGCAACATTCCAGACGCTTTACTAACACTCTCCCGACTTGGAGAGTCAGTGCCTTTAACCTCCTGTTTGGCCCAGTTTGCAATTTCTGCGGAAGATGAACAGGAATAGGGAGAACCAATGAGAGACTAGCTGGAGGTGTCTGGACGGGCAAATTTAACTCTCATTTCCCACCAGGAAGAGGAATTAACCAAAGGCTCAGCGTGCCGTGCCGGAACCAGATTAGGGCCTGAAGCAATCCTGCGGTGTTGCGGCCAGCTCACAAGAAAGCGAGTTGAAGAAAGGAGCTCAGGGGCACTGTAATTCACAAACCTGCAGAGTTATAAATGACAGCTATCGTCCAAAAATATACTGAAGTAAGGCTGCCAAGAGGACTTGAAAGCGGGGCAGAATTGCAGGAAACCGATTTCAGGAGGTAGACTGGAATTGCATTTAAAGCATAGGAAAAGAGGCAGAACGTCCACAATGATGCACTTGGCCAAAAAGGGCGTATGCGTATTTTCGTGCAGGAAAAAACGCATACGCCCTTTTTGGCCAACCAAGCAAGCTTGCAAAGGAAATCTGCACTACAATGAAGTCTCACTTCCCCCCGGTCAAAAGGGCCATCTGAAAAAAGTGTAAAATCCAGAAAGGCAGGACAGGCCATGGAGAACTGGGAGCCTTGTTATGCTGATGGGCGGGATGTAAATTGCCAACAGCCACTCGGGAGAGGTGTATGGTGTTTCCTGAAACATCTAAAAAACAAAGCAACAGAGCCTAGGGCACTTCCACTTATGGTCCTATAGCTTAGGGAAATTAAAATCAAAAAGACACAGCCACCCCAAAGTTTGGGACGGCTCTGTTTACAAGAACCTCGTTTACGGTACAAGTTCAATATCGCAGAAAGTGAAAAATGGATAAAGAAGTTGTGGTACTTACGTACAATGCAATATCACTCAGCAATGAAATCTATGTCATCAGGCCCGTAGCAGCATAATGAGTGGATTCAGGTATGATGATTCTAACTGAAATAAGTCACACAGAAAAAGAAACATCATAAGATATCACTAATACACGGAATGTAAACTTGGCTACACAGGAACTGGATTACAAAACAGAACAGGGTCTCAAATTTAGAAAACCAACTTATGCTTGCTTAAGGGGAAAGGTGAGTTGGGGTGCTGCATCAAACCAGAGATTGAAATGAGCACAGATAAAGTTCCTTAAGCCAAATATGGAATAGACAAGAACTACTCCTTGCTCAACGAAATGGACTCAACACCCCATATTAAACGCCTAAGAATGTACCTGACTAGTAAGTATCTTAAAACCTATGGATTGCTATGTCGCTGAAAGAAAATCAAGCGTGTGTACAGGGGCATAAACGCAGCAGTGATAGGATTGGAGACGTTCGGTGAGCAAATGAAGACCCTTTGAAGTCATATTGCATGGTACCCATTCCACGGGTCTCAACTCTCCAGGTTTAAGGGATTCTGCCTTCAGGTAAAACATGCACGTGGAACCCAGAGTATGATCAACCGTGTGATCGGGAGACGTGTTCCAATATGTCTCAGTTCTCGTCCCCTGGTACTCGGGTGCAACATTCCAGACGCTTTACTAACACTCTCCCGACTTGGAGAGTCAGTGCCTTTAACCTCCTGTTTGGCCCAGTTTGCAATTTCTGCGGAAGATGAACAGGAATAGGGAGAACCAATGAGAGACTAGCTGGAGGTGTCTGGACGGGCAAATTTAACTCTCATTTCCCACCAGGAAGAGGAATTAACCAAAGGCTCAGCGTGCCGTGCCGGAACCAGATTAGGGCCTGAAGCAATCCTGCGGTGTTGCGGCCAGCTCACAAGAAAGCGAGTTGAAGAAAGGAGCTCAGGGGCACTGTAATTCACAAACCTGCAGAGTTATAAATGACAGCTATCGTCCAAAAATATACTGAAGTAAGGCTGCCAAGAGGACTTGAAAGCGGGGCAGAATTGCAGGAAACCGATTTCAGGAGGTAGACTGGAATTGCATTTAAAGCATAGGAAAAGAGGCAGAACGTCCACAATGATGCACTTGGCCAAAAAGGGCGTATGCGTATTTTCGTGCAGGAAAAAACGCATACGCCCTTTTTGGCCAACCAAGCAAGCTTGCAAAGGAAATCTGCACTACAATGAAGTCTCACTTCCCCCCGGTCAAAAGGGCCATCTGAAAAAAGTGTAAAATCCAGAAAGGCAGGACAGGCCATGGAGAACTGGGAGCCTTGTTATGCTGATGGGCGGGATGTAAATTGCCAACAGCCACTCGGGAGAGGTGTATGGTGTTTCCTGAAACATCTAAAAAACAAAGCAACAGAGCCTAGGGCACTTCCACTTATGGTCCTATAGCTTAGGGAAATTAAAATCAAAAAGACACAGCCACCCCAAAGTTTGGGACGGCTCTGTTTACAAGAACCTCGTTTACGGTACAAGTTCAATATCGCAGAAAGTGAAAAATGGATAAAGAAGTTGTGGTACTTACGTACAATGCAATATCACTCAGCAATGAAATCTATGTCATCAGGCCCGTAGCAGCATAATGAGTGGATTCAGGTATGATGATTCTAACTGAAATAAGTCACACAGAAAAAGAAACATCATAAGATATCACTAATACACGGAATGTAAACTTGGCTACACAGGAACTGGATTACAAAACAGAACAGGGTCTCAAATTTAGAAAACCAACTTATGCTTGCTTAAGGGGAAAGGTGAGTTGGGGTGCTGCATCAAACCAGAGATTGAAATGAGCACAGATAAAGTTCCTTAAGCCAAATATGGAATAGACAAGAACTACTCCTTGCTCAACGAAATGGACTCAACACCCCATATTAAACGCCTAAGAATGTACCTGACTAGTAAGTATCTTAAAACCTATGGATTGCTATGTGTCTGAAAGAAAATCAAGCGTGTGTACAGGGGCATAAACGCAGCAGTGATAGGATTGGAGAGGTTCGGTGAGCAAATGAAGACCCTTTGAAGTCATATTGCATGGTACCCATTCCACGGGTCTCAACTCTCCAGGTTTAAGGGATTCTGCCTTCAGGTAAAACATGCACGTGGAACCCAGAGTATGATCAACCGTGTGATCGGGAGACGTGTTCCAATATGTCTCAGTTCTCGTCCCCTGGTACTCGGGTGCAACATTCCAGACGCTTTACTAACACTCTCCCGACTTGGAGAGTCAGTGCCTTTAACCTCCTGTTTGGCCCAGTTTGCAATTTCTGCGGAAGATGAACAGGAATAGGGAGAACCAATGAGAGACTAGCTGGAGGTGTCTGGACGGGCAAATTTAACTCTCATTTCCCACCAGGAAGAGGAATTAACCAAAGGCTCAGCGTGCCGTGCCGGAACCAGATTAGGGCCTGAAGCAATCCTGCGGTGTTGCGGCCAGCTCACAAGAAAGCGAGTTGAAGAAAGGAGCTCAGGGGCACTGTAATTCACAAACCTGCAGAGTTATAAATGACAGCTATCGTCCAAAAATATACTGAAGTAAGGCTGCCAAGAGGACTTGAAAGCGGGGCAGAATTGCAGGAAACCGATTTCAGGAGGTAGACTGGAATTGCATTTAAAGCATAGGAAAAGAGGCAGAACGTCCACAATGATGCACTTGGCCAAAAAGGGCGTATGCGTATTTTCGTGCAGGAAAAAACGCATACGCCCTTTTTGGCCAACCAAGCAAGCTTGCAAAGGAAATCTGCACTACAATGAAGTCTCACTTCCCCCCGGTCAAAAGGGCCATCTGAAAAAAGTGTAAAATCCAGAAAGGCAGGACAGGCCATGGAGAACTGGGAGCCTTGTTATGCTGATGGGCGGGATGTAAATTGCCAACAGCCACTCGGGAGAGGTGTATGGTGTTTCCTGAAACATCTAAAAAACAAAGCAACAGAGCCTAGGGCACTTCCACTTATGGTCCTATAGCTTAGGGAAATTAAAATCAAAAAGACACAGCCACCCCAAAGTTTGGGACGGCTCTGTTTACAAGAACCTCGTTTACGGTACAAGTTCAATATCGCAGAAAGTGAAAAATGGATAAAGAAGTTGTGGTACTTACGTACAATGCAATATCACTCAGCAATGAAATCTATGTCATCAGGCCCGTAGCAGCATAATGAGTGGATTCAGGTATGATGATTCTAACTGAAATAAGTCACACAGAAAAAGAAACATCATAAGATATCACTAATACACGGAATGTAAACTTGGCTACACAGGAACTGGATTACAAAACAGAACAGGGTCTCAAATTTAGAAAACCAACTTATGCTTGCTTAAGGGGAAAGGTGAGTTGGGGTGCTGCATCAAACCAGAGATTGAAATGAGCACAGATAAAGTTCCTTAAGCCAAATATGGAATAGACAAGAACTACTCCTTGCTCAACGAAATGGACTCAACACCCCATATTAAACGCCTAAGAATGTACCTGACTAGTAAGTATCTTAAAACCTATGGATTGCTATGTCGCTGAAAGAAAATCAAGCGTGTGTACAGGGGCATAAACGCAGCAGTGATAGGATTGGAGACGTTCGGTGAGCAAATGAAGACCCTTTGAAGTCATATTGCATGGTACCCATTCCACGGGTCTCAACTCTCCAGGTTTAAGGGATTCTGCCTTCAGGTAAAACATGCACGTGGAACCCAGAGTATGATCAACCGTGTGATCGGGAGACGTGTTCCAATATGTCTCAGTTCTCGTCCCCTGGTACTCGGGTGCAACATTCCAGACGCTTTACTAACACTCTCCCGACTTGGAGAGTCAGTGCCTTTAACCTCCTGTTTGGCCCAGTTTGCAATTTCTGCGGAAGATGAACAGGAATAGGGAGAACCAATGAGAGACTAGCTGGAGGTGTCTGGACGGGCAAATTTAACTCTCATTTCCCACCAGGAAGAGGAATTAACCAAAGGCTCAGCGTGCCGTGCCGGAACCAGATTAGGGCCTGAAGCAATCCTGCGGTGTTGCGGCCAGCTCACAAGAAAGCGAGTTGAAGAAAGGAGCTCAGGGGCACTGTAATTCACAAACCTGCAGAGTTATAAATGACAGCTATCGTCCAAAAATATACTGAAGTAAGGCTGCCAAGAGGACTTGAAAGCGGGGCAGAATTGCAGGAAACCGATTTCAGGAGGTAGACTGGAATTGCATTTAAAGCATAGGAAAAGAGGCAGAACGTCCACAATGATGCACTTGGCCAAAAAGGGCGTATGCGTATTTTCGTGCAGGAAAAAACGCATACGCCCTTTTTGGCCAACCAAGCAAGCTTGCAAAGGAAATCTGCACTACAATGAAGTCTCACTTCCCCCCGGTCAAAAGGGCCATCTGAAAAAAGTGTAAAATCCAGAAAGGCAGGACAGGCCATGGAGAACTGGGAGCCTTGTTATGCTGATGGGCGGGATGTAAATTGCCAACAGCCACTCGGGAGAGGTGTATGGTGTTTCCTGAAACATCTAAAAAACAAAGCAACAGAGCCTAGGGCACTTCCACTTATGGTCCTATAGCTTAGGGAAATTAAAATCAAAAAGACACAGCCACCCCAAAGTTTGGGACGGCTCTGTTTACAAGAACCTCGTTTACGGTACAAGTTCAATATCGCAGAAAGTGAAAAATGGATAAAGAAGTTGTGGTACTTACGTACAATGCAATATCACTCAGCAATGAAATCTATGTCATCAGGCCCGTAGCAGCATAATGAGTGGATTCAGGTATGATGATTCTAACTGAAATAAGTCACACAGAAAAAGAAACATCATAAGATATCACTAATACACGGAATGTAAACTTGGCTACACAGGAACTGGATTACAAAACAGAACAGGGTCTCAAATTTAGAAAACCAACTTATGCTTGCTTAAGGGGAAAGGTGAGTTGGGGTGCTGCATCAAACCAGAGATTGAAATGAGCACAGATAAAGTTCCTTAAGCCAAATATGGAATAGACAAGAACTACTCCTTGCTCAACGAAATGGACTCAACACCCCATATTAAACGCCTAAGAATGTACCTGACTAGTAAGTATCTTAAAACCTATGGATTGCTATGTCGCTGAAAGAAAATCAAGCGTGTGTACAGGGGCATAAACGCAGCAGTGATAGGATTGGAGACGTTCGGTGAGCAAATGAAGACCCTTTGAAGTCATATTGCATGGTACCCATTCCACGGGTCTCAACTCTCCAGGTTTAAGGGATTCTGCCTTCAGGTAAAACATGCACGTGGAACCCAGAGTATGATCAACCGTGTGATCGGGAGACGTGTTCCAATATGTCTCAGTTCTCGTCCCCTGGTACTCGGGTGCAACATTCCAGACGCTTTACTAACACTCTCCCGACTTGGAGAGTCAGTGCCTTTAACCTCCTGTTTGGCCCAGTTTGCAATTTCTGCGGAAGATGAACAGGAATAGGGAGAACCAATGAGAGACTAGCTGGAGGTGTCTGGACGGGCAAATTTAACTCTCATTTCCCACCAGGAAGAGGAATTAACCAAAGGCTCAGCGTGCCGTGCCGGAACCAGATTAGGGCCTGAAGCAATCCTGCGGTGTTGCGGCCAGCTCACAAGAAAGCGAGTTGAAGAAAGGAGCTCAGGGGCACTGTAATTCACAAACCTGCAGAGTTATAAATGACAGCTATCGTCCAAAAATATACTGAAGTAAGGCTGCCAAGAGGACTTGAAAGCGGGGCAGAATTGCAGGAAACCGATTTCAGGAGGTAGACTGGAATTGCATTTAAAGCATAGGAAAAGAGGCAGAACGTCCACAATGATGCACTTGGCCAAAAAGGGCGTATGCGTATTTTCGTGCAGGAAAAAACGCATACGCCCTTTTTGGCCAACCAAGCAAGCTTGCAAAGGAAATCTGCACTACAATGAAGTCTCACTTCCCCCCGGTCAAAAGGGCCATCTGAAAAAAGTGTAAAATCC
Organism: Leucopleurus acutus; assembly: GCF_964270905.1. Taxonomy (NCBI): domain Eukaryota; kingdom Metazoa; phylum Chordata; class Mammalia; order Artiodactyla; family Delphinidae; genus Leucopleurus; species Leucopleurus acutus. The sequence continues at coordinate 728,277 of NW_028139192.1, forward strand.
AGAAAGGCAGGACAGGCCATGGAGAACTGGGAGCCTTGTTATGCTGATGGGCGGGATGTAAATTGCCAACAGCCACTCGGGAGAGGTGTATGGTGTTTCCTGAAACATCTAAAAAACAAAGCAACAGAGCCTAGGGCACTTCCACTTATGGTCCTATAGCTTAGGGAAATTAAAATCAAAAAGACACAGCCACCCCAAAGTTTGGGACGGCTCTGTTTACAAGAACCTCGTTTACGGTACAAGTTCAATATCGCAGAAAGTGAAAAATGGATAAAGAAGTTGTGGTACTTACGTACAATGCAATATCACTCAGCAATGAAATCTATGTCATCAGGCCCGTAGCAGCATAATGAGTGGATTCAGGTATGATGATTCTAACTGAAATAAGTCACACAGAAAAAGAAACATCATAAGATATCACTAATACACGGGATGTAAACTTGGCTACACAGGAACTGGATTACAAAACAGAACAGGGTCTCAAATTTAGAAAACCAACTTATGCTTGCTTAAGGGGAAAGGTGAGTTGGGGTGCTGCATCAAACCAGAGATTGAAATGAGCACAGATAAAGTTCCTTAAGCCAAATATGAAATAGACAAGAACTACTCCTTGCTCAACGAAATGGACTCAACACCCCATATTAAACGCCTAAGAATGTACCTGACTAGTAAGTATCTTAAAACCTATGGATTGCTATGTCTCTGAAAGAAAATCAAGCGTGTGTACAGGGGCATAAACGCAGCAGTGATAGGATTGGAGAGGTTCGGTGAGCAAATGAAGACCCTTTGAAGTCATATTGCATGGTACCCATTCCACGGGTCTCAACTCTCCAGGTTTAAGGGATTCTTCCTTCAGCTAAAACATGCACGTGGAACCCAGAGTATGATCAACCGTGTGATCGGGAGACGTGTTCCAATATGTCTCAGTTCTCGTCCCCTGGTACTCGGGTGCAACATTCCAGACGCTTTACTAACACTCTCCCGACTTGGAGAGTCAGTACCTTTAACCTCCTGTTTGGCCCAGTTTGCAATTTCTGCGGAAGATGAACAGGAATAGGGAGAACCAATGAGAGACTAGCTGGAGGTGTCTGGACGGGCAAATTTAACTCTCATTTCCCACCAGGAAGAGGAATTAACCAAAGGCTCAGCGTGCCGTGCCGGAACCAGATTAGGGCCTGAAGCAATCCTGCGGTGTTGCGGCCAGCTCACAAGAAAGCGAGTTGAAGAAAGGAGCTCAGGGGCACTGTAATTCACAAACCTGCAGAGTTATAAATGACAGCTATCGTCCAAAAATATACTGAAGTAAGGCTGCCAAGAGGACTTGAAAGCGGGGCAGAATTGCAGGAAACCGATTTCAGGAGGTAGACTGGAATTGCATTTAAAGCATAGGAAAAGAGGCAGAACGTCCACAATGATGCACTTGGCCAAAAAGGGCGTATGCGTTTTTTCCTGAATATATTCAGGAAAAAACGCATACGCACTTTTTGGCCAACCAAGCAAGCTTGCAAAGGAAATCTGCACTACAATGAAGTCTCACTTCCCCCCGGTCAAAAGGGCCATCTGAAAAAAGTGTAAAATCCAGAAAGGCAGGACAGGCCATGGAGAACTGGGAGCCTTGTTATGCTGATGGGTGGGATGTAAATTGCCAAGAGCCACTCGGGAGAGGTGTATGGTGTTTCCTGAAACATCTAAAAAACAAAGCAACAGAGCCTAGGGCACTTCCACTTATGGTCCTATAGCTTAGGGAAATTAAAATCAAAAAGACACAGCCACCCCAAAGTTTGGGACGGCTCTGTTTACAAGAACCTCGTTTACGGTACAAGTTCAATATCGCAGAAAGTGAAAAATGGATAAAGAAGTTGTGGTACTTACGTACAATGCAATATCACTCAGCAATGAAATCTATGTCATCAGGCCCGTAGCAGCATAATGAGTGGATTCAGGTACGATGATTCTAAGTGAAATTAGTCACACAGAAAAAGAAACATCATAAGATATCACTAATACACGGAATGTAAACTTGGCTACACAAGAACTGAATTACAAAACAGAACAGGGTGTCAAATGTAGAAAACCAACTTATGCTTGCTTAAGGGGACGGGTGAGTTGGGGTGCTGCATAAAACCAGAGATTGAAATGAGCACAGATACCGTTCCATAAGCCAAATATGTAATAGACAAGAGCTACTCCTTGCTCAACGAAGTGGACTCAACACCCCATATTAAACGCCTAAGAATATACCTGACTAGTAAGAATCTACCTTACTAGTAAGAATCTTAAAACCTATGGATTTATATGTCTCCGAAAGAGAATCAAGCGTGTGTACAGGGGCACAAACGCAGCAGTGATAGGATTGGAGAGGTTCGGTGAGCAAATGAAGACCCTTTGAAGTCATATTGCATGGTACCCATTCCACGGGTCTCAACTCTCCAGGTTTAAGGGATTCTGCCTTCAGGTAAAACATGCACGTGGAACCCAGAGTATGATCAACCGTGTGATCGGGAGACGTGTTCCAATATGTCTCAGTTCTCGTCCCCTGGTACTCGGGTGCAACATTCCACACGCTTTACTAACACTCTCCCGACTTGGAGAGTCAGTGCCTTTAACCTCCTGTTTGGCCCATTTGCAATTTCTGAGGAAGGTGAACAGGAATAGGGAGAACCAATGAGAGACTAGGTGGAGGTGTCTGGACGGGCAAATTTAACTCTCATTTCCCACCAGGAAGAGGAATTAACCAAAGGATCAGCGTGCCGTGCCGGAACCAGATTAGGGCCTGAAGCAATCCTGCGGTGTTGCGGCCAGCTCACAAGAAAGCGAGTTGAAGAAAGGAGCTCAGGGGCACTGTAATTCACAAACCTGCAGAGTTATAAATGACAGCTATCGTCCAAAAATATACTGAAGTAAGGCTGCCAAGAGGACTTGAAAGCGGGGCAGAATTGCAGGAAACCGATTTCAGGAGGTAGACTGGAATTGCATTTAAAGCATAGGAAAAGAGGCAGAACGTCCACAATGATGCGCTTGGCCAAAAAGGGCGTATGCGTTTTTTCCTGAATATATTCAGGAAAAAACGCATACGCCCTTTTTGGCCAACCAAGCAAGCTTGCAAAGGAAATCTGCACTACAATGAAGTCGCACTGCCCCCCGGTCAAAAGGGCCATCTGAAAAAAGTGTAAAATCCAGAAAGGCAGGACAGGCCATGGAGAACTGGGAGCCTTGTTATGCTGATGGGCGGGATGTAAATTGCCAAGAGCCACTCTTGAGAGGTGTATGGTGTTTCCTGAAACATCTAAAAAACAAAGCAACAGAGCCTAGGGCACTTCCACTTATGGTCCTATAGCTTAGGGAAATTAAAATCAAAAAGACACAGCCACCCCAAAGTTTGGGACAGCTCTGTTTACAAGAACCTCGTTTACGGTACAAGTTCAATATCGCAGAAAGTGAAAAATGGATAAAGAAGTTGTGGTACTTACGTACAATGCAATATCACTCAGCAATGAAATCTATGTCATCAGGCCCGTAGCAGCATAATTAGTGGATTCAGGTATGATGATTCTAACTGAAATAAGTCACACAGAAAAAGAAACATCATAAGATATCACTAATACACGGAATGTAAACTTGGCTACACAGGAACTGGATTACAAAACAGAACAGGGTGTCAAATGTAGAAAACCAACTTATGCTTGCTTAAGGCGAAAGGTGAGTTGGGGTGCTGCATCAAACCAGAGATTGAAATGAGCACAGATAAAGTTCCTTAAGCCAAATATGGAATAGACAAGAACTACTCCTTGCTCAACGAAATGGACACAACACCCCATATTAAACGCCTAAGAATGTACCTGACTAGTAGGTATCTTAAAACCTATGGATTGCTATGTCTCTGAAAGAAAATCAAGCGTGTGTACAGGGGCATAAACGCAGCAGTGATAGGATTGGAGAGGTTCGGTGAGCAAACGAAGACCCTTTGAAGTCATATTGCATGGTACCCATTCCACGGGTCTCAACTCTCCAGGTTTAAGGGATTCTTCCTTCAGCTAAAACATGCACGTGTAACCCAGAGTATGATCAACCGTGTGATCGGGAGACGTGTTCCAATATGTCTCAGTTCTCGTCCCCTGGTACTCGGGTGCAACATTCCACACGCTTTACTAACACTCTCCCGACTTGGAGAGTCAGTGCCTTTAACCTCCTGTTTGGCCCAGTTTGCAATTTCTGCGGAAGATGAACAGGAATAGGGAGAACCAATGAGAGACTAGCTGGAGGTGTCTGGACGGGCAAATTTAACTCTCATTTCCCACCAGGAAGAGGAATTAACCAAAGGCTCAGCGTGCCGTGCCGGAACCAGATTAGGGCCTGAAGCAATCCTGCGGTGTTGCGGCCAGCTCACAAGAAAGCGAGTTGAAGAAAGGAGCTCAGGGGCACTGTAATTCACAAACCTGCAGAGTTATAAAAGACAGCTATCGTCCAAAAATATACTGAAGTAAGGCTGCCAAGAGGACTTGAAAGCGGGGCAGAATTGCAGGAAACCGATTTCAGGAGGTAGACTGGATTTGCATTTAAAGCATAGGAAAAGAGGCAGAACGTCCACAATGATGCACTTGGACAAAAAGGGCGTATGCGTTTTTTCCTGAATATATTCAGGAAAAAACGCATACGCCCTTTTTGGCCAACCAAGCAAGCTTGCAAAGGAAATCTGCACTACAATGAAGTCTCACTTCCCCCCGGTCAAAAGGGCCATCTGAAAAAAGTGTAAAATCCAGAAAGGCAGGACAGGCCATGGAGAACTGGGAGCCTTGTTATGCTGATGGGCGGGATGTAAATTGCCAACAGCCACTCGGGAGAGGTGTATGGTGTTTCCTGAAACATCTAAAAAACAAAGCAACAGAGCCTAGCGCACTTCCACTTATGGTCCTATAGCTTAGGGAAATTAAAATCAAAAAGACACAGCCACCCCAAAGTTTGGGACGGCTCTGTTTACAAGAACCTCGTTTACGGTACAAGTTCAATATCGCAGAAAGTGAAAAATGGATAAAGAAGTTCTGGTACATACGTACAATGCAATATCACTCAGCAATGAAATCTATGTCATCAGGCCCGTAGCAGCATAATGAGTGGATTCAGGTATGATGATTCTAACTGAAATAAGTCACACAGAAAAAGAAACATCATAAGATATCACTAATACACGGGATGTAAACTTGGCTACACAGGAACTGGATTACAAAACAGAACAGGGTCTCAAATTTAGAAAACCAACTTATGCTTGCTTAAGGGGAAAGGTGAGTTGGGGTGCTGCATCAAACCAGAGATTGAAATGAGCACAGATAAAGTTCCTTAAGCCAAATATGGAATAGACAAGAACTACTCCTTGCTCAACGAAATGGACTCAACACCCCATATTAAACGCCTAAGAATGTACCTGACTAGTAAGTATCTTAAAACCTATGGATTGCTATGTCTCTGAAAGAAAATCAAGCGTGTGTACAGGGGCATAAACGCAGCAGTGATAGGATTGGAGAGGTTCGGTGAGCAAATGAAGACCCTTTGAAGTCATATTGCATGGTACCCATTCTACGGGTCTCAACTCTCCAGGTTTAAGGGATTCTTCCTTCAGCTAAAACATGCACGTGGAACCCAGAGTATGATCAACCGTGTGATCGGGAGACGTGTTCCAATATGTCTCAGTTCTCGTCCCCTGGTACTCGGGTGCAACATTCCAGACGCTTTACTAACACTCTCCCGACTTGGAGAGTCAGTGCCTTTAACCTCCTGTTTGGCCCAGTTTGCAATTTCTGCGGAAGATGAACAGGAATAGGGAGAACCAATGAGAGACTAGCTGGAGGTGTCTGGACGGGCAAATTTAACTCTCATTTCCCACCAGGAAGAGGAATTAACCAAAGGCTCAGCGTGCCGTGCCAGAACCAGATTAGGGCCTGAAGCAATCCTGCGGTGTTGCGGCCAGCTCACAAGAAAGCGAGTTGAAGAAAGGAGCTCAGGGGCACTGTAATTCAAAAACCTGCAGAGTTATAAATGACAGCTATCGTCCAAAAATATACTGAAGTAAGGCTGCCAAGAGGACTTGAAAGTGGGGCAGAATTGCAGGAAACCGATTTCAGGAGGTAGACTGGAATTGCATTTAAAGCATAGGAAAAGAGGCAGAACGTCCACAATGATGCACTTGGCCAAAAAGGGCGTATGCGTTTTTTCCTGAATATATTCAGGAAAAAACGCATACGCCCTTTTTGGCCAACCAAGCAAGCTTGCAAAGGAAATCTGCACTACAATGAAGTCTCACTTCCCCCCGGTCAAAAGGGCCATCTGAAAAAAGTGTAAAATCCAGAAAGGCAGGACAGGCCATGGAGAACTGGGAGCCTTGTTATGCTGATGGGCGGGATGTAAATTGCCAAGAGCCACTCTGGAGAGGTGTATGGTGTTTCCTGAAACATCTAAAAAACAAAGCAACAGAGCCTAGGGCACTTCCACTTATGGTCCTATAGCTTAGGGAAATTAAAATCAAAAAGACACAGCCACCCCAAAGTTTGGGACAGCTCTGTTTACAAGAACCTCGTTTACGGTACAAGTTCAATATCGCAGAAAGTGAAAAATGGATAAAGAAGTTGTGGTACTTACGTACAATGCAATATCACTCAGCAATGAAATCTATGTCATCAGGCCCGTAGCAGCATAATGAGTGGATTCAGGTATGATGATTCTAACTGAAATAAGTCACACAGAAAAAGAAACATCATAAGATATCACTAATACACGGAATGTAAACTTGGCTACACAGGAACTGGATTACAAAACAGAACAGGGTGTCAAATGTAGAAAACCAACTTATGCTTGCTTAAGGGGAAAGGTGAGTTGGGGTGCTGCATCAAACCAGAGATTGAAATGAGCACAGATAAAGTTCCTTAAGCCAAATATGGAATAGACAAGAACTACTCCTTGCTCAACGAAATGGACTCAACACCCCATATTAAACGCCTAAGAATGTACCTGACTAGTAAGTATCTTAAAACCTATGGATTGCTATGTGTCTGAAAGAAAATCAAGCGTGTGTACAGGGGCATAAACGCAGCAGTGATAGGATTGGAGACGTTCGGTGAGCAAATGAAGACCCTTTGAAGTCATATTGCATGGTACCCATTCCACGGGTCTCAACTCTCCAGGTTTAAGGGATTCTGCCTTCAGGTAAAACATGCACGTGGAACCCAGAGTATGATCAACCGTGTGATCGGGAGACGTGTTCCAATATGTCTCAGTTCTCGTCCCCTGGTACTCGGGTGCAACATTCCACACGCTTTACTAACACTCTCCCGACTTGGAGAGTCAGTGCCTTTAACCTCCTGTTTGGCCCATTTGCAATTTCTGAGGAAGGTGAACAGGAATAGGGAGAACCAATGAGAGACTAGGTGGAGGTGTCTGGACGGGCAAATTTAACTCTCATTTCCCACCAGGAAGAGGAATTAACCAAAGGCTCAGCGTGCCGTGCCGGAACCAGATTAGGGCCTGAAGCAATCCTGCGGTGTTGCGGCCAGCTCACAAGAAAGCGAGTTGAAGAAAGGAGCTCAGTGGCACTGTAATTCACAAACCTGCAGAGTTATAAATGATAGCTATCGTCCAAAAATATACTGAAGTAAGGCTGCCAAGAGGACTTGAAAGCGGGGCAGAATTGCAGGAAACCGATTTCAGGAGGTAGACTGGAATTGCATTTAAAGCATAGGAAAAGAGGCAGAACGTCCACAATGATGCACTTGGACAAAAAGGGCGTATGCGTTTTTTCCTGAATATATTCAGGAAAAAACGCATACGCCCTTTTTGGCCAACCAAGCAAGCTTGCAAAGGAAATCTGCACTACAATGAAGTCTCACTGCCCCCCGGTCAAAAGGGCCATCTGAAAAAAGTGTAAAATCCAGAAAGGCAGGACAGGCCATGGAGAACTGGGAGCCTTGTTATGCTGATGGGCGGGATGTAAATTGCCAAGAGCCACTCGGGAGAGGTGTATGGTGTTTCCTGAAACATCTAAAAAACAAAGCAACAGAGCCTAGGGCACTTCCACTTATGGTCCTATAGCTTAGGGAAATTAAAATCAAAAAGACACAGCCACCCCAAAGTTTGGGACGGCTCTGTTTACAAGAACCTCATTTACGGTACAAGTTCAATATCGCAGAAAGTGAAAAATGGATAAAGAAGTTGTGGTACTTACGTACAATGCAATATCACTCAGCAATGAAATCTATGTCATCAGGCCCGTAGCAGCATAATGAGTGGATTCAGGTATGATGATTCTAACTGAAATAAGTCACACAGAAAAAGAAACATCATAAGATATCACTAATACACGGGATGTAAACTTGGCTACACAGGAACTGGATTACAAAACAGAACAGGGTCTCAAATTTAGAAAACCAACTTATGCTTGCTTAAGGGGAAAGGTGAGTTGGGGTGCTGCATCAAACCAGAGATTGAAATGAGCACAGATAAAGTTCCTTAAGCCAAATATGGAATAGACAAGAACTACTCCTTGCTCAACGAAATGGACTCAACACCCCATATTAAACGCCTAAGAATGTACCTGACTAGTAAGTATCTTAAAACCTATGGATTGCTATGTGTCTGAAAGAAAATCAAGCGTGTGTACAGGGGCATAAACGCAGCAGTGATAGGATTGGAGAGGTTCGGTGAGCAAATGAAGACCCTTTGAAGTCATATTGCATGGTACCCATTCCACGGGTCTCAACTCTCCAGGTTTAAGGGATTCTTCCTTCAGCTAAAACATGCACGTGGAACCCAGAGTATGATCAACCGTGTGATCGGGAGACGTGTTCCAATATGTCTCAGTTCTCGTCCCCTGGTACTCGGGTGCAACATTCCAGACGCTTTACTAACACTCTCCCGACTTGGAGAGTCAGTGCCTTTAACCTCCTGTTTGGCCCAGTTTGCAATTTCTGCGGAAGATGAACAGGAATAGGGAGAACCAATGAGAGACTAGCTGGAGGTGTCTGGACGGGCAAATTAAACTCTCATTTCCCACCAGGAAGAGGAATTAACCAAAGGCTCAGCGTGCCGTGCCGGAACCAGATTAGGGCCTGAAGCAATCCTGCGGTGTTGCGGCCAGCTCACAAGAAAGCGAGTTGAAGAAAGGAGCTCAGGGGCACTGTAATTCACAAACCTGCAGAGTTATAAATGACAGCTATCGTCCAAAAATATACTGAAGTAAGGCTGCCAAGAGGACTTGAAAGCGGGGCAGAATTGCAGGAAACCGATTTCAGGAGGTAGACTGGAATTGCATTTAAAGCATAGGAAAAGAGGCAGAACGTCCACAATGATGCACTTGGCCAAAAAGGGCGTATGCGGTTTTTCCTGAATATATTCAGGAAAAAACGCATACGCCCTTTTTGGCCAACCAAGCAAGCTTGCAAAGGAAATCTGCACTACAATGAAGTCTCACTTCCCCCCCGGTCAAAAGGGCCATCTGAAAAAAGTGTAAAATCCAGAAAGGCAGGACAGGCCATGGAGAACTGGGAGCCTTGTTATGCTGATGGGCGGGATGTAAATTGCCAACAGCCACTCGGGAGAGGTGTATGGTGTTTCCTGAAACATCTAAAAAACAAAGCAACAGAGCCTAGGGCACTTCCACTTATGGTCCTATAGCTTAGGGAAATTAAAATCAAAAAGACACAGCCACCCCAAAGTTTGGGACGGCTCTGTTTACAAGAACCTCGTTTACGGTACAAGTTCAATATCGCAGAAAGTGAAAAATGGATAAAGAAGTTGTGGTACTTACGTACAATGCAATATCACTCAGCAATGAAATCTATGTCATCAGGCCCGTAGCAGCATAATGAGTGGATTCAGGTACGATGATTCTAAGTGAAATTAGTCACACAGAAAAAGAAACATCATAAGATATCACTAATACACGGAATGTAAACTTGGCTACACAAGAACTGAATTACAAAACAGAACAGGGTGTCAAATGTAGAAAACCAACTTATGCTTGCTTAAGGGGACGGGTGAGTTGGGGTGCTGCATAAAACCAGAGATTGAAATGAGCACAGATACCGTTCCATAAGCCAAATATGTAATAGACAAGAGCTACTCCTTGCTCAACGAAGTGGACTCAACACCCCATATTAAACGCCTAAGAATATACCTGACTAGTAAGAATCTACCTTACTAGTAAGAATCTTAAAACCTATGGATTTATATGTCTCCGAAAGAGAATCAAGTGTGTGTACAGCGGCATAAACGCAGCAGTGATAGGAATGGTGAGGTTCGGTGAGCAAATGCAGACCCTTTGAAGTCATATTGCATGGTACCCATTCCATGGGTCTCAACTCTCCATGTTTAAGGGATTCTTCCTTCAGCTAAAACATGCATGTGGAACCCAGAGTATGATCCACCATGTGGTCGGAAAACGTGTTCAAATGTGTCTCAGTTTTCGTCCCCTGGTACTCGGGTGCAACATTCCAGACGCTTTACTAACACTCTCCCCACTTGGAGAGTCAGTGCCTTTAACCTCCTGTTTGGCCCAGTTAGCAATTTCTGCGGAAGATGAACAGGAATAGGGAGAACCAATGAGAGATTAGGTGGAGGTGTCCGGACGGGCCAATTTAACTCTCATTTCCCACCAGGAAGAGGAATTAACCAAAGGCTCAGCATGCCGTGCCGGAACCAAACTAGGGCCTGAAGCAATCCTGCGGTGTTGCGGCCAGCTCACAAGAAAGCGAGTTGAAGAAAGGAGCTCAGGGGCACTGTAATTCACAAACCTGCAGAGTTATAAATGACAGCTATCGTCCAAAAATATACTGAAGTAAGGCTGCCAAGAGGACTTGAAAGCGGGGCAGAATTGCAGGAAACCGATTTCAGGAGGTAGACTGGAATTGCATTTAAAGCATAGGAAAAGAGGCAGAACGTCCACAATGATGCAGTTGGCCAAAAAGGGCGTATGCGTTTTTTCCTGAATATATTCAGGAAAAAACGCATACGCACTTTTTTGCCAACTAAGCAAGCTTGCAAAGGAAATTTGCACTACAATGAAGTCTCACTTCCCCCCGGTCAAAAGGGCCATCTGAAAAAAGTGTAAAATCCAGAAAGGCAGGACAGGCCATGGAGAACTGGGAGCCTTGTTATGCTGATGGGCGGGATGTAAATTGCCAAGAGCCACTCGGGAGAGGTGTATGGTGTTTCCTGAAACATCTAAAAAACAAAGCAACAGAGCCTAGGGCACTTCCACTTATGGTCCTATAGCTTAGGGAAATTAAAATCAAAAAGACACAGCCACCCCAAAGTTTGGGACGGCTCTGTTTACAAGAACCTCGTTTACGGTACAAGTTCAATATCGCAGAAAGTGAAAAATGGATAAAGAAGTTGTGGTACTTACGTACAATGCAATATCACTCAGCAATGAAATCTATGTCATCAGGCCCGTAGCAGCATAATGAGTGGATTCAGGTATGATGATTCTAACTGAAATAAGTCACACAGAAAAAGAAACATCATAAGATATCACTAATACACGGGATGTAAACTTGGCTACACAGGAACTGGATTACAAAACAGAACAGGGTCTCAAGTTTAGAAAACCAACTTATGCTTGCTTAAGGGGAAAGGTGAGTTGGGGTGCTGCATAAAACCAGAGATTGAAATGAGCACAGATAAAGTTCCTTAAGCCAAATATGGAATAGACAAGAACTACTCCTTGCTCAACGAAATGGACTCAACACCCCATATTAAACGCCTAAGAATGTACCTGACTAGTAAGTATCTTAAAACCTATGGATTGCTATGTGTCTGAAAGAAAATCAAGCGTGTGTACAGGGGCACAAACGCAGCAGTGATAGGATTGGAGAGGTTCGGTGAGCAAATGAAGACCCTTTGAAGTCATATTGCATGGTACCCATTCCACGGGTCTCAACTCTCCAGGTTTAAGGGATTCTTCCTTCAGCTAAAACATGCACGTGGAACCCAGAGTATGATCAACCGTGTGATCGGGAGACGTGTTCCAATATGTCTCAGTTCTCGTCCCCTGGTACTCGGGTGCAACATTCCACACGCTTTACTAACACTCTCCCGACTTGGAGAGTCAGTGCCTTTAACCTCCTGTTTGGCCCAGTTTGCAATTTCTGCGGAAGATGAACAGGAATAGGGAGAACCAATGAGAGACTAGCTGGAGGTGTCTGGACGGGCAAATTTAACTCTCATTTCCCACCAGGAAGAGGAATTAACCAAAGGCTCAGCGTGCCGTGCCAGAACCAGATTAGGGCCTGAAGCAATCCTGCGGTGTTGCGGCCAGCTCACAAGAAAGCGAGTTGAAGAAAGGAGCTCAGGGGCACTGTAATTCACAAACCTGCAGAGTTATAAATGACAGCTATCGTCCAAAAATATACTGAAGTAAGGCTGCCAAGAGGACTTGAAAGCGGGGCAGAATTGCAGGAAACCGATTTCAGGAGGTAGACTGGAATTGCATTTAAAGCATAGGAAAAGAGGCAGAACGTCCACAATGATGCACTTGGCCAAAAAGGGCGTATGCGTTTTTTCCTGAATATATTCAGGAAAAAACGCATACGCCCTTTTTGGCCAACCAAGCAAGCTTGCAAAGGAAATCTGCACTACAATGAAGTCTCACTTCCCCCCGGTCAAAAGGGCCATCTGAAAAAAGTGTAAAATCCAGAAAGGCAGGACAGGCCATGGAGAACTGGGAGCCTTGTTATGCTGATGGGCGGGATGTAAATTGCCAACAGCCACTCGGGAGAGGTGTATGGTGTTTCCTGAAACATCTAAAAAACAAAGCAACAGAGCCTAGGGCACTTCCACTTATGGTCCTATAGCTTAGGGAAATTAAAATCAAAAAGACACAGCCACCCCAAAGTTTGGGACGGCTCTGTTTACAAGAACCTCGTTTACGGTACAAGTTCAATATCGCAGAAAGTGAAAAATGGATAAAGAAGTTGTGGTACTTACGTACAATGCAATATCACTCAGCAATGAAATCTATGTCATCAGGCCCGTAGCAGCATAATGAGTGGATTCAGGTATGATGATTCTAACTGAAATAAGTCACACAGAAAAAGAAACATCATAAGATATCACTAATACACGGGATGTAAACTTGGCTACACAGGAACTGGATTACAAAACAGAACAGGGTCTCAAATTTAGAAAACCAACTTATGCTTGCTTAAGGGGAAAGGTGAGTTGGGGTGCTGCATAAAACCAGAGATTGAAATGAGCACAGATAAAGTTCCTTAAGCCAAATATAGAATAGACAAGAACTACTCCTTGCTCAACGAAATGGACTCAACACCCCATATTAAACGTCTAAGAATGTACCTGACTAGTAAGTATCTTAAAACCTATGGATTGCTATGTGTCTGAAAGAAAATCAAGCGTGTGTACAGGGGCACAAACGCAGCAGTGATAGGATTGGAGAGGTTCGGTGAGCAAATGAAGACCCTTTGAAGTCATATTGCATGGTACCCATTCCACGGGTCTCAACTCTCCAGGTTTAAGGGATTCTTCCTTCAGCTAAAACATGCACGTGGAACCCAGAGTATGATCAACCGTGTGATCGGGAGACGTGTTCCAATATGTCTCAGTTCTCGTCCCCTGGTACTCGGGTGCAACATTCCAGACGCTTTACTAACACTCTCCCGACTTGGAGAGTCAGTGCCTTTAACCTCCTGTTTGGCCCAGTTTGCAATTTCTGCGGAAGATGAACAGGAATAGGGAGAACCAATGAGAGACTAGCTGGAGGTGTGTGGACGGGCAAATTTAACTCTCATTTCCCACCAGGAAGAGGAATTAACCAAAGGCTCAGCGTGCCGTGCCGGAACCAGATTAGGGCCTGAAGCAATCCTGCGGTGTTGCGGCCAGCTCACAAGAAAGCGAGTTGAAGAAAGGAGCTCAGGGGCACTGTAATTCACAAACCTGCAGAGTTATAAATGACAGCTATCGTCCAAAAATATACTGAAGTAAGGCTGCCAAGAGGACTTGAAAGCGGGGCAGAATTGCAGGAAACCGATTTCAGGAGGTAGACTGGAATTGCATTTAAAGCATAGGAAAAGAGGCAGAACGTCCACAATGATGCACTTGGCCAAAAAGGGCGTATGCGTTTTTTCCTGAATATATTCAGGAAAAAACGCATACGCCCTTTTTGGCCAACCAAGCAAGCTTGCAAAGGAAATCTGCACTACAATGAAGTCTCACTTCCCCCCGGTCAAAAGGGCCATCTGAAAAAAGTGTAAAATCCAGAAAGGCAGGACAGGCCATGGAGAACTGGGAGCCTTGTTATGCTGATGGGCGGGATGTAAATTGCCAACAGCCACTCGGGAGAGGTGTATGGTGTTTCCTGAAACATCTAAAAAACAAAGCAACAGAGCCTAGGGCACTTCCACTTATGGTCCTATAGCTTACGGAAATGAAAATCAAAAAGACACAGCCACCCCAAAGTTTGGGACGGCTCTGTTTACAAGAACCTCGTTTACAGTACAAGTTCAATATCGCAGAAAGTGAAAAATGGATAAAGAAGTTGTGGTACTTACGTACAATGCAATATCACTCAGCAATGAAATCTATGTCATCAGGCCCGTAGCAGCATAATGAGTGGATTCAGGTATGATGATTCTAACTGAAATAAGTCACACAGAAAAAGAAACATCATAAGATATCACTAATACACGGGATGTAAACTTGGCTACACAGGAACTGGATTACAAAACAGAACAGGGTCTCAAATTTAGAAAACCAACTTATGCTTGCTTAAGGGGAAAGGTGAGTTGGGGTGCTGCATAAAACCAGAGATTGAAATGAGCACAGATAAAGTTCCTTAACCCAAATATAGAATAGACAAGAACTACTCCTTGCTCAATGAAATGGACTCAACACCCCATATTAAACGCCTAAGAATGTACCTGACTAGTAAGTATCTTAAAACCTATGGATTGCTATGTCTCTGAAAGAAAATCAAGCGTGTGTACAGGGGCACAAACGCAGCAGTGATAGGATTGGAGAGGTTCGGTGAGCAAATGAAGACCCTTTGAAGTCATATTGCATGGTACCCATTCCACGGGTCTCAACTCTCCAGGTTTAAGGGATTCTTCCTTCAGCTAAAACATGCACGTGGAACCCAGAGTATGATCAACCGTGTGATCGGGAGACGTGTTCCAATATGTCTCAGTTCTCGTCCCCTGGTACTCGGGTGCAACATTCCAGACGCTTTACTAACACTCTCCCGACTTGGAGAGTCAGTGCCTTTAACATCCTGTTTGGCCCAGTTTGCAATTTCTGCGGAAGATGAACAGGAATAGGGAGAACCAATGAGAGACTAGCTGGAGGTGTCTGGACGGGCAAATTTAACTCTCATTTCCCACCAGGAAGAGGAATTAACCAAAGGCTCAGCGTGCCGTGCCAGAACCAGATTAGGGCCTGAAGCAATCCTGCGGTGTTGCGGCCAGCTCACAAGAAAGCGAGTTGAAGAAAGGAGCTCAGGGGCACTGTAATTCACAAACCTGCAGAGTTATAAATGACAGCTATCGTCCAAAAATATACTGAAGTAAGGCTGCCAAGAGGACTTGAAAGTGGGGCAGAATTGCAGGAAACCGATTTCAGGAGGTAGACTGGAATTGCATTTAAAGCATAGGAAAAGAGGCAGAACGTCCACAATGATGCACTTGGCCAAAAAGGGCGTATGCGTTTTTTCCTGAATATATTCAGGAAAAAACGCATACGCCCTTTTTGGCCAACCAAGCAAGCTTGCAAAGGAAATCTGCACTACAATGAAGTCTCACTTCCCCCCGGTCAAAAGGGCCATCTGAAAAAAGTGTAAAATCCAGAAAGGTAGGACAGGCCATGGAGAACTGGGAGCCTTGTTATGCTGATGGGCGGGATGTAAATTGCCAACAGCCACTCGGGAGAGGTGTATGGTGTTTCCTGAAACATCTAAAAAACAAAGCAACAGAGCCTAGGGCACTTCCACTTATGGTCCTATAGCTTAGGGAAATTAAAATCAAAAAGACACAGCCACCCCAAAGTTTGGGACGGCTCTGTTTACAAGAACCTCGTTTACGGTACAAGTTCAATATCGCAGAAAGTGAAAAATGGATAAAGAAGTTGTGGTACTTACGTACAATGCAATATCACTCAGCAATGAAATCTATGTCATCAGGCCCGTAGCAGCATAATGAGTGGATTCAGGTATGATGATTCTAACTGAAATAAGTCACACAGAAAAAGAAACATCATAAGATATCACTAATACACGGGATGTAAACTTGGCTACACAGGAACTGGATTACAAAACAGAACAGGGTCTCAAATTTAGAAAACCAACTTATGCTTGCTTAAGGGGAAAGGTGAGTTGGGGTGCTGCATCAAACCAGAGATTGAAATGAGCACAGATAAAGTTCCTTAAGCCAAATATGGAATAGACAAGAACTACTCCTTGCTCAACGAAATGGACTCAACACCCCATATTAAACGCCTAAGAATGTACCTGACTAGTAAGTATCTTAAAACCTATGGATTGCTATGTCTCTGAAAGAAAATCAAGCGTGTGTACAGGGGCACAAACGCAGCAGTGATAGGATTGGAGAGGTTCGGTGAGCAAATGAAGACCCTTTGAAGTCATATTGCATGGTACCCATTCCACGGGTCTCAACTCTCCAGGTTTAAGGGATTCTTCCTTCAGCTAAAACATGCACGTGGAACCCAGAGTATGATCAACCGTGTGATCGGGAGACGTGTTCCAATATGTCTCAGTTCTCGTCCCCTGGTACTCGGGTGCAACATTCCAGACGCTTTACTAACACTCTCCCGACTTGGAGAGTCAGTGCCTTTAACCTCCTGTTTGGCCCAGTTTGCAATTTCTGCGGAAGATGAACAGGAATAGGGAGAACCAATGAGAGACTAGCTGGAGGTGTCTGGACGGGCAAATTTAACTCTCATTTCCCACCAGGAAGAGGAATTAACCAAAGGCTCAGCGTGCCGTGCCGGAACCAGATTAGGGCCTGAAGCAATCCTGCAGTGTTGCGGCCAGCTCACAAGAAAGCGAGTTGAAGAAAGGAGCTCAGGGGCACTGTAATTCACAAACCTGCAGAGTTATAAATGACAGCTATCGTCCAAAAATATACTGAAGTAAGGCTGCCAAGAGGACTTGAAAGCGGGGCAGAATTGCAGGAAACCGATTTCAGGAGGTAGACTGGAATTGCATTTAAAGCATAGGAAAAGAGGCAGAACGTCCACAATGATGCACTTGGCCAAAAAGGGCGTATGCGTTTTTTCCTGAATATATTCAGGAAAAAACGCATACGCCCTTTTTGGCCAACCAAGCAAGCTTGCAAAGGAAATCTGCACTACAATGAAGTCTCACTTCCCCCCGGTCAAAAGGGCCATCTGAAAAAAGTGTAAAATCCAGAAAGGCAGGACAGGCCATGGAGAACTGGGAGCCTTGTTATGCTGATGGGCGGGATGTAAATTGCCAACAGCCACTCGGGAGAGGTGTATGGTGTTTCCTGAAACATCTAAAAAACAAAGCAACAGAGCCTAGGGCACTTCCACTTATGGTCCTATAGCTTAGGGAAATTAAAATCAAAAAGACACAGCCACCCCAAAGTTTGGGACGGCTCTGTTTACAAGAACCTCGTTTACGGTACAAGTTCAATATCGCAGAAAGTGAAAAATGGATAAAGAAGTTGTGGTACTTACGTACAATGCAATATCACTCAGCAATGAAATCTATGTCATCAGGCCCGTAGCAGCATAATGAGTGGATTCAGGTATGATGATTCTAACTGAAATAAGTCACACAGAAAAAGAAACATCATAAGATATCACTAATACACGGGATGTAAACTTGGCTACACAGGAACTGGATTACAAAACAGAACAGGGTCTCAAATTTAGAAAACCAACTTATGCTTGCTTAAGGGGAAAGGTGAGTTGGGGTGCTGCATCAAACCAGAGATTGAAATGAGCACAGATAAAGTTCCTTAAGCCAAATATGGAATAGACAAGAACTACTCCTTGCTCAACGAAATGGACTCAACACCCCATATTAAACGCCTAAGAATGTACCTGACTAGTAAGTATCTTAAAACCTATGGATTGCTATGTCTCTGAAAGAAAATCAAGCGTGTGTACAGGGGCATAAACGCAGCAGTGATAGGATTGGAGACGTTCGGTGAGCAAATGAAGACCCTTTGAAGTCATATTGCATGGTACCCATTCCACGGGTCTCAACTCTCCAGGTTTAAGGGATTCTGCCTTCAGGTAAAACATGCACGTGGAACCCAGAGTATGATCAACCGTGTGATCGGGAGACGTGTTCCAATATGTCTCAGTTCTCGTCCCCTGGTACTCGGGTGCAACATTCCACACGCTTTACTAACACTCTCCCGACTTGGAGAGTCAGTGCCTTTAACCTCCTGTTTTGCCCATTTGCAATTTCTGAGGAAGATGAACAGGAATAGGGAGAACCAATGAGAGACTAGGTGGAGGTGTCTGGACGGGCAAATTTAACTCTCATTTCCCACCAGGAAGAGGAATTAACCAAAGGCTCAGCGTGCCGTGCCGGAACCAGATTAGGGCCTGAAGCAATCCTGCGGTGTTGCGGCCAGCTCACAAGAAAGCGAGTTGAAGAAAGGAGCTCAGGGGCACTGTAATTCACAAACCTGCAGAGTTATAAATGACAGCTATCGTCCAAAAATATACTGAAGTAAGGCTGCCAAGAGGACTTGAAAGCGGGGCAGAATTGCAGGAAACCGATTTCAGGAGGTAGACTGGAATTGCATTTAAAGCATAGGAAAAGAGGCAGAACGTCCACAATGATGCACTTGGCCAAAAAGGGCGTATGCATTTTTTCCTGAATATATTCAGGAAAAAACGCATACGCCCTTTTTGGCCAACCAAGCAAGCTTGCAAAGGAAATCTGCACTACAATGAAGTCTCACTTCCCCCCGGTCAAAAGGGCCATCTGAAAAAAGTGTAAAATCCAGAAAGGCAGGACAGGCCATGGAGAACTGGGAGCCTTGTTATGCTGATGGGCGGGATGTAAATTGCCAACAGCCACTCGGGAGAGGTGTATGGTGTTTCCTGAAACATCTAAAAAACAAAGCAACAGAGCCTAGGGCACTTCCACTTATGGTCCTATAGCTTAGGGAAATTAAAATCAAAAAGACACAGCCACCCCAAAGTTTGGGACGGCTCTGTTTACAAGAACCTCGTTTACGGTACAAGTTCAATATCGCAGAAAGTGAAAAATGGATAAAGAAGTTGTGGTACTTACGTACAATGCAATATCACTCAGCAATGAAATCTATGTCATCAGGCCCGTAGCAGCATAATGAGTGGATTCAGGTATGATGATTCTAACTGAAATAAGTCACACAGAAAAAGAAACATCATAAGATATCACTAATACACGGGATGTAAACTTGGCTACACAGGAACTGGATTACAAAACAGAACAGGGTCTCAAATTTAGAAAACCAACTTATGCTTGCTTAAGGGGAAAGGTGAGTTGGGGTGCTGCATCAAACCAGAGATTGAAATGAGCACAGATAAAGTTCCTTAAGCCAAATATGGAATAGACAAGAACTACTCCTTGCTCAACGAAATGGACTCAACACCCCATATTAAACGCCTAAGAATGTACCTGACTAGTAAGTATCTTAAAACCTATGGATTGCTATGTCTCTGAAAGAAAATCAAGCGTGTGTACAGGGGCATAAACGCAGCAGTGATAGGATTGGAGAGGTTCGGTGAGCAAATGAAGACCCTTTGAAGTCATATTGCATGGTACCCATTCCACGGGTCTCAACTCTCCAGGTTTAAGGGATTCTTCCTTCAGCTAAAACATGCACGTGGAACCCAGAGTATGATCAACCGTGTGATCGGGAGACGTGTTCCAATATGTCTCAGTTCTCGTCCCCTGGTACTCGGGTGCAACATTCCAGACGCTTTACTAACACTCTCCCGACTTGGAGAGTCAGTGCCTTTAACCTCCTGTTTGGCAGAGTTTGCAATTTCTGCGGAAGATGAACAGGAATAGGGAGAACCAATGAGAGACTAGCTGGAGGTGTCTGGACGGGCAAATTTAACTCTCATTTCCCACCAGGAAGAGGAATTAACCAAAGGCTCAGCGTGCCGTGCCGGAACCAGATTAGGGCCTGAAGCAATCCTGCGGTGTTGCGGCCAGCTCACAAGAAAGCGAGTTGAAGAAAGGAGCTCAGGGGCACTGTAATTCACAAACCTGCAGAGTTATAAATGACAGCTATCGTCCAAAAATATACTGAAGTAAGGCTGCCAAGAGGACTTGAAAGCGGGGCAGAATTGCAGGAAACCGATTTCAGGAGGTAGACTGGAATTGCATTTAAAGCATAGGAAAAGAGGCAGAACGTCCACAATGATGCACTTGGCCAAAAAGGGCGTATGCGTTTTTTCCTGAATATATTCAGGAAAAAACGCATACGCCCTTTTTGGCCAACCAAGCAAGCTTGCAAAGGAAATCTGCACTACAATGAAGTCTCACTTCCCCCCGGTCAAAAGGGCCATCTGAAAAAAGTGTAAAATCCAGAAAGGCAGGACAGGCCATGGAGAACTGGGAGCCTTGTTATGCTGATGGGCGGGATGTAAATTGCCAACAGCCACTCGGGAGAGGTGTATGGTGTTTCCTGAAACATCTAAAAAACAAAGCAACAGAGCCTAGGGCACTTCCACTTATGGTCCTATAGCTTAGGGAAATTAAAATCAAAAAGACACAGCCACCCCAAAGTTTGGGACGGCTCTGTTTACAAGAACCTCGTTTACGGTACAAGTTCAATAGCGCAGAAAGTGAAAAATGGATAAAGAAGTTGTGGTACTTACGTACAATGCAATATCACTCAGCAATGAAATCTATGTCATCAGGCCCGTAGCAGCATAATTAGTGGATTCAGGTATGATGATTCTAACTGAAATAAGTCACACAGAAAAAGAAACATCATAAGATATCACTAATACACGGGATGTAAACTTGGCTACACAGGAACTGGATTACAAAACAGAACAGAGTCTCAAATTTAGAAAACCAACTTATGCTTGCTTAAGGGGAAAGGTGAGTTGGGGTGCTGCATCAAACCAGAGATTGAAATGAGCACAGATAAAGTTCCTTAAGCCAAATATGGAATAGAAAAGAACTACTCCTTGCTCAACGAAATGGACTCAACACCCCATATTAAACGCCTAAGAATGTACCTGACTAGTAATTATCTTAAAACCTATGGATTGCTATGTGTCTGAAAGAAAATCAAGCGTGTGTACAGGGGCATAAATGCAGCAGTGATAGGATTGGAGAGGTTCGGTGAGCAAATGAAGACCCTTTGAAGTCATATTGCATGGTACCCATTCCACGGGTCTCAACTCTCCAGGTTTAAGGGATTCTTCCTTCAGCTAAAACATGCACGTGGAACCCAGAGTATGATCTACCGTGTGATCGGGAGACGTGTTCCAATATGTCTCAGTTCTCGTCCCCTGGTACTCGGGTGCAACATTCCAGACGCTTTACTAACACTCTCCCGACTTGGAGAGTCAGTGCCTTTAACCTCCTGTTTGGCCCAGTTTGCAATTTCTGCGGAAGATGAACAGGAATAGGGAGAACCAATGAGAGACTAGCTGGAGGTGACTGGACGGGCAAATTTAACTCTCATTTCCCACCAGGAAGAGGAATTAACCAAAGGCTCAGCGTGCCGTGCCGGAACCAGATTAGGGCCTGAAGCAATCCTGCGGTGTTGCGGCCAGCTCACAAGAAAGCGAGTTGAAGAAAGGAGCTCAGGGGCACTGTAATTCACAAACCTGCAGAGTTATAAATGACAGCTATCGTCCAAAAATATACTGAAGTAAGGCTGCCAAGAGGACTTGAAAGCGGGGCAGAATTGCAGGAAACCGATTTCAGGAGGTAGACTGGAATTGCATTTAAAGCATAGGAAAAGAGGCAGAACGTCCACAATGATGCACTTGGCCAAAAAGGGCGTATGCGTTTTTTCCTGAATATATTCAGGAAAAAACGCATACGCCCTTTTTGGCCAACCAAGCAAGCTTGCAAAGGAAATCTGCACTACAATGAAGTCTCACTTCCCCCCGGTCAAAAGGGCCATCTGAAAAAAGTGTAAAATCCAGAAAGGCAGGACAGGCCATGGAGAACTGGGAGCCTTGTTATGCTGATGGGCGGGATGTAAATTGCCAACAGCCACTCGGGAGAGGTGTATGGTGTTTCCTGAAACATCTAAAAAACAAAGCAACAGAGCCTAGGGCACTTCCACTTATGGTCCTATAGCTTAGGGAAATTAAAATCAAAAAGACACAGCCACCCCAAAGTTTGGGACGGCTCTGTTTACAAGAACCTCGTTTACGGTACAAGTTCAATATCGCAGAAAGTGAAAAATGGATAAAGAAGTTGTGGTACTTACGTACAATGCAATATCACTCAGCAATGAAATCTATGTCATCAGGCCCGTAGCAGCATAATGAGTGGATTCAAGTATGATGATTCTAACTGAAATAAGTCACACAGAAAAAGAAACATCATAAGATATCACTAATACACGGGATGTAAACTTGGCTACACAGGAACTGGATTACAAAACAGAACAGGGTCTCAAATTTAGAAAACCAACTTATGCTTGCTTAAGGGGAAAGGTGAGTTGGGGTGCTGCATCAAACCAGAGATTGAAATGAGCACAGATAAAGTTCCTTAAGCCAAATATGGAATAGACAAGAACTACTCCTTGCTCAACGAAATGGACTCAACACCCCATATTAAACGCCTAAGAATGTACCTGACTAGTAAGTATCTTAAAACCTATGGATTGCTATGTGTCTGAAAGAAAATCAAGCGTGTGTACAGGGGCATAAACGCAGCAGTGATAGGATTGGAGAGGTTCGGTGAGCAAATGAAGACCCTTTGAAGTCATATTGCATGGTACCCATTCCACGGGTCTCAACTCTCCAGGTTTAAGGGATTCTTCCTTCAGCTAAAACATGCACGTGGAACCCAGAGTATGATCTACCGTGTGATCGGGAGACGTGTTCCAATATGTCTCAGTTCTCGTCCCCTGGTACTCGGGTGCAACATTCCAGACGCTTTACTAACACTCTCCCGACTTGGAGAGTCAGTGCCTTTAACCTCCTGTTTGGCCCAGTTTGCAATTTCTGCGGAAGATGAACAGGAATAGGGAGAACCAATGAGAGACTAGCTGGAGGTGTCTGGACAGGCAAATTTAACTCTCATTTCCCACCAGGAAGAGGAATTAACCAAAGGCTCAGCGTGCCGTGCCGGAACCAGATTAGGGCCTGAAGCAATCCTGCGGTGTTGCGGCCAGCTCACAAGAAAGCGAGTTGAAGAAAGGAGCTCAGGGGCACTGTAATTCACAAACCTGCAGAGTTATAAATGACAGCTATCGTCCAAAAATATACTGAAGTAAGGCTGCCAAGAGGACTTGAAAGCGGGGCAGAATTGCAGGAAACCGATTTCAGGAGGTAGACTGGAATTGCATTTAAAGCATAGGAAAAGAGGCAGAACGTCCACAATGATGCACTTGGCCAAAAAGGGCGTATGCGTTTTTTCCTGAATATATTCAGGAAAAAACGCATACGCCCTTTTTGGCCAACCAAGCAAGCTTGCAAAGGAAATCTGCACTACAATGAAGTCTCACTTCCCCCCGGTCAAAAGGGCCATCTGAAAAAAGTGTAAAATCCAGAAAGGCAGGACAGGCCATGGAGAACTGGGAGCCTTGTTATGCTGATGGGCGGGATGTAAATTGCCAACAGCCACTCGGGAGAGGTGTATGGTGTTTCCTGAAACATCTAAAAAACAAAGCAACAGAGCCTAGGGCACTTCCACTTATGGTCCTATAGCTTAGGGAAATTAAAATCAAAAAGACACAGCCACCCCAAAGTTTGGGACGGCTCTGTTTACAAGAACCTCGTTTACGGTACAAGTTCAATATCGCAGAAAGTGAAAAATGGATAAAGAAGTTGTGGTACTTACGTACAATGCAATATCACTCAGCAATGAAATCTATGTCATCAGGCCCGTAGCAGCATAATGAGTGGATTCAGGTATGATGATTCTAACTGAAATAAGTCACACAGAAAAAGAAACATCATAAGATATCACTAATACACGGGATGTAAACTTGGCTACACAGGAACTGGATTACAAAACAGAACAGGGTCTCAAATTTAGAAAACCAACTTATGCTTGCTTAAGGGGAAAGGTGAGTTGGGGTGCTGCATCAAACCAGAGATTGAAATGAGCACAGATAAAGTTCCTTAAGCCAAATATGGAATAGACAAGAACTACTCCTTGCTCAACGAAATGGACTCAACACCCCATATTAAACGCCTAAGAATGTACCTGACTAGTAAGTATCTTAAAACCTATGGATTGCTATGTGTCTGAAAGAAAATCAAGCGTGTGTACAGGGGCATAAACGCAGCAGTGATAGGATTGGAGAGGTTCGGTGAGCAAATGAAGACCCTTTGAAGTCATATTGCATGGTACCCATTCCACGGGTCTCAACTCTCCAGGTTTAAGGGATTCTTCCTTCAGCTAAAACATGCACGTGGAACCCAGAGTATGATCAACCGTGTGATCGGGAGACGTGTTCCAATATGTCTCAGTTCTCGTCCCCTGGTACTCGGGTGCAACATTCCAGATGCTTTACTAACACTCTCCCGACTTGGAGAGTCAGTGCCTTTAACCTCCTGTTTGGCCCAGTTTGCAATTTCTGCGGAAGATGAACGGGAATAGGGAGAACCAATGAGAGACTAGCTGGAGGTGTCTGGACGGGCAAATTTAACTCTCATTTCCCACCAGGAAGAGGAATTAACCAAAGGCTCAGCGTGCCGTGCCGGAACCAGATTAGGGCCTGAAGCAATCCTGCGGTGTTGCGGCCAGCTCACAAGAAAGCGAGTTGAAGAAAGGAGCTCAGGGGCACTGTAATTCACAAACCTGCAGAGTTATAAATGACAGCTATCGTCCAAAAATATACTGAAGTAAGGCTGCCAAGAGGACTTGAAAGCGGGGCAGAATTGCAGGAAACCGATTTCAGGAGGTAGACTGGAATTGCATTTAAAGCATAGGAAAAGAGGCAGAACGTCCACAATGATGCACTTGGCCAAAAAGGGCGTATGCGTTTTTTCCTGAATATATTCAGGAAAAAACGCATACGCCCTTTTTGGCCAACCAAGCAAGCTTGCAAAGGAAATCTGCACTACAATGAAGTCTCACTTCCCCCCGGTCAAAAGGGCCATCTGAAAAAAGTGTAAAATCCAGAAAGGCAGGACAGGCCATGGAGAACTGGGAGCCTTGTTATGCTGATGGGCGGGATGTAAATTGCCAACAGCCACTCGGGAGAGGTGTATGGTGTTTCCTGAAACATCTAAAAAACAAAGCAACAGAGCCTAGGGCACTTCCACTTATGGTCCTATAGCTTAGGGAAATTAAAATCAAAAAGACACAGCCACCCCAAAGTTTGGGACGGCTCTGTTTACAAGAACCTCGTTTACGGTACAAGTTCAATATCGCAGAAAGTGAAAAATGGATAAAGAAGTTGTGGTACTTACGTACAATGCAATATCACTCAGCAATGAAATCTATGTCATCAGGCCCGTAGCAGCATAATGAGTGGATTCAGGTATGATGATTCTAACTGAAATAAGTCACACAGAAAAAGAAACATCATAAGATATCACTAATACACGGGATGTAAACTTGGCTACACAGGAACTGGATTACAAAACAGAACAGGGTCTCAAATTTAGAAAACCAACTTATGCTTGCTTAAGGGGAAAGGTGAGTTGGGGTGCTGCATCAAACCAGAGATTGAAATGAGCACAGATAAAGTTCCTTAAGCCAAATATGGAATAGACAAGAACTACTCCTTGCTCAACGAAATGGACTCAACACCCCATATTAAACGCCTAAGAATGTACCTGACTAGTAAGTATCTTAAAACCTATGGATTGCTATGTCTCTGAAAGAAAATCAAGCGTGTGTACAGGGGCATAAACGCAGCAGTGATAGGATTGGAGAGGTTCGGTGAGCAAATGAAGACCCTTTGAAGTCATATTGCATGGTACCCATTCCACGGGTCTCAACTCTCCAGGTTTAAGGGATTCTTCCTTCAGCTAAAACATGCACGTGGAACCCAGAGTATGATCAACCGTGTGATCGGGAGACGTGTTCCAATATGTCTCAGTTCTCGTCCCCTGGTACTCGGGTGCAACATTCCAGACGCTTTACTAACACTCTCCCGACTTGGAGAGTCAGTGCCTTTAACCTCCTGTTTGGCCCAGTTTGCAATTTCTGCGGAAGATGAACAGGAATAGGGAGAACCAATGAGAGACTAGCTGGAGGTGTCTGGACGGGCAAATTTAACTCTCATTTCCCACCAGGAAGAGGAATTAACCAAAGGCTCAGCGTGCCGTGCCGGAACCAGATTAGGGCCTGAAGCAATCCTGCGGTGTTGCGGCCAGCTCACAAGAAAGCGAGTTGAAGAAAGGAGCTCAGGGGCACTGTAATTCACAAACCTGCAGAGTTATAAATGACAGCTATCGTCCAAAAATATACTGAAGTAAGGCTGCCAAGAGGACTTGAAAGCGGGGCAGAATTGCAGGAAACCGATTTCAGGAGGTAGACTGGAATTGCATTTAAAGCATAGGAAAAGAGGCAGAACGTCCACAATGATGCACTTGGCCAAAAAGGGCGTATGCGTTTTTTCCTGAATATATTCAGGAAAAAACGCATACGCCCTTTTTGGCCAACCAAGCAAGCTTGCAAAGGAAATCTGCACTACAATGAAGTCTCACTTCCCCCCGGTCAAAAGGGCCATCTGAAAAAAGTGTAAAATCCAGAAAGGCAGGACAGGCCATGGAGAACTGGGAGCCTTGTTATGCTGATGGGCGGGATGTAAATTGCCAACAGCCACTCGGGAGAGGTGTATGGTGTTTCCTGAAACATCTAAAAAACAAAGCAACAGAGCCTAGGGCACTTCCACTTATGGTCCTATAGCTTAGGGAAATTAAAATCAAAAAGACACAGCCACCCCAAAGTTTGGGACGGCTCTGTTTACAAGAACCTCGTTTACGGTACAAGTTCAATATCGCAGAAAGTGAAAAATGGATAAAGAAGTTGTGGTACTTACGTACAATGCAATATCACTCAGCAATGAAATCTATGTCATCAGGCCCGTAGCAGCATAATGAGTGGATTCAGGTATGATGATTCTAACTGAAATAAGTCACACAGAAAAAGAAACATCATAAGATATCACTAATACACGGGATGTAAACTTGGCTACACAGGAACTGGATTACAAAACAGAACAGGGTCTCAAATTTAGAAAACCAACTTATGCTTGCTTAAGGGGAAAGGTGAGTTGGGGTGCTGCATCAAACCAGAGATTGAAATGAGCACAGATAAAGTTCCTTAAGCCAAATATGGAATAGACAAGAACTACTCCTTGCTCAACGAAATGGACTCAACACCCCATATTAAACGCCTAAGAATGTACCTGACTAGTAAGTATCTTAAAACCTATGGATTGCTATGTCTCTGAAAGAAAATCAAGCGTGTGTACAGGGGCATAAACGCAGCAGTGATAGGATTGGAGAGGTTCGGTGAGCAAATGAAGACCCTTTGAAGTCATATTGCATGGTACCCATTCCACGGGTCTCAACTCTCCAGGTTTAAGGGATTCTTCCTTCAGCTAAAACATGCACGTGGAACCCAGAGTATGATCAACCGTGTGATCGGGAGACGTGTTCCAATATGTCTCAGTTCTCGTCCCCTGGTACTCGGGTGCAACATTCCAGACGCTTTACTAACACTCTCCCGACTTGGAGAGTCAGTGCCTTTAACCTCCTGTTTGGCCCAGTTTGCAATTTCTGCGGAAGATGAACAGGAATAGGGAGAACCAATGAGAGACTAGCTGGAGGTGTCTGGACGGGCAAATTTAACTCTCATTTCCCACCAGGAAGAGGAATTAACCAAAGGCTCAGCGTGCCGTGCCGGAACCAGATTAGGGCCTGAAGCAATCCTGCGGTGTTGCGGCCAGCTCACAAGAAAGCGAGTTGAAGAAAGGAGCTCAGGGGCACTGTAATTCACAAACCTGCAGAGTTATAAATGACAGCTATCGTCCAAAAATATACTGAAGTAAGGCTGCCAAGAGGACTTGAAAGCGGGGCAGAATTGCAGGAAACCGATTTCAGGAGGTAGACAGGAATTGCATTTAAAGCATAGGAAAAGAGGCAGAACGTCCACAATGATGCACTTGGCCAAAAAGGGCGTATGCGTTTTTTCCTGAATATATTCCTGAATATATTCCTGAATATATTCCTGAATATATTCAGGAAAAAACGCATACGCCCTTTTTGGCCAACCAAGCAAGCTTGCAAAGGAAATCTGCACTACAATGAAGTCTCACTTCCCCCCGGTCAAAAGGGCCATCTGAAAAAAGTGTAAAATCCAGAAAGGCAGGACAGGCCATGGAGAACTGGGAGCCTTGTTATGCTGATGGGCGGGATGTAAATTGCCAACAGCCACTCGGGAGAGGTGTATGGTGTTTCCTGAAACATCTAAAAAACAAAGCAACAGAGCCTAGGGCACTTCCACTTATGGTCCTATAGCTTAGGGAAATTAAAATCAAAAAGACACAGCCACCCCAAAGTTTGGGACGGCTCTGTTTACAAGAACCTCGTTTACGGTACAAGTTCAATATCGCAGAAAGTGAAAAATGGATAAAGAAGTTGTGGTACTTACGTACAATGCAATATCACTCAGCAATGAAATCTATGTCATCAGGCCCGTAGCAGCATAATGAGTGGATTCAGGTATGATGATTCTAACTGAAATAAGTCACACAGAAAAAGAAACATCATAAGATATCACTAATACACGGGATGTAAACTTGGCTACACAGGAACTGGATTACAAAACAGAACAGGGTCTCAAATTTAGAAAACCAACTTATGCTTGCTTAAGGGGAAAGGTGAGTTGGGGTGCTGCATCAAACCAGAGATTGAAATGAGCACAGATAAAGTTCTTTAAGCCAAATATGGAATAGACAAGAACTACTCCTTGCTCAACGAAATGGACTCAACACCCCATATTAAACGCCTAAGAATGTACCTGACTTGTAAGTATCTTAAAACCTATGGATTGCTATGTCTCTGAAAGAAAATCAAGCGTGTGTACAGGGGCACAAACGCAGCAGTGATAGGATTGGAGAGGTTCGGTGAGCAAATGAAGACCCTTTGAAGTCATATTGCATGGTACCCATTCCACGGGTCTCAACTCTCCAGGTTTAAGGGATTCTTCCTTCAGCTAAAACATGCACGTGGAACCCAGAGTATGATCAACCGTGTGATCGGGAGACGTGTTCCAATATGTCTCAGTTCTCGTCCCCTGGTACTCGGGTGCAACATTCCAGACGCTTTACTAACACTCTCCCGACTTGGAGAGTCAGTGCCTTTAACCTCCTGTTTGGCCCAGTTTGCAATTTCTGCGGAAGATGAACAGGAATAGGGAGAACCAATGAGAGACTAGCTGGAGGTGTCTGGACGGGCAAATTTAACTCTCATTTCCCACCAGGAAGAGGAATTAACCAAAGGCTCAGCGTGCCGTGCCGGAACCAGATTAGGGCCTGAAGCAATCCTGCGGTGTTGCGGCCAGCTCACAAGAAAGCGAGTTGAAGAAAGGAGCTCAGGGGCACTGTAATTCACAAACCTGCAGAGTTATAAATGACAGCTATCGTCCAAAAATATACTGAAGTAAGGCTGCCAAGAGGACTTGAAAGCGGGGCAGAATTGCAGGAAACCGATTTCAGGAGGTAGACTGGAATTGCATTTAAAGCATAGGAAAAGAGGCAGAACGTCCACAATGATGCACTTGGCCAAAAAGGGCGTATGCGTTTTTTCCTGAATATATTCAGGAAAAAACGCATACGCACTTTTTGGCCAACCAAGCAAGCTTGCAAAGGAAATCTGCACTATAATGAAGTCTCACTTCCCCCCGGTCAAAAGGGCCATCTGAAAAAAGTGTAAAATCCAGAAAGGCAGGACAGGCCATGGAGAACTGGGAGCCTTGTTATGCTGATGGGCGGGATGTAAATTGCCAACAGCCACTCGGGAGAGGTGTATGGTGTTTCCTGAAACATCTAAAAAACAAAGCAACAGAGCCTAGGGCACTTCCACTTATGGTCCTATAGCTTAGGGAAATTAAAATCAAAAAGACACAGCCACCCCAAAGTTTGGGACGGCTCTGTTTACAAGAACCTCGTTTACGGTACAAGTTCAATATCGCAGAAAGTGAAAAATGGATAAAGAAGTTGTGGTACTTACGTACAATGCAATATCACTCAGCAATGAAATCTATGTCATCAGGCCCGTAGCAGCATAATGAGTGGATTCAGGTATGATGATTCTAACTGAAATAAGTCACACAGAAAAAGAAACATCATAAGATATCACTAATACACGGGATGTAAACTTGGCTACACAGGAACTGGATTACAAAACAGAACAGGGTCTCAAATTTAGAAAACCAACTTATGCTTGCTTAAGGGGAAAGGTGAGTTGGGGTGCTGCATAAAACCAGAGATTGAAATGAGCACAGATAAAGTTCCTTAAGCCAAATATAGAATAGACAAGAACTACTCCTTGCTCAACGAAATGGACTCAACACCCCATATTAAACGCCTAAGAATGTACCTGACTAGTAAGTATCTTAAAACCTATGGATTGCTATGTCTCTGAAAGAAAATCAAGCGTGTGTAGAGGGGCACAAACGCAGCAGTGATAGGATTGGAGAGGTTTGGTGAGCAAATGAAGACCCTTTGAAGTCATATTGCATGGTACCCATTCCACGGGTCTCAACTCTCCAGGTTTAAGGGATTCTTCCTTCAGCTAAAACATGCACGTGGAACCCAGAGTATGATCAACCGTGTGATCGGGAGACGTGTTCCAATATGTCTCAGTTCTCGTCCCCTGGTACTCGGGTGCAACATTCCAGACGCTTTACTAACACTCTCCCGACTTGGAGAGTCAGTGTCTTTAACCTCCTGTTTGGCCCAGTTTGCAATTTCTGCGGAAGATGAACAGGAATAGGGAGAACCAATGAGAGACTAGCTGGAGGTGTCTGGACGGGCAAATTTAACTCTCATTTCCCACCAGGAAGAGGAATTAACCAAAGGCTCAGCGTGCCGTGCCGGAACCAGATTAGGGCCTGAAGCAATCCTGCGGTGTTGCGGCCAGCTCACAAGAAAGCGAGTTGAAGAAAGGAGCTCAGGGGCACTGTAATTCACAAACCTGCAGAGTTATAAATGACAGCTATCGTCCAAAAATATACTGAAGTAAGGCTGCCAAGAGGACTTGAAAGCGGGGCAGAATTGCAGGAAACCGATTTCAGGAGGTAGACTGGAATTGCATTTAAAGCATAGGAAAAGAGGCAGAACGTCCACAATGATGCACTTGGCCAAAAAGGGCGTATGCGTTTTTTCCTGAATATATTCAGGAAAAAACGCATACGCCCTTTTTGGCCAACCAAGCAAGCTTGCAAAGGAAATCTGCACTACAATGAAGTCTCACTTCCCCCCGGTCAAAAGGGCCATCTGAAAAAAGTGTAAAATCCAGAAAGGCAGGACAGGCCATGGAGAACTGGGAGCCTTGTTATGCTGATGGGCGGGATGTAAATTGCCAACAGCCACTCGGGAGAGGTGTATGGTGTTTCCTGAAACATCTAAAAAACAAAGCAACAGAGCCTAGGGCACTTCCACTTATGGTCCTATAGCTTAGGGAAATTAAAATCAAAAAGACACAGCCACCCCAAAGTTTGGGACGGCTCTGTTTACAAGAACCTCGTTTACGGTACAAGTTCAATAGCGCAGAAAGTGAAAAATGGATAAAGAAGTTGTGGTACTTACGTACAATGCAATATCACTCAGCAATGAAATCTATGTCATCAGGCCCGTAGCAGCATAATGAGTGGATTCAGGTATGATGATTCTAACTGAAATAAGTCACACAGAAAAAGAAACATCATAAGATATCACTAATACACGGGATGTAAACTTGGCTACACAGGAACTGGATTACAAAACAGAACAGAGTCTCAAATTTAGAAAACCAACTTATGCTTGCTTAAGGGGAAAGGTGAGTTGGGGTGCTGCATCAAACCAGAGATTGAAATGAGCACAGATAAAGTTCTTTAAGCCAAATATGGAATAGACAAGAACTACTCCTTGCTCAACGAAATGGACTCAACACCCCATATTAAACGCCTAAGAATGTACCTGACTTGTAAGTATCTTAAAACCTATGGATTGCTATGTCTCTGAAAGAAAATCAAGCGTGTGTACAGGGGCACAAACGCAGCAGTGATAGGATTGGAGAGGTTCGGTGAGCAAATGAAGACCCTTTGAAGTCATATTGCATGGTACCCATTCCACGGGTCTCAACTCTCCAGGTTTAAGGGATTCTTCCTTCAGCTAAAACATGCACGTGGAACCCAGAGTATGATCAACCGTGTGATCGGGAGACGTGTTCCAATATGTCTCAGTTCTCGTCCCCTGGTACTCGGGTGCAACATTCCAGACGCTTTACTAACACTCTCCCGACTTGGAGAGTCAGTGCCTTTAACCTCCTGTTTGGCCCAGTTTGCAATTTCTGCGGAAGATGAACAGGAATAGGGAGAACCAATGAGAGACTAGCTGGAGGTGTCTGGACGGGCAAATTTAACTCTCATTTCCCACCAGGAAGAGGAATTAACCAAAGGCTCAGCGTGCCGTGCCGGAACCAGATTAGGGCCTGAAGCAATCCTGCGGTGTTGCGGCCAGCTCACAAGAAAGCGAGTTGAAGAAAGGAGCTCAGGGGCACTGTAATTCACAAACCTGCAGAGTTATAAATGACAGCTATCGTCCAAAAATATACTGAAGTAAGGCTGCCAAGAGGACTTGAAAGCGGGGCAGAATTGCAGGAAACCGATTTCAGGAGGTAGACTGGAATTGCATTTAAAGCATAGGAAAAGAGGCAGAACGTCCACAATGATGCACTTGGCCAAAAAGGGCGTATGCGTTTTTTCCTGAATATATTCAGGAAAAAACGCATACGCCCTTTTTGGCCAACCAAGCAAGCTTGCAAAGGAAATCTGCACTATAATGAAGTCTCACTTCCCCCCGGTCAAAAGGGCCATCTGAAAAAAGTGTAAAATCCAGAAAGGCAGGACAGGCCATGGAGAACTGGGAGCCTTGTTATGCTGATGGGCGGGATGTAAATTGCCAACAGCCACTCGGGAGAGGTGTATGGTGTTTCCTGAAACATCTAAAAAACAAAGCAACAGAGCCTAGGGCACTTCCACTTATGGTCCTATAGCTTAGGGAAATTAAAATCAAAAAGACACAGCCACCCCAAAGTTTGGGACGGCTCTGTTTACAAGAACCTCGTTTACGGTACAAGTTCAATATCGCAGAAAGTGAAAAATGGATAAAGAAGTTGTGGTACTTACGTACAATGCAATATCACTCAGCAATGAAATCTATGTCATCAGGCCCGTAGCAGCATAATGAGTGGATTCAGGTATGATGATTCTAACTGAAATAAGTCACACAGAAAAAGAAACATCATAAGATATCACTAATACACGGGATGTAAACTTGGCTACACAGGAACTGGATTACAAAACAGAACAGGGTCTCAAATTTAGAAAACCAACTTATGCTTGCTTAAGGGGAAAGGTGAGTTGGGGTGCTGCATAAAACCAGAGATTGAAATGAGCACAGATAAAGTTCCTTAAGCCAAATATAGAATAGACAAGAACTACTCCTTGCTCAACGAAATGGACTCAACACCCCATATTAAACGCCTAAGAATGTACCTGACTAGTAAGTATCTTAAAACCTATGGATTGCTATGTCTCTGAAAGAAAATCAAGCGTGTGTACAGGGGCACAAACGCAGCAGTGATAGGATTGGAGAGGTTCGGTGAGCAAATGAAGACCCTTTGAAGTCATATTGCATGGTACCCATTCCACGGGTCTCAACTCTCCAGGTTTAAGGGATTCTTCCTTCAGCTAAAACATGCACGTGGAACCCAGAGTATGATCAACCGTGTGATCGGGAGACGTGTTCCAATATGTCTCAGTTCTCGTCCCCTGGTACTCGGGTGCAACATTCCAGACGCTTTACTAACACTCTCCCGACTTGGAGAGTCAGTGTCTTTAACCTCCTGTTTGGCCCAGTTTGCAATTTCTGCGGAAGATGAACAGGAATAGGGAGAACCAATGAGAGACTAGCTGGAGGTGTCTGGACGGGCAAATTTAACTCTCATTTCCCACCAGGAAGAGGAATTAACCAAAGGCTCAGCGTGCCGTGCCGGAACCAGATTAGGGCCTGAAGCAATCCTGCGGTGTTGCGGCCAGCTCACAAGAAAGCGAGTTGAAGAAAGGAGCTCAGGGGCACTGTAATTCACAAACCTGCAGAGTTATAAATGACAGCTATCGTCCAAAAATATACTGAAGTAAGGCTGCCAAGAGGACTTGAAAGCGGGGCAGAATTGCAGGAAACCGATTTCAGGAGGTAGACTGGAATTGCATTTAAAGCATAGGAAAAGAGGCAGAACGTCCACAATGATGCACTTGGCCAAAAAGGGCGTATGCGTTTTTTCCTGAATATATTCAGGAAAAAACGCATACGCCCTTTTTGGCCAACCAAGCAAGCTTGCAAAGGAAATCTGCACTACAATGAAGTCTCACTTCCCCCCGGTCAAAAGGGCCATCTGAAAAAAGTGTAAAATCCAGAAAGGCAGGACAGGCCATGGAGAACTGGGAGCCTTGTTATGCTGATGGGCGGGATGTAAATTGCCAACAGCCACTCGGGAGAGGTGTATGGTGTTTCCTGAAACATCTAAAAAACAAAGCAACAGAGCCTAGGGCACTTCCACTTATGGTCCTATAGCTTAGGGAAATTAAAATCAAAAAGACACAGCCACCCCAAAGTTTGGGACGGCTCTGTTTACAAGAACCTCGTTTACGGTACAAGTTCAATATCGCAGAAAGTGAAAAATGGATAAAGAAGTTGTGGTACTTACGTACAATGCAATATCACTCAGCAATGAAATCTATGTCATCAGGCCCGTAGCAGCATAATGAGTGGATTCAGGTATGATGATTCTAACTGAAATAAGTCACACAGAAAAAGAAACATCATAAGATATCACTAATACACGGGATGTAAACTTGGCTACACAGGAACTGGATTACAAAACAGAACAGGGTCTCAAATTTAGAAAACCAACTTATGCTTGCTTAAGGGGAAAGGTGAGTTGGGGTGCTGCATAAAACCAGAGATTGAAATGAGCACAGATAAAGTTCCTTAAGCCAAATATAGAATAGACAAGAACTACTCCTTGCTCAACGAAATGGACTCAACACCCCATATTAAACGCCTAAGAATGTACCTGACTAGTAAGTATCTTAAAACCTATGGATTGCTATGTCTCTGAAAGAAAATCAAGCGTGTGTACAGGGGAACAAACGCAGCAGTGATAGGATTGGAGAGGTTCGGTGAGCAAATGAAGACCCTTTGAAGTCATATTGCATGGTACCCATTCCACGGGTCTCAACTCTCCAGGTTTAAGGGATTCTTCCTTCAGCTAAAACATGCACGTGGAACCCAGAGTATGATCAACCGTGTGATCGGGAGACGTGTTCCAATATGTCTCAGTTCTCGTCCCCTGGTACTCGGGTGCAACATTCCAGACGCTTTACTAACACTCTCCCGACTTGGAGAGTCAGTGCCTTTAACCTCCTGTTTGGCCCAGTTTGCAATTTCTGCGGAAGATGAACAGGAATAGGGAGAACCAATGAGAGACTAGCTGGAGGTGTCTGGACGGGCAAATTTAACTCTCATTTCCCACCAGGAAGAGGAATTAACCAAAGGCTCAGCGTGCCGTGCCAGAACCAGATTAGGGCCTGAAGCAATCCTGCGGTGTTGCGGCCAGCTCACAAGAAAGCGAGTTGAAGAAAGGAGCTCAGGGGCACTGTAATTCACAAACCTGCAGAGTTATAAATGACAGCTATCGTCCAAAAATATACTGAAGTAAGGCTGCCAAGAGGACTTGAAAGCGGGGCAGAATTGCAGGAAACCGATTTCAGGAGGTAGACTGGAATTGCATTTAAAGCATAGGAAAAGAGGCAGAACGTCCACAATGATGCACTTGGCCAAAAAGGGCGTATGCGTTTTTTCCTGAATATATTCAGGAAAAAACGCATACGCACTTTTTGGCCAACCAAGCAAGCTTGCAAAGAAATCTGCACTACAATGAAGTCTCACTTCCCCCTGGTCAAAAGGGCCATCTGAAAAAAGTGTAAAATCCAGAAAGGCAGGACAGGCCATGGAGAACTGGGAGCCTTGTTATGTTGATGGGCGGGATGTAAATTGCCAAGAGCCACTCCGGAGAGGTGTATGGTGTTTCCTGAAACATCTAAAAAACAAAGCAACAGAGCCTAGGGTACTTCCACTTATGGTCCTATAGCTTAGGGAAATTAAAATCAAAAAGACACAGCCACCCCAAAGTTTGGGACGGCTCTGTTTACAAGAACCTCGTTTACGGTACAAGTTCAATATCGCAGAAAGTGAAAAATGGATAAAGAAGTTGTGGTACTTACGTACAATGCAATATCACTCAGCAATGAAATCTATGTCATCAGGCCCGTAGCAGCATAATGAGTGGATTCAGGTATGATGATTCTAACTGAAATAAGTCACACAGAAAAAGAAACATCATAAGATATCACTAATACACGGGATGTAAACTTGGCTACACAGGAACTGGATTACAAAACAGAACAGGGTCTCAAATTTAGAAAACCAACTTATGCTTGCTTAAGGGGAAAGGTGAGTTGGGGTGCTGCATCAAACCAGAGATTGAAATGAGCACAGATAAAGTTCCTTAAGCCAAATATAGAATAGACAAGAACTACTCCTTGCTCAACGAAATGGACTCAACACCCCATATTAAACGCCTAAGAATGTACCTGACTAGTAAGTATCTTAAAACCTATGGATTGCTATGTCTCTGAAAGAAAATCAAGCGTGTGTACAGGGGCACAAACGCAGCAGTGATAGGATTGGAGAGGTTCGGTGAGCAAATGAAGACCCTTTGAAGTCATATTGCATGGTACCCATTCCACGGGTCTCAACTCTCCAGGTTTAAGGGATTCTTCCTTCAGCTAAAACATGCACGTGGAACCCAGAGTATGATCAACCGTGTGATCGGGAGACGTGTTCCAATATGTCTCAGTTCTCGTCCCCTGGTACTCGGGTGCAACATTCCAGACGCTTTACTAACACTCTCCCGACTTGGAGAGTCAGTGTCTTTAACCTCCTGTTTGGCCCAGTTTGCAATTTCTGCGGAAGATGAACAGGAATAGGGAGAACCAATGAGAGACTAGCTGGAGGTGTCTGGACGGGCAAATTTAACTCTCATTTCCCACCAGGAAGAGGAATTAACCAAAGGCTCAGCGTGCCGTGCCGGAACCAGGTTAGGGCCTGAAGCAATCCTGCGGTGTTGCGGCCAGCTCACAAGAAAGCGAGTTGAAGAAAGGAGCTCAGGGGCACTGTAATTCACAAACCTGCAGAGTTATAAATGACAGCTATTGTCCAAAAATATACTGAAGTAAGGCTGCCAAGAGGACTTGAAAGCGGGGCAGAATTGCAGGAAACCGATTTCAGGAGGTAGACTGGAATTGCATTTAAAGCATAGGAAAAGAGGCAGAACGTCCACAATGATGCACTTGGCCAAAAAGGGCGTATGCGTTTTTTCCTGAATATATTCAGGAAAAAACGCATACGCCCTTTTTGGCCAACCAAGCAAGCTTGCAAAGGAAATCTGCACTACAATGAAGTCTCACTTCCCCCCGGTCAAAAGGGCCATCTGAAAAAAGTGTAAAATCCAGAAAGGCAGGACAGGCCATGGAGAACTGGGAGCCTTGTTATGCTGATGGGCGGGATGTAAATTGCCAACAGCCACTCGGGAGAGGTGTATGGTGTTTCCTGAAACATCTAAAAAACAAAGCAACAGAGCCTAGGGCACTTCCACTTATGGTCCTATAGCTTAGGGAAATTAAAATCAAAAAGACACAGCCACCCCAAAGTTTGGGACAGCTCTGTTTACAAGAACCTCGTTTACGGTACAAGTTCAATATCGCAGAAAGTGAAAAATGGATAAAGAAGTTGTGGTACTTACGTACAATGCAATATCACTCAGCAATGAAATCTATGTCATCAGGCCCGTAGCAGCATAATGAGTGGATTCAGGTATGATGATTCTAACTGAAATAAGTCACACAGAAAAAGAAACATCATAAGATATCACTAATACACGGAATGTAAACTTGGCTACACAGGAACTGGATTACAAAACAGAACAGGGTCTCAAATTTAGAAAACCAACTTATGCTTGCTTAAGGGGAAAGGTGAGTTGGGGTGCTGCATCAAACCAGAGATTGAAATGAGCACAGATAAAGTTCCTTAAGCCAAATATGGAATAGACAAGAACTACTCCTTGCTCAACGAAATGGACTCAACACCCCATATTAAACGCCTAAGAATGTACCTGACTAGTAAGTATCTTAAAACCTATGGATTGCTATGTCTCTGAAAGAAAATCAAGCGTGTGTACAGGGGCACAAACGCAGCAGTGATAGGATTGGAGAGGTTCGGTGAGCAAATGAAGACCCTTTGAAGTCATATTGCATGGTACCCATTCCACGGGTCTCAACTCTCCAGGTTTAAGGGATTCTTCCTTCAGCTAAAACATGCACATGGAACCCAGAGTATGATCAACCGTGTGATCGGGAGACGTGTTCCAATATGTCTCAGTTCTCGTCCCCTGGTACTCGGGTGCAACATTCCAGACGCTTTACTAACACTCTCCCGACTTGGAGTATCAGTGCCTTTAACCTCCTGTTTGGCCCAGTGTGCAATTTCTGCGGAAGATGAACAGGAATAGGGAGAACCAATGAGAGACTAGCTGGAGGTGTCTGGACGGGCAAATTTAACTCTCATTTCCCACCAGGAAGAGGAATTAACCAAAGGCTCAGCGTGCCGTGCCGGAACCAGATTAGGGCCTGAAGCAATCCTGCGGTGTTGCGGCCAGCTCACAAGAAAGCGAGTTGAAGAAAGGAGCTCAGGGGCACTGTAATTCACAAACCTGCAGAGTTATAAATGACAGCTATCGTCCAAAAATATACTGAAGTAAGGCTGCCAAGAGGACTTGAAAGCGGGGCAGAATTGCAGGAAACCGATTTCAGGAGGTAGACTGGAATTGCATTTAAAGCATAGGAAAAGAGGCAGAACGTCCACAATGATGCACTTGGCCAAAAAGGGCGTATGCGTTTTTTCCTGAATATATTCAGGAAAAAACGCATACGCCCTTTTTGGCCAACCAAGCAAGCTTGCAAAGGAAATCTGCACTACAATGAAGTCTCACTTCCCCCCGGTCAAAAGGGCCATCTGAAAAAAGTGTAAAATCCAGAAAGGCAGGACAGGCCATGGAGAACTGGGAGCCTTGTTATGCTGATGGGCGGGTTGTAAATTGCCAACAGCCACTCGGGAGAGGTGTATGGTGTTTCCTGAAACATCTAAAAAACAAAGCAACAGAGCCTAGGGCACTTCCACTTATGGTCCTATAGCTTAGGGAAATTAAAATCAAAAAGACACAGCCACCCCAAAGTTTCGGACGGCTCTGTTTACAAGAACCTCGTTTACGGAACAAGTTCAATATCGCAGAAAGTGAAAAATGGATAAAGAAGTTGTGGTACTTACGTACAATGCAATATCACTCAGCAATGAAATCTATGTCATCAGGCCCGTAACAGCATAATGAGTGGATTCAGGTATGATGATTCTAACTGAAATAAGTCACACAGAAAAAGAAACATCATAAGATATCACTAATACACGGGATGTAAACTTGGCTACACAGGAACTGGATTACAAAACAGAACAGGGTCTCAAATTTAGAAAACCAACTTATGCTTGCTTAAGGGGAAAGGTGAGTTGGGGTGCTGCATCAAACCAGAGATTGAAATGAGCACAGATAAAGTTCCTTAAGCCAAATATGGAATAGACAAGAACTACTCCTTGCTCAACGAAATGGACTCAACACCCCATATTAAACGCCTAAGAATGTACCTGACTAGTAAGTATCTTAAAACCTATGGATTGCTATGTCTCTGAAAGAATATCAAGCGTGTGTACAGGGGCATAAACGCAGCAGTGATAGGATTGGAGAGGTTCGGTGAGCAAATGAAGACCCTTTGAAGTCATATTGCATGGTACCCATTCCACGGGTCTCAACTCTCCAGGTTTAAGGGATTCTTCCTTCAGCTAAAACATGCACATGGAACCCAGAGTATGATCAACCGTGTGATCGGGATACGTGTTGCAATATGTCTCAGTTCTCGTCCCCTGGTACTCGGGTACAACATTCCACACGCTTTACTAACACTCTCCCGACTTGGAGAGTCAGTGCCTTTAACCTCCTGTTTGGCCCAGTTTGCAATTTCTGCGGAAGATGAACAGGAATAGGGAGAACCAATGAGAGACTAGCTGGAGGTGTCTGGACGGGCAAATTTAACTCTCATTTCCCACCAGGAAGAGGAATTAACCAAAGGCTCAGCGTGCCGTGCCGGAACCAGATTAGGGCCTGAAGCAATCCTGCGGTGTTGCGGCCAGCTCACAAGAAAGCGAGTTGAAGAAAGGAGCTCAGGGGCACTGTAATTCACAAACCTGCAGAGTTATAAATGACAGCTATCGTCCAAAAATATACTGAAGTAAGGCTGCCAAGAGGACTTGAAAGCGGGGCAGAATTGCAGGAAACCGATTTCAGGAGGTAGACTGGAATTGCATTTAAAGCATAGGAAAAGAGGCAGAACGTCCACAATGATGCACTTGGCCAAAAAGGGCGTATGCGCTTTTTCCTGAAAATATTCAGGAAAAAACGCATACGCCCTTTTTGGCCAACCAAGCAAGCTTGCAAAGGAAATCTGCACTACAATGAAGTCTCACTTCCCCCCGGTCAAAAGGGCCATCTGAAAAAAGTGTAAAATCCAGAAAGGCAGGACAGGCCATGGAGAACTGGGAGCCTTGTTATGCTGATGGGCGGGATGTAAATTGCCAACAGCCACTCGGGAGAGGTGTATGGTGTTTCCTGAAACATCTAAAAAACAAAGCAACAGAGCCTAGGGCACTTCCACTTATGGTCCTATAGCTTAGGGAAATTAAAATCAAAAAGACACAGCCACCCCAAAGTTTGGGACGGCTCTGTTTACAAGAACCTCGTTTACAGTACAAGTTCAATAGCGCAGAAAGTGAAAAATGGATAAAGAAGTTGTGGTACTTACGTACAATGAAATATCACTCAGCAATGAAATCTATGTCATCAGGCCCGTAGCAGCATAATGAGTGGATTCAGGTATGATGATTCTAACTGAAATAAGTCACACAGAAAAAGAAACATCATAAGATATCACTAATACACGGGATGTAAACTTGGCTACACAGGAACTGGATTACAAAACAGAACAGGGTCTCAAATTTAGAAAACCAACTTATGCTTGCTTAAGGGGAAAGGTGAGTTGGGGTGCTGCATAAAACTAGAGATTTAAATGAGCACAGATAAAGTTCCTTAAGCCAAATATAGAATAGACAAGAACTACTCCTTGCTCAACGAAATGGACTCAACACCCCATATTAAACGCCTAAGAATGTACCTGACTTGTAAGTATCTTAAAACCTATGGATTGCTATGTGTCTGAAAGAAAATCAAGCGTGTGTACAGGGGCATAAACGCAGCAGTGATAGGATTGGAGAGGTTCGGTGAGCAAATGAAGACCCTTTGAAGTCATATTGCATGGTACCCATTCCACGGGTCTCAACTCTCCAGGTTTAAGGGATTCTTCCTTCAGCTAAAACATGCACGTGGAACCCAGAGTATGATCAACCGTGTGATCGGGAGACGTGTTCCAATATGTCTCAGTTCTCGTCCCCTGGTACTCGGGTGCAACATTCCAGACGCTTTACTAACACTCTCCCGACTTGGAGAGTCAGTGCCTTTAACCTCCTGTTTGGCCCAGTTTGCAATTTCTGCGGAAGATGAACAGGAATAGGGAGAACCAATGAGAGACTAGCTGGAGGTGTCTGGACGGGCAAATTTAACTCTCATTTCCCACCAGGAAGAGGAATTAACCAAAGGCTCAGCGTGCCGTGCCGGAACCAGATTAGGGCCTGAAGCAATCCTGCGGTGTTGCGGCCAGCTCACAAGAAAGCGAGTTGAAGAAAGGAGCTCAGGGGCACTGTAATTCACAAACCTGCAGAGTTATAAATGACAGCTATCGTCCAAAAATATACTGAAGTAAGGCTGCCAAGAGGACTTGAAAGCGGGGCAGAATTGCAGGAAACCGATTTCAGGAGGTAGACTGGAATTGCATTTAAAGCATAGGAAAAGAGGCAGAACGTCCACAATGATGCACTTGGCCAAAAAGGGCGTATGCGTATTTTCGTGCAGGAAAAAACGCATACGCCCTTTTTGGCCAACCAAGCAAGCTTGCAAAGGAAATCTGCACTACAATGAAGTCTCACTTCCCCCCGGTCAAAAGGGCCATCTGAAAAAAGTGTAAAATCCAGAAAGGCAGGACAGGCCATGGAGAACTGGGAGCCTTGTTATGCTGATGGGCGGGATGTAAATTGCCAACAGCCACTCGGGAGAGGTGTATGGTGTTTCCTGAAACATCTAAAAAACAAAGCAACAGAGCCTAGGGCACTTCCACTTATGGTCCTATAGCTTAGGGAAATTAAAATCAAAAAGACACAGCCACCCCAAAGTTTGGGACGGCTCTGTTTACAAGAACCTCGTTTAAGGTACAAGTTCAATATCGCAGAAAGTGAAAAATGGATAAAGAAGTTGTGGTACTTACGTACAATGCAATATCACTCAGCAATGAAATCTATGTCATCAGGCCCGTAGCAGCATAATGAGTGGATTCAGGTATGATGATTCTAACTGAAATAAGTCACACAGAAAAAGAAACATCATAAGATATCACTAATACACGGGATGTAAACTTGGCTACACAGGAACTGGATTACAAAACAGAACAGGGTCTCAAATTTAGAAAACCAACTTATGCTTGCTTAAGGGGAAAGGTGAGTTGGGGTGCTGCATCAAACCAGAGATTGAAATGAGCACAGATAAAGTTCCTTAAGCCAAATATGAAATAGACAAGAACTACTCCTTGCTCAACGAAATGGACTCAACACCCCATATTAAACGCCTAAGAATGTACCTGACTAGTAAGTATCTTAAAACCTATGGATTGCTATGTCTCTGAAAGAAAATCAAGCGTGTGTACAGGGGCATAAACGCAGCAGTGATAGGATTGGAGAGGTTCGGTGAGCAAATGAAGACCCTTTGAAGTCATATTGCATGGTACCCATTCCACGGGTCTCAACTCTCCAGGTTTAAGGGATTCTTCCTTCAGCTAAAACATGCACGTGGAACCCAGAGTATGATCAACCGTGTGATCGGGAGACGTGTTCCAATATGTCTCAGTTCTCGTCCCCTGGTACTCGGGTGCAACATTCCAGACGCTTTACTAACACTCTCCCGACTTGGAGAGTCAGTGCCTTTAACCTCCTGTTTGGCCCAGTTTGCAATTTCTGCGG
The DNA here is from genome assembly GCF_964270905.1 of Leucopleurus acutus. Lineage (NCBI taxonomy): Eukaryota > Metazoa > Chordata > Mammalia > Artiodactyla > Delphinidae > Leucopleurus > Leucopleurus acutus. The sequence goes on from NW_028139192.1 coordinate 772,040, forward strand.
AAGATGAACAGGAATAGGGAGAACCAATGAGAGACTAGCTGGAGGTGTCTGGACGGGCAAATTTAACTCTCATTTCCCACCAGGAAGAGGAATTAACCAAAGGCTCAGCGTGCCGTGCCGGAACCAGATTAGGGCCTGAAGCAATCCTGCGGTGTTGCGGCCAGCTCACAAGAAAGCGAGTTGAAGAAAGGAGCTCAGGGGCACTGTAATTCACAAACCTGCAGAGTTATAAATGACAGCTATCGTCCAAAAATATACTGAAGTAAGGCTGCCAAGAGGACTTGAAAGCGGGGCAGAATTGCAGGAAACCGATTTCAGGAGGTAGACTGGAATTGCATTTAAAGCATAGGAAAAGAGGCAGAACGTCCACAATGATGCACTTGGCCAAAAAGGGCGTATGCGTATTTTCGTGCAGGAAAAAACGCATACGCCCTTTTTGGCCAACCAAGCAAGCTTGCAAAGGAAATCTGCACTACAATGAAGTCTCACTTCCCCCCGGTCAAAAGGGCCATCTGAAAAAAGTGTAAAATCCAGAAAGGCAGGACAGGCCATGGAGAACTGGGAGCCTTGTTATGCTGATGGGCGGGATGTAAATTGCCAACAGCCACTCGGGAGAGGTGTATGGTGTTTCCTGAAACATCTAAAAAACAAAGCAACAGAGCCTAGGGCACTTCCACTTATGGTCCTATAGCTTAGGGAAATTAAAATCAAAAAGACACAGCCACCCCAAAGTTTGGGACAGCTCTGTTTACAAGAACCTCGTTTACGGTACAAGTTCAATATCGCAGAAAGTGAAAAATGGATAAAGAAGTTGTGGTACTTACGTACAATGCAATATCACTCAGCAATGAAATCTATGTCATCAGGCCCGTAGCAGCATAATGAGTGGATTCAGGTATGATGATTCTAACTGAAATAAGTCACACAGAAAAAGAAACATCATAAGATATCACTAATACACGGAATGTAAACTTGGCTACACAGGAACTGGATTACAAAACAGAACAGGGTCTCAAATTTAGAAAACCAACTTATGCTTGCTTAAGGGGAAAGGTGAGTTGGGGTGCTGCATCAAACCAGATATTGAAATGAGCACAGATAAAGTTCCTTAAGCCAAATATGGAATAGACAAGAACTACTCCTTGCTCAACGAAATGGACTCAACACCCCATATTAAACGCCTAAGAATGTACCTGACTAGTAAGTATCTTAAAACCTATGGATTGCTATGTGTCTGAAAGAAAATCAAGCGTGTGTACAGGGGCATAAACGCAGCAGTGATAGGATTGGAGAGGTTCGGTGAGCAAATGAAGACCCTTTGAAGTCATATTGCATGGTACCCATTCCACGGGTCTCAACTCTCCAGGTTTAAGGGATTCTGCCTTCAGGTAAAACATGCACGTGGAACCCAGAGTATGATCAACCGTGTGATCGGGAGACGTGTTCCAATATGTCTCAGTTCTCGTCCCCTGGTACTCGGGTGCAACATTCCAGACGCTTTACTAACACTCTCCCGACTTGGAGAGTCAGTGCCTTTAACCTCCTGTTTGGCCCAGTTTGCAATTTCTGCGGAAGATGAACAGGAATAGGGAGAACCAATGAGAGACTAGCTGGAGGTGTCTGGACGGGCAAATTTAACTCTCATTTCCCACCAGGAAGAGGAATTAACCAAAGGCTCAGCGTGCCGTGCCGGAACCAGATTAGGGCCTGAAGCAATCCTGCGGTGTTGCGGCCAGCTCACAAGAAAGCGAGTTGAAGAAAGGAGCTCAGGGGCACTGTAATTCACAAACCTGCAGAGTTATAAATGACAGCTATCGTCCAAAAATATACTGAAGTAAGGCTGCCAAGAGGACTTGAAAGCGGGGCAGAATTGCAGGAAACCGATTTCAGGAGGTAGACTGGAATTGCATTTAAAGCATAGGAAAAGAGGCAGAACGTCCACAATGATGCACTTGGCCAAAAAGGGCGTATGCGTATTTTCGTGCAGGAAAAAACGCATACGCCCTTTTTGGCCAACCAAGCAAGCTTGCAAAGGAAATCTGCACTACAATGAAGTCTCACTTCCCCCCGGTCAAAAGGGCCATCTGAAAAAAGTGTAAAATCCAGAAAGGCAGGACAGGCCATGGAGAACTGGGAGCCTTGTTATGCTGATGGGCGGGATGTAAATTGCCAACAGCCACTCGGGAGAGGTGTATGGTGTTTCCTGAAACATCTAAAAAACAAAGCAACAGAGCCTAGGGCACTTCCACTTATGGTCCTATAGCTTAGGGAAATTAAAATCAAAAAGACACAGCCACCCCAAAGTTTGGGACGGCTCTGTTTACAAGAACCTCGTTTACGGTACAAGTTCAATATCGCAGAAAGTGAAAAATGGATAAAGAAGTTGTGGTACTTACGTACAATGCAATATCACTCAGCAATGAAATCTATGTCATCAGGCCCGTAGCAGCATAATGAGTGGATTCAGGTATGATGATTCTAACTGAAATAAGTCACACAGAAAAAGAAACATCATAAGATATCACTAATACACGGAATGTAAACTTGGCTACACAGGAACTGGATTACAAAACAGAACAGGGTCTCAAATTTAGAAAACCAACTTATGCTTGCTTAAGGGGAAAGGTGAGTTGGGGTGCTGCATCAAACCAGAGATTGAAATGAGCACAGATAAAGTTCCTTAAGCCAAATATGGAATAGACAAGAACTACTCCTTGCTCAACGAAATGGACTCAACACCCCATATTAAACGCCTAAGAATGTACCTGACTAGTAAGTATCTTAAAACCTATGGATTGCTATGTCGCTGAAAGAAAATCAAGCGTGTGTACAGGGGCATAAACGCAGCAGTGATAGGATTGGAGACGTTCGGTGAGCAAATGAAGACCCTTTGAAGTCATATTGCATGGTACCCATTCCACGGGTCTCAACTCTCCAGGTTTAAGGGATTCTGCCTTCAGGTAAAACATGCACGTGGAACCCAGAGTATGATCAACCGTGTGATCGGGAGACGTGTTCCAATATGTCTCAGTTCTCGTCCCCTGGTACTCGGGTGCAACATTCCAGACGCTTTACTAACACTCTCCCGACTTGGAGAGTCAGTGCCTTTAACCTCCTGTTTGGCCCAGTTTGCAATTTCTGCGGAAGATGAACAGGAATAGGGAGAACCAATGAGAGACTAGCTGGAGGTGTCTGGACGGGCAAATTTAACTCTCATTTCCCACCAGGAAGAGGAATTAACCAAAGGCTCAGCGTGCCGTGCCGGAACCAGATTAGGGCCTGAAGCAATCCTGCGGTGTTGCGGCCAGCTCACAAGAAAGCGAGTTGAAGAAAGGAGCTCAGGGGCACTGTAATTCACAAACCTGCAGAGTTATAAATGACAGCTATCGTCCAAAAATATACTGAAGTAAGGCTGCCAAGAGGACTTGAAAGCGGGGCAGAATTGCAGGAAACCGATTTCAGGAGGTAGACTGGAATTGCATTTAAAGCATAGGAAAAGAGGCAGAACGTCCACAATGATGCACTTGGCCAAAAAGGGCGTATGCGTATTTTCGTGCAGGAAAAAACGCATACGCCCTTTTTGGCCAACCAAGCAAGCTTGCAAAGGAAATCTGCACTACAATGAAGTCTCACTTCCCCCCGGTCAAAAGGGCCATCTGAAAAAAGTGTAAAATCCAGAAAGGCAGGACAGGCCATGGAGAACTGGGAGCCTTGTTATGCTGATGGGCGGGATGTAAATTGCCAACAGCCACTCGGGAGAGGTGTATGGTGTTTCCTGAAACATCTAAAAAACAAAGCAACAGAGCCTAGGGCACTTCCACTTATGGTCCTATAGCTTAGGGAAATTAAAATCAAAAAGACACAGCCACCCCAAAGTTTGGGACGGCTCTGTTTACAAGAACCTCGTTTACGGTACAAGTTCAATATCGCAGAAAGTGAAAAATGGATAAAGAAGTTGTGGTACTTACGTACAATGCAATATCACTCAGCAATGAAATCTATGTCATCAGGCCCGTAGCAGCATAATGAGTGGATTCAGGTATGATGATTCTAACTGAAATAAGTCACACAGAAAAAGAAACATCATAAGATATCACTAATACACGGAATGTAAACTTGGCTACACAGGAACTGGATTACAAAACAGAACAGGGTCTCAAATTTAGAAAACCAACTTATGCTTGCTTAAGGGGAAAGGTGAGTTGGGGTGCTGCATCAAACCAGAGATTGAAATGAGCACAGATAAAGTTCCTTAAGCCAAATATGGAATAGACAAGAACTACTCCTTGCTCAACGAAATGGACTCAACACCCCATATTAAACGCCTAAGAATGTACCTGACTAGTAAGTATCTTAAAACCTATGGATTGCTATGTCGCTGAAAGAAAATCAAGCGTGTGTACAGGGGCATAAACGCAGCAGTGATAGGATTGGAGACGTTCGGTGAGCAAATGAAGACCCTTTGAAGTCATATTGCATGGTACCCATTCCACGGGTCTCAACTCTCCAGGTTTAAGGGATTCTGCCTTCAGGTAAAACATGCACGTGGAACCCAGAGTATGATCAACCGTGTGATCGGGAGACGTGTTCCAATATGTCTCAGTTCTCGTCCCCTGGTACTCGGGTGCAACATTCCAGACGCTTTACTAACACTCTCCCGACTTGGAGAGTCAGTGCCTTTAACCTCCTGTTTGGCCCAGTTTGCAATTTCTGCGGAAGATGAACAGGAATAGGGAGAACCAATGAGAGACTAGCTGGAGGTGTCTGGACGGGCAAATTTAACTCTCATTTCCCACCAGGAAGAGGAATTAACCAAAGGCTCAGCGTGCCGTGCCGGAACCAGATTAGGGCCTGAAGCAATCCTGCGGTGTTGCGGCCAGCTCACAAGAAAGCGAGTTGAAGAAAGGAGCTCAGGGGCACTGTAATTCACAAACCTGCAGAGTTATAAATGACAGCTATCGTCCAAAAATATACTGAAGTAAGGCTGCCAAGAGGACTTGAAAGCGGGGCAGAATTGCAGGAAACCGATTTCAGGAGGTAGACTGGAATTGCATTTAAAGCATAGGAAAAGAGGCAGAACGTCCACAATGATGCACTTGGCCAAAAAGGGCGTATGCGTATTTTCGTGCAGGAAAAAACGCATACGCCCTTTTTGGCCAACCAAGCAAGCTTGCAAAGGAAATCTGCACTACAATGAAGTCTCACTTCCCCCCGGTCAAAAGGGCCATCTGAAAAAAGTGTAAAATCCAGAAAGGCAGGACAGGCCATGGAGAACTGGGAGCCTTGTTATGCTGATGGGCGGGATGTAAATTGCCAACAGCCACTCGGGAGAGGTGTATGGTGTTTCCTGAAACATCTAAAAAACAAAGCAACAGAGCCTAGGGCACTTCCACTTATGGTCCTATAGCTTAGGGAAATTAAAATCAAAAAGACACAGCCACCCCAAAGTTTGGGACGGCTCTGTTTACAAGAACCTCGTTTACGGTACAAGTTCAATATCGCAGAAAGTGAAAAATGGATAAAGAAGTTGTGGTACTTACGTACAATGCAATATCACTCAGCAATGAAATCTATGTCATCAGGCCCGTAGCAGCATAATGAGTGGATTCAGGTATGATGATTCTAACTGAAATAAGTCACACAGAAAAAGAAACATCATAAGATATCACTAATACACGGGATGTAAACTTGGCTACACAGGAACTGGATTACAAAACAGAACAGGGTCTCAAATTTAGAAAACCAACTTATGCTTGCTTAAGGGGAAAGGTGAGTTGGGGTGCTGCATCAAACCAGAGATTGAAATGAGCACAGATAAAGTTCCTTAAGCCAAATATGAAATAGACAAGAACTACTCCTTGCTCAACGAAATGGACTCAACACCCCATATTAAACGCCTAAGAATGTACCTGACTAGTAAGTATCTTAAAACCTATGGATTGCTATGTCTCTGAAAGAAAATCAAGCGTGTGTACAGGGGCATAAACGCAGCAGTGATAGGATTGGAGAGGTTCGGTGAGCAAATGAAGACCCTTTGAAGTCATATTGCATGGTACCCATTCCACGGGTCTCAACTCTCCAGGTTTAAGGGATTCTTCCTTCAGCTAAAACATGCACGTGGAACCCAGAGTATGATCAACCGTGTGATCGGGAGACGTGTTCCAATATGTCTCAGTTCTCGTCCCCTGGTACTCGGGTGCAACATTCCAGACGCTTTACTAACACTCTCCCGACTTGGAGAGTCAGTACCTTTAACCTCCTGTTTGGCCCAGTTTGCAATTTCTGCGGAAGATGAACAGGAATAGGGAGAACCAATGAGAGACTAGCTGGAGGTGTCTGGACGGGCAAATTTAACTCTCATTTCCCACCAGGAAGAGGAATTAACCAAAGGCTCAGCGTGCCGTGCCGGAACCAGATTAGGGCCTGAAGCAATCCTGCGGTGTTGCGGCCAGCTCACAAGAAAGCGAGTTGAAGAAAGGAGCTCAGGGGCACTGTAATTCACAAACCTGCAGAGTTATAAATGACAGCTATCGTCCAAAAATATACTGAAGTAAGGCTGCCAAGAGGACTTGAAAGCGGGGCAGAATTGCAGGAAACCGATTTCAGGAGGTAGACTGGAATTGCATTTAAAGCATAGGAAAAGAGGCAGAACGTCCACAATGATGCACTTGGCCAAAAAGGGCGTATGCGTTTTTTCCTGAATATATTCAGGAAAAAACGCATACGCACTTTTTGGCCAACCAAGCAAGCTTGCAAAGGAAATCTGCACTACAATGAAGTCTCACTTCCCCCCGGTCAAAAGGGCCATCTGAAAAAAGTGTAAAATCCAGAAAGGCAGGACAGGCCATGGAGAACTGGGAGCCTTGTTATGCTGATGGGCGGGATGTAAATTGCCAAGAGCCACTCGGGAGAGGTGTATGGTGTTTCCTGAAACATCTAAAAAACAAAGCAACAGAGCCTAGGGCACTTCCACTTATGGTCCTATAGCTTAGGGAAATTAAAATCAAAAAGACACAGCCACCCCAAAGTTTGGGACGGCTCTGTTTACAAGAACCTCGTTTACGGTACAAGTTCAATATCGCAGAAAGTGAAAAATGGATAAAGAAGTTGTGGTACTTACGTACAATGCAATATCACTCAGCAATGAAATCTATGTCATCAGGCACGTAGCAGCATAATGAGTGGATTCAGGTATGATGATTCTAACTGAAATAAGTCACACAGAAAAAGAAACATCATAAGATATCACTAATACACGGGATGTAAACTTGGCTACACAGGAACTGGATTACAAAACAGAACAGGGTCTCAAATTTAGAAAACCAACTTATGCTTGCTTAAGGGGAAAGGTGAGTTGGGGTGCTGCATCAAACCAGAGATTGAAATGAGCACAGATAAAGTTCCTTAAGCCAAATATGGAATAGACAAGAACTACTCCTTGCTCAACGAAATGGACTCAACACCCCATATTAAACGCCTAAGAATGTACCTGACTAGTAAGTATCTTAAAACCTATGGATTGCTATGTGTCTGAAAGAAAATCAAGCGTGTGTACAGGGGCATAAACGCAGCAGTGATAGGATTGGAGAGGTTCGGTGAGCAAATGAAGACCCTTTGAAGTCATATTGCATGGTACCCATTCCACGGGTCTCAACTCTCCAGGTTTAAGGGATTCTGCCTTCAGCTAAAACATGCACGTGGAACCCAGAGTATGATCAACCGTGTGATCGGGAGACGTGTTCCAATATGTCTCAGTTCTCGTCCCCTGGTACTCGGGTGCAACATTCCAGACGCTTTACTAACACTCTCCCGACTTGGAGAGTCAGTGTCTTTAACCTCCTGTTTGGCCCAGTTTGCAATTTCTGCGGAAGATGAACAGGAATAAGGAGAACCAATGAGAGACTAGCTGGAGGTGTCTGGACGGGCAAATTTAACTCTCATTTCCCACCAGGAAGAGGAATTAACCAAAGGCTCAGCGTGCCGTGCCGGAACCAGGTTAGGGCCTGAAGCAATCCTGCGGTGTTGCGGCCAGCTCACAAGAAAGCGAGTTGAAGAAAGGAGCTCAGGGGCACTGTAATTCACAAACCTGCAGAGTTATAAATGACAGCTATCGTCCAAAAATATACTGAAGTAAGGCTGCCAAGAGGACTTGAAAGCGGGGCAGAATTGCAGGAAACCGATTTCAGGAGGTAGACTGGAATTGCATTTAAAGCATAGGAAAAGAGGCAGAACGTCCACAATGATGCACTTGGCCAAAAAGGGCGTATGCGTTTTTTCCTGAATATATTCAGGAAAAAACGCATACGCCCTTTTTGGCCAACCAAGCAAGCTTGCAAAGGAAATCTGCACTACAATGAAGTCTCACTTCCCCCCGGTCAAAAGGGCCATCTGAAAAAAGTGTAAAATCCAGAAAGGCAGGACAGGCCATGGAGAACTGGGAGCCTTGTTATGCTGATGGGCGGGATGTAAATTGCCAAGAGCCACTCCGGAGAGGTGTATGGTGTTTCCTGAAACATCTAAAAAACAAAGCAACAGAGCCTAGGGCACTTCCACTTATGGTCCTATAGCTTAGGGAAATTAAAATCAAAAAGACACAGCCACCCCAAAGTTTGGGACGGCTCTGTTTACAAGAACCTCGTTTACGGAACAAGTTCAATATCGCAGAAAGTGAAAAATGGATAAAGAAGTTGTGGTACTTACGTACAATGCAATATCACTCAGCAATGAAATCTATGTCATCAGGCCCGTAGCAGCATAATGAGTGGATTCAGGTATGATGATTCTAACTGAAATAAGTCACACAGAAAAAGAAACATCATAAGATATCACTAATACACGGTATGTAAACTTGGCTACACAGGAACTGGATTACAAAACAGAACAGGGTCTCAAATTTAGAAAACCAACTTATGCTTGCTTAAGGGGAAAGGTGAGTTGGGGTGCTGCATCAAACCAGAGATTGAAATGAGCACAGATAAAGTTCCTTAAGCCAAATATGGAATAGACAAGAACTACTCCTTGCTCAACGAAATGGACTCAACACCCCATATTAAACGCCTAAGAATGTACCTGACTAGTAAGTATCTTAAAACCTATGGATTGCTATGTCTCTGAAAGAATATCAAGCGTGTGTACAGGGGCATAAACGCAGCAGTGATAGGATTGGAGAGGTTCGGTGAGCAAATGAAGACCCTTTGAAGTCATATTGCATGGTACCCATTCCACGGGTCTCAACTCTCCAGGTTTAAGGGATTCTTCCTTCAGCTAAAACATGCACGTGGAACCCAGAGTATGATCAACCGTGTGATCGGGATACGTGTTGCAATATGTCTCAGTTCTCATCCCCTGGTACTCGGGTACAACATTCCACACGCTTTACTAACACTCTCCCGACTTGGAGAGTCAGTGCCTTTAACCTCCTGTTTGGCCCAGTTTGCAATTTCTGCGGAAGATGAACAGGAATAGGGAGAACCAATGAGAGACTAGCTGGAGGTGTCTGGACGGGCAAATTTAACTCTCATTTCCCACCAGGAAGAGGAATTAACCAAAGGCTCAGCGTGCCGTGCCGGAACCAGATTAGGGCCTGAAGCAATCCTGCGGTGTTGCGGCCAGCTCACAAGAAAGCGAGTTGAAGAAAGGAGCTCAGGGGCACTGTAATTCACAAACCTGCAGAGTTATAAATGACAGCTATCGTCCAAAAATATACTGAAGTAAGGCTGCCAAGAGGACTTGAAAGCGGGGCAGAATTGCAGGAAACCGATTTCAGGAGGTAGACTGGAATTGCATTTAAAGCATAGGAAAAGAGGCAGAACGTCCACAATGATGCACTTGGCCAAAAAGGGCGTATGCGTATTTTCGTGCAGGAAAAAACGCATACGCCCTTTTTGGCCAACCAAGCAAGCTTGCAAAGGAAATCTGCACTACAATGAAGTCTCACTTCCCCCCGGTCAAAAGGGCCATCTGAAAAAAGTGTAAAATCCAGAAAGGCAGGACAGGCCATGGAGAACTGGGAGCCTTGTTATGCTGATGGGCGGGATGTAAATTGCCAACAGCCACTCGGGAGAGGTGTATGGTGTTTCCTGAAACATCTAAAAAACAAAGCAACAGAGCCTAGGGCACTTCCACTTATGGTCCTATAGCTTAGGGAAATTAAAATCAAAAAGACACAGCCACCCCAAAGTTTGGGACAGCTCTGTTTACAAGAACCTCGTTTACGGTACAAGTTCAATATCGCAGAAAGTGAAAAATGGATAAAGAAGTTGTGGTACTTACGTACAATGCAATATCACTCAGCAATGAAATCTATGTCATCAGGCCCGTAGCATCATAATGAGTGGATTCAGGTATGATGATTCTAACTGAAATAAGTCACACAGAAAAAGAAACATCATAAGATATCACTAATACACGGAATGTAAACTTGGCTACACAGGAACTGGATTACAAAACAGAACAGGGTCTCAAATTTAGAAAACCAACTTATGCTTGCTTAAGGGGAAAGGTGAGTTGGGGTGCTGCATCAAACCAGAGATTGAAATGAGCACAGATAAAGTTCCTTAAGCCAAATATGGAATAGACAAGAACTACTCCTTGCTCAACGAAATGGACTCAACACCCCATATTAAACGCCTAAGAATGTACCTGACTAGTAAGTATCTTAAAACCTATGGATTGCTATGTCTCTGAAAGAAAATCAAGCGTGTGTACAGGGGCACAAACGCAGCAGTGATAGGATTGGAGAGGTTCGGTGAGCAAATGAAGACCCTTTGAAGTCATATTGCATGGTACCCATTCCACGGGTCTCAACTCTCCAGGTTTAAGGGATTCTTCCTTCAGCTAAAACATGCACATGGAACCCAGAGTATGATCAACCGTGTGATCGGGAGACGTGTTCCAATATGTCTCAGTTCTCGTCCCCTGGTACTCGGGTGCAACATTCCAGACGCTTTACTAACACTCTCCCGACTTGGAGTATCAGTGCCTTTAACCTCCTGTTTGGCCCAGTGTGCAATTTCTGCGGAAGATGAACAGGAATAGGGAGAACCAATGAGAGACTAGCTGGAGGTGTCTGGACGGGCAAATTTAACTCTCATTTCCCACCAGGAAGAGGAATTAACCAAAGGCTCAGCGTGCCGTGCCGGAACCAGATTAGGGCCTGAAGCAATCCTGCGGTGTTGCGGCCAGCTCACAAGAAAGCGAGTTGAAGAAAGGAGCTCAGGGGCACTGTAATTCACAAACCTGCAGAGTTATAAATGACAGCTATCGTCCAAAAATATACTGAAGTAAGGCTGCCAAGAGGACTTGAAAGCGGGGCAGAATTGCAGGAAACCGATTTCAGGAGGTAGACTGGAATTGCATTTAAAGCATAGGAAAAGAGGCAGAACGTCCACAATGATGCACTTGGCCAAAAAGGGCGTATGCGTTTTTTCCTGAATATATTCAGGAAAAAACGCATACGCCCTTTTTGGCCAACCAAGCAAGCTTGCAAAGGAAATCTGCACTACAATGAAGTCTCACTTCCCCCCGGTCAAAAGGGCCATCTGAAAAAAGTGTAAAATCCAGAAAGGCAGGACAGGCCATGGAGAACTGGGAGCCTTGTTATGCTGATGGGCGGGTTGTAAATTGCCAACAGCCACTCGGGAGAGGTGTATGGTGTTTCCTGAAACATCTAAAAAACAAAGCAACAGAGCCTAGGGCACTTCCACTTATGGTCCTATAGCTTAGGGAAATTAAAATCAAAAAGACACAGCCACCCCAAAGTTTGGGACGGCTCTGTTTACAAGAACCTCGTTTACGGAACAAGTTCAATATCGCAGAAAGTGAAAAATGGATAAAGAAGTTGTGGTACTTACGTACAATGCAATATCACTCAGCAATGAAATCTATGTCATCAGGCCCGTAACAGCATAATGAGTGGATTCAGGTATGATGATTCTAACTGAAATAAGTCACACAGAAAAAGAAACATCATAAGATATCACTAATACACGGGATGTAAACTTGGCTACACAGGAACTGGATTACAAAACAGAACAGGGTCTCAAATTTAGAAAACCAACTTATGCTTGCTTAAGGGGAAAGGTGAGTTGGGGTGCTGCATCAAACCAGAGATTGAAATGAGCACAGATAAAGTTCCTTAAGCCAAATATGGAATAGACAAGAACTACTCCTTGCTCAACGAAATGGACTCAACACCCCATATTAAACGCCTAAGAATGTACCTGACTAGTAAGTATCTTAAAACCTATGGATTGCTATGTCTCTGAAAGAATATCAAGCGTGTGTACAGGGGCATAAACGCAGCAGTGATAGGATTGGAGAGGTTCGGTGAGCAAATGAAGACCCTTTGAAGTCATATTGCATGGTACCCATTCCACGGGTCTCAACTCTCCAGGTTTAAGGGATTCTTCCTTCAGCTAAAACATGCACATGGAACCCAGAGTATGATCAACCGTGTGATCGGGATACGTGTTGCAATATGTCTCAGTTCTCGTCCCCTGGTACTCGGGTACAACATTCCACACGCTTTACTAACACTCTCCCGACTTGGAGAGTCAGTGCCTTTAACCTCCTGTTTGGCCCAGTTTGCAATTTCTGCGGAAGATGAACAGGAATAGGGAGAACCAATGAGAGACTAGCTGGAGGTGTCTGGACGGGCAAATTTAACTCTCATTTCCCACCAGGAAGAGGAATTAACCAAAGGCTCAGCGTGCCGTGCCGGAACCAGATTAGGGCCTGAAGCAATCCTGCGGTGTTGCGGCCAGCTCACAAGAAAGCGAGTTGAAGAAAGGAGCTCAGGGGCACTGTAATTCACAAACCTGCAGAGTTATAAATGACAGCTATCGTCCAAAAATATACTGAAGTAAGGCTGCCAAGAGGACTTGAAAGCGGGGCAGAATTGCAGGAAACCGATTTCAGGAGGTAGACTGGAATTGCATTTAAAGCATAGGAAAAGAGGCAGAACGTCCACAATGATGCACTTGGCCAAAAAGGGCGTATGCGTATTTTCGTGCAGGAAAAAACGCATACGCCCTTTTTGGCCAACCAAGCAAGCTTGCAAAGGAAATCTGCACTACAATGAAGTCTCACTTCCCCCCGGTCAAAAGGGCCATCTGAAAAAAGTGTAAAATCCAGAAAGGCAGGACAGGCCATGGAGAACTGGGAGCCTTGTTATGCTGATGGGCGGGATGTAAATTGCCAACAGCCACTAGGGAGAGGTGTATGGTGTTTCCTGAAACATCTAAAAAACAAAGCAACAGAGCCTAGGGCACTTCCACTTATGGTCCTATAGCTTAGGGAAATTAAAATCAAAAAGACACAGCCACCCCAAAGTTTGGGACAGCTCTGTTTACAAGAACCTCGTTTACGGTACAAGTTCAATATCGCAGAAAGTGAAAAATGTATAAAGAAGTTGTGGTACTTACGTACAATGCAATATCACTCAGCAATGAAATCTATGTCATCAGGCCCGTAGCAGCATAATGAGTGGATTCAGGTATGATGATTCTAACTGAAATAAGTCACACAGAAAAAGAAACATCATAAGATATCACTAATACACGGAATGTAAACTTGGCTACACAGGAACTGGATTACAAAACAGAACAGAGTCTCAAATTTAGAAAACCAACTTATGCTTGCTTAAGGGGAAAGGTGAGTTGGGGTGCTGCATCAAACCAGAGATTGAAATGAGCACAGATAAAGTTCCTTAAGCCAAATATGGAATAGACAAGAACTACTCCTTGCTCAACGAAATGGACTCAACACCCCATATTAAACGCCTAAGAATGTACCTGACTAGTAAGTATCTTAAAACCTATGGATTGCTATGTCGCTGAAAGAAAATCAAGCGTGTGTACAGGGGCATAAACGCAGCAGTGATAGGATTGGAGACGTTCGGTGAGCAAATGAAGACCCTTTGAAGTCATATTGCATGGTACCCATTCCACGGGTCTCAACTCTCCAGGTTTAAGGGATTCTGCCTTCAGGTAAAACATGCACGTGGAACCCAGAGTATGATCAACCGTGTGATCGGGAGACGTGTTCCAATATGTCTCAGTTCTCGTCCCCTGGTACTCGGGTGCAACATTCCAGACGCTTTACTAACATTCTCCCGACTTGGAGAGTCAGTGCCTTTAACCTCCTGTTTGGCCCAGTTTGCAATTTCTGCGGAAGATGAACAGGAATAGGGAGAACCAATGAGAGACTAGCTGGAGGTGTCTGGACGGGCAAATTTAACTCTCATTTCCCACCAGGAAGAGGAATTAACCAAAGGCTCAGCGTGCCGTGCCGGAACCAGATTAGGGCCTGAAGCAATCCTGCGGTGTTGCGGCCAGCTCACAAGAAAGCGAGTTGAAGAAAGGAGCTCAGGGGCACTGTAATTCACAAACCTGCAGAGTTATAAATGACAGCTATCGTCCAAAAATATACTGAAGTAAGGCTGCCAAGAGGACTTGAAAGCGGGGCAGAATTGCAGGAAACCGATTTCAGGAGGTAGACTGGAATTGCATTTAAAGCATAGGAAAAGAGGCAGAACGTCCACAATGATGCACTTGGCCAAAAAGGGCGTATGCGCTTTTTCCTGAAAATATTCAGGAAAAAACGCATACGCCCTTTTTGGCCAACCAAGCAAGCTTGCAAAGGAAATCTGCACTACAATGAAGTCTCACTTCCCCCCGGTCAAAAGGGCCATCTGAAAAAAGTGTAAAATCCAGAAAGGCAGGACAGGCCATGGAGAACTGGGAGCCTTGTTATGCTGATGGGCGGGATGTAAATTGCCAACAGCCACTCGGGAGAGGTGTATGGTGTTTCCTGAAACATCTAAAAAACAAAGCAACAGAGCCTAGGGCACTTCCACTTATGGTCCTATAGCTTAGGGAAATTAAAATCAAAAAGACACAGCCACCCCAAAGTTTGGGACAGCTCTGTTTACAAGAACCTCGTTTACGGTACAAGTTCAATATCGCAGAAAGTGAAAAATGGATAAAGAAGTTGTGGTACTTACGTACAATGCAATATCACTCAGCAATGAAATCTATGTCATCAGGCCCGTAGCAGCATAATGAGTGGATTCAGGTATGATGATTCTAACTGAAATAAGTCACACAGAAAAAGAAACATCATAAGATATCACTAATACACGGAATGTAAACTTGGCTACACAGGAACTGGATTACAAAACAGAACAGGGTCTCAAATTTAGAAAACCAACTTATGCTTGCTTAAGGGGAAAGGTGAGTTGGGGTGCTGCATCAAACCAGATATTGAAATGAGCACAGATAAAGTTCCTTAAGCCAAATATGGAATAGACAAGAACTACTCCTTGCTCAACGAAATGGACTCAACACCCCATATTAAACGCCTAAGAATGTACCTGACTAGTAAGTATCTTAAAACCTATGGATTGCTATGTGTCTGAAAGAAAATCAAGCGTGTGTACAGGGGCATAAACGCAGCAGTGATAGGATTGGAGAGGTTCGGTGAGCAAATGAAGACCCTTTGAAGTCATATTGCATGGTACCCATTCCACGGGTCTCAACTCTCCAGGTTTAAGGGATTCTTCCTTCAGCTAAAACATGCACGTGGAACCCAGAGTATGATCAACCGTGTGATCGGGAGACGTGTTCCAATATGTCTCAGTTCTCGTCCCCTGGTACTCGGGTGCAACATTCCAGACGCTTTACTAACACTCTCCCGACTTGGAGAGTCAGTGCCTTTAACCTCCTGTTTGGCCCAGTTTGCAATTTCTGCGGAAGATGAACAGGAATAGGGAGAACCAATGAGAGACTAGCTGGAGGTGTCTGGACGGGCAAATTTAACTCTCATTTCCCACCAGGAAGAGGAATTAACCAAAGGCTCAGCGTGCCGTGCCGGAACCAGATTAGGGCCTGAAGCAATCCTGCGGTGTTGCGGCCAGCTCACAAGAAAGCGAGTTGAAGAAAGGAGCTCAGGGGCACTGTAATTCACAAACCTGCAGAGTTATAAATGACAGCTATCGTCCAAAAATATACTGAAGTAAGGCTGCCAAGAGGACTTGAAAGCGGGGCAGAATTGCAGGAAACCGATTTCAGGAGGTAGACTGGAATTGCATTTAAAGCATAGGAAAAGAGGCAGAACGTCCACAATGATGCACTTGGCCAAAAAGGGCGTATGCGTATTTTCGTGCAGGAAAAAACGCATACGCCCTTTTTGGCCAACCAAGCAAGCTTGCAAAGGAAATCTGCACTACAATGAAGTCTCACTTCCCCCCGGTCAAAAGGGCCATCTGAAAAAAGTGTAAAATCCAGAAAGGCAGGACAGGCCATGGAGAACTGGGAGCCTTGTTATGCTGATGGGCGGGATGTAAATTGCCAACAGCCACTAGGGAGAGGTGTATGGTGTTTCCTGAAACATCTAAAAAACAAAGCAACAGAGCCTAGGGCACTTCCACTTATGGTCCTATAGCTTAGGGAAATTAAAATCAAAAAGACACAGCCACCCCAAGTTTGGGACAGCTCTGTTTACAAGAACCTCGTTTACGGTACAAGTTCAATATCGCAGAAAGTGAAAAATGTATAAAGAAGTTGTGGTACTTACGTACAATGCAATATCACTCAGCAATGAAATCTATGTCATCAGGCCCGTAGCAGCATAATGAGTGGATTCAGGTATGATGATTCTAACTGAAATAAGTCACACAGAAAAAGAAACATCATAAGATATCACTAATACACGGAATGTAAACTTGGCTACACAGGAACTGGATTACAAAACAGAACAGAGTCTCAAATTTAGAAAACCAACTTATGCTTGCTTAAGGGGAAAGGTGAGTTGGGGTGCTGCATCAAACCAGAGATTGAAATGAGCACAGATAAAGTTCCTTAAGCCAAATATGGAATAGACAAGAACTACTCCTTGCTCAACGAAATGGACTCAACACCCCATATTAAACGCCTAAGAATGTACCTGACTAGTAAGTATCTTAAAACCTATGGATTGCTATGTCGCTGAAAGAAAATCAAGCGTGTGTACAGGGGCATAAACGCAGCAGTGATAGGATTGGAGACGTTCGGTGAGCAAATGAAGACCCTTTGAAGTCATATTGCATGGTACCCATTCCACGGGTCTCAACTCTCCAGGTTTAAGGGATTCTGCCTTCAGGTAAAACATGCACGTGGAACCCAGAGTATGATCAACCGTGTGATCGGGAGACGTGTTCCAATATGTCTCAGTTCTCGTCCCCTGGTACTCGGGTGCAACATTCCAGACGCTTTACTAACATTCTCCCGACTTGGAGAGTCAGTGCCTTTAACCTCCTGTTTGGCCCAGTTTGCAATTTCTGCGGAAGATGAACAGGAATAGGGAGAACCAATGAGAGACTAGCTGGAGGTGTCTGGACGGGCAAATTTAACTCTCATTTCCCACCAGGAAGAGGAATTAACCAAAGGCTCAGCGTGCCGTGCCGGAACCAGATTAGGGCCTGAAGCAATCCTGCGGTGTTGCGGCCAGCTCACAAGAAAGCGAGTTGAAGAAAGGAGCTCAGGGGCACTGTAATTCACAAACCTGCAGAGTTATAAATGACAGCTATCGTCCAAAAATATACTGAAGTAAGGCTGCCAAGAGGACTTGAAAGCGGGGCAGAATTGCAGGAAACCGATTTCAGGAGGTAGACTGGAATTGCATTTAAAGCATAGGAAAAGAGGCAGAACGTCCACAATGATGCACTTGGCCAAAAAGGGCGTATGCGCTTTTTCCTGAAAATATTCAGGAAAAAACGCATACGCCCTTTTTGGCCAACCAAGCAAGCTTGCAAAGGAAATCTGCACTACAATGAAGTCTCACTTCCCCCCGGTCAAAAGGGCCATCTGAAAAAAGTGTAAAATCCAGAAAGGCAGGACAGGCCATGGAGAACTGGGAGCCTTGTTATGCTGATGGGCGGGATGTAAATTGCCAACAGCCACTCGGGAGAGGTGTATGGTGTTTCCTGAAACATCTAAAAAACAAAGCAACAGAGCCTAGGGCACTTCCACTTATGGTCCTATAGCTTAGGGAAATTAAAATCAAAAAGACACAGCCACCCCAAAGTTTGGGACAGCTCTGTTTACAAGAACCTCGTTTACGGTACAAGTTCAATATCGCAGAAAGTGAAAAATGGATAAAGAAGTTGTGGTACTTACGTACAATGCAATATCACTCAGCAATGAAATCTATGTCATCAGGCCCGTAGCAGCATAATGAGTGGATTCAGGTATGATGATTCTAACTGAAATAAGTCACACAGAAAAAGAAACATCATAAGATATCACTAATACACGGAATGTAAACTTGGCTACACAGGAACTGGATTACAAAACAGAACAGGGTCTCAAATTTAGAAAACCAACTTATGCTTGCTTAAGGGGAAAGGTGAGTTGGGGTGCTGCATCAAACCAGATATTGAAATGAGCACAGATAAAGTTCCTTAAGCCAAATATGGAATAGACAAGAACTACTCCTTGCTCAACGAAATGGACTCAACACCCCATATTAAACGCCTAAGAATGTACCTGACTAGTAAGTATCTTAAAACCTATGGATTGCTATGTGTCTGAAAGAAAATCAAGCGTGTGTACAGGGGCATAAACGCAGCAGTGATAGGATTGGAGAGGTTCGGTGAGCAAATGAAGACCCTTTGAAGTCATATTGCATGGTACCCATTCCACGGGTCTCAACTCTCCAGGTTTAAGGGATTCTTCCTTCAGCTAAAACATGCACGTGGAACCCAGAGTATGATCAACCGTGTGATCGGGAGACGTGTTCCAATATGTCTCAGTTCTCGTCCCCTGGTACTCGGGTGCAACATTCCAGACGCTTTACTAACACTCTCCCGACTTGGAGAGTCAGTGCCTTTAACCTCCTGTTTGGCCCAGTTTGCAATTTCTGCGGAAGATGAACAGGAATAGGGAGAACCAATGAGAGACTAGCTGGAGGTGTCTGGACGGGCAAATTTAACTCTCATTTCCCACCAGGAAGAGGAATTAACCAAAGGCTCAGCGTGCCGTGCCGGAACCAGATTAGGGCCTGAAGCAATCCTGCGGTGTTGCGGCCAGCTCACAAGAAAGCGAGTTGAAGAAAGGAGCTCAGGGGCACTGTAATTCACAAACCTGCAGAGTTATAAATGACAGCTATCGTCCAAAAATATACTGAAGTAAGGCTGCCAAGAGGACTTGAAAGCGGGGCAGAATTGCAGGAAACCGATTTCAGGAGGTAGACTGGAATTGCATTTAAAGCATAGGAAAAGAGGCAGAACGTCCACAATGATGCACTTGGCCAAAAAGGGCGTATGCGTATTTTCGTGCAGGAAAAAACGCATACGCCCTTTTTGGCCAACCAAGCAAGCTTGCAAAGGAAATCTGCACTACAATGAAGTCTCACTTCCCCCCGGTCAAAAGGGCCATCTGAAAAAAGTGTAAAATCCAGAAAGGCAGGACAGGCCATGGAGAACTGGGAGCCTTGTTATGCTGATGGGCGGGATGTAAATTGCCAACAGCCACTCGGGAGAGGTGTATGGTGTTTCCTGAAACATCTAAAAAACAAAGCAACAGAGCCTAGGGCACTTCCACTTATGGTCCTATAGCTTAGGGAAATTAAAATCAAAAAGACACAGCCACCCCAAAGTTTGGGACGGCTCTGTTTACAAGAACCTCGTTTAAGGTACAAGTTCAATATCGCAGAAAGTGAAAAATGGATAAAGAAGTTGTGGTACTTACGTACAATGCAATATCACTCAGCAATGAAATCTATGTCATCAGGCCCGTAGCAGCATAATGAGTGGATTCAGGTATGATGATTCT
This sequence comes from Leucopleurus acutus, assembly GCF_964270905.1. Classification (NCBI taxonomy): domain Eukaryota; kingdom Metazoa; phylum Chordata; class Mammalia; order Artiodactyla; family Delphinidae; genus Leucopleurus; species Leucopleurus acutus. The sequence continues at coordinate 791,851 of NW_028139192.1, forward strand.
AACTGAAATAAGTCACACAGAAAAAGAAACATCATAAGATATCACTAATACACGGGATGTAAACTTGGCTACACAGGAACTGGATTACAAAACAGAACAGGGTCTCAAATTTAGAAAACCAACTTATGCTTGCTTAAGGGGAAAGGTGAGTTGGGGTGCTGCATCAAACCAGAGATTGAAATGAGCACAGATAAAGTTCCTTAAGCCAAATATGAAATAGACAAGAACTACTCCTTGCTCAACGAAATGGACTCAACACCCCATATTAAACGCCTAAGAATGTACCTGACTAGTAAGTATCTTAAAACCTATGGATTGCTATGTCTCTGAAAGAAAATCAAGCGTGTGTACAGGGGCATAAACGCAGCAGTGATAGGATTGGAGAGGTTCGGTGAGCAAATGAAGACCCTTTGAAGTCATATTGCATGGTACCCATTCCACGGGTCTCAACTCTCCAGGTTTAAGGGATTCTTCCTTCAGCTAAAACATGCACGTGGAACCCAGAGTATGATCAACCGTGTGATCGGGAGACGTGTTCCAATATGTCTCAGTTCTCGTCCCCTGGTACTCGGGTGCAACATTCCAGACGCTTTACTAACACTCTCCCGACTTGGAGAGTCAGTGCCTTTAACCTCCTGTTTGGCCCAGTTTGCAATTTCTGCGGAAGATGAACAGGAATAGGGAGAACCAATGAGAGACTAGCTGGAGGTGTCTGGACGGGCAAATTTAACTCTCATTTCCCACCAGGAAGAGGAATTAACCAAAGGCTCAGCGTGCCGTGCCGGAACCAGATTAGGGCCTGAAGCAATCCTGCGGTGTTGCGGCCAGCTCACAAGAAAGCGAGTTGAAGAAAGGAGCTCAGGGGCACTGTAATTCACAAACCTGCAGAGTTATAAATGACAGCTATCGTCCAAAAATATACTGAAGTAAGGCTGCCAAGAGGACTTGAAAGCGGGGCAGAATTGCAGGAAACCGATTTCAGGAGGTAGACTGGAATTGCATTTAAAGCATAGGAAAAGAGGCAGAACGTCCACAATGATGCACTTGGCCAAAAAGGGCGTATGCGTATTTTCGTGCAGGAAAAAACGCATACGCCCTTTTTGGCCAACCAAGCAAGCTTGCAAAGGAAATCTGCACTACAATGAAGTCTCACTTCCCCCCGGTCAAAAGGGCCATCTGAAAAAAGTGTAAAATCCAGAAAGGCAGGACAGGCCATGGAGAACTGGGAGCCTTGTTATGCTGATGGGCGGGATGTAAATTGCCAACAGCCACTCGGGAGAGGTGTATGGTGTTTCCTGAAACATCTAAAAAACAAAGCAACAGAGCCTAGGGCACTTCCACTTATGGTCCTATAGCTTAGGGAAATTAAAATCAAAAAGACACAGCCACCCCAAAGTTTGGGACAGCTCTGTTTACAAGAACCTCGTTTACGGTACAAGTTCAATATCGCAGAAAGTGAAAAATGGATAAAGAAGTTGTGGTACTTACGTACAATGCAATATCACTCAGCAATGAAATCTATGTCATCAGGCCCGTAGCAGCATAATGAGTGGATTCAGGTATGATGATTCTAACTGAAATAAGTCACACAGAAAAAGAAACATCATAAGATATCACTAATACACGGAATGTAAACTTGGCTACACAGGAACTGGATTACAAAACAGAACAGGGTCTCAAATTTAGAAAACCAACTTATGCTTGCTTAAGGGGAAAGGTGAGTTGGGGTGCTGCATCAAACCAGAGATTGAAATGAGCACAGATAAAGTTCCTTAAGCCAAATATGGAATAGACAAGAACTACTCCTTGCTCAACGAAATGGACTCAACACCCCATATTAAACGCCTAAGAATGTACCTGACTAGTAAGTATCTTAAAACCTATGGATTGCTATGTGTCTGAAAGAAAATCAAGCGTGTGTACAGGGGCATAAACGCAGCAGTGATAGGATTGGAGAGGTTCGGTGAGCAAATGAAGACCCTTTGAAGTCATATTGCATGGTACCCATTCCACGGGTCTCAACTCTCCAGGTTTAAGGGATTCTGCCTTCAGGTAAAACATGCACGTGGAACCCAGAGTATGATCAACCGTGTGATCGGGAGACGTGTTCCAATATGTCTCAGTTCTCGTCCCCTGGTACTCGGGTGCAACATTCCAGACGCTTTACTAACACTCTCCCGACTTGGAGAGTCAGTGCCTTTAACCTCCTGTTTGGCCCAGTTTGCAATTTCTGCGGAAGATGAACAGGAATAGGGAGAACCAATGAGAGACTAGCTGGAGGTGTCTGGACGGGCAAATTTAACTCTCATTTCCCACCAGGAAGAGGAATTAACCAAAGGCTCAGCGTGCCGTGCCGGAACCAGATTAGGGCCTGAAGCAATCCTGCGGTGTTGCGGCCAGCTCACAAGAAAGCGAGTTGAAGAAAGGAGCTCAGGGGCACTGTAATTCACAAACCTGCAGAGTTATAAATGACAGCTATCGTCCAAAAATATACTGAAGTAAGGCTGCCAAGAGGACTTGAAAGCGGGGCAGAATTGCAGGAAACCGATTTCAGGAGGTAGACTGGAATTGCATTTAAAGCATAGGAAAAGAGGCAGAACGTCCACAATGATGCACTTGGCCAAAAAGGGCGTATGCGTATTTTCGTGCAGGAAAAAACGCATACGCCCTTTTTGGCCAACCAAGCAAGCTTGCAAAGGAAATCTGCACTACAATGAAGTCTCACTTCCCCCCGGTCAAAAGGGCCATCTGAAAAAAGTGTAAAATCCAGAAAGGCAGGACAGGCCATGGAGAACTGGGAGCCTTGTTATGCTGATGGGCGGGATGTAAATTGCCAACAGCCACTCGGGAGAGGTGTATGGTGTTTCCTGAAACATCTAAAAAACAAAGCAACAGAGCCTAGGGCACTTCCACTTATGGTCCTATAGCTTAGGGAAATTAAAATCAAAAAGACACAGCCACCCCAAAGTTTGGGACGGCTCTGTTTACAAGAACCTCGTTTACGGTACAAGTTCAATATCGCAGAAAGTGAAAAATGGATAAAGAAGTTGTGGTACTTACGTACAATGCAATATCACTCAGCAATGAAATCTATGTCATCAGGCCCGTAGCAGCATAATGAGTGGATTCAGGTATGATGATTCTAACTGAAATAAGTCACACAGAAAAAGAAACATCATAAGTTATCACTAATACACGGAATGTAAACTTGGCTACACAGGAACTGGATTACAAAACAGAACAGGGTCTCAAATTTAGAAAACCAACTTATGCTTGCTTAAGGGGAAAGGTGAGTTGGGGTGCTGCATCAAACCAGAGATTGAAATGAGCACAGATAAAGTTCCTTAAGCCAAATATGGAATAGACAAGAACTACTCCTTGCTCAACGAAATGGACTCAACACCCCATATTAAACGCCTAAGAATGTACCTGACTAGTAAGTATCTTAAAACCTATGGATTGCTATGTCGCTGAAAGAAAATCAAGCGTGTGTACAGGGGCATAAACGCAGCAGTGATAGGATTGGAGACGTTCGGTGAGCAAATGAAGACCCTTTGAAGTCATATTGCATGGTACCCATTCCACGGGTCTCAACTCTCCAGGTTTAAGGGATTCTGCCTTCAGGTAAAACATGCACGTGGAACCCAGAGTATGATCAACCGTGTGATCGGGAGACGTGTTCCAATATGTCTCAGTTCTCGTCCCCTGGTACTCGGGTGCAACATTCCAGACGCTTTACTAACACTCTCCCGACTTGGAGAGTCAGTGCCTTTAACCTCCTGTTTGGCCCAGTTTGCAATTTCTGCGGAAGATGAACAGGAATAGGGAGAACCAATGAGAGACTAGCTGGAGGTGTCTGGACGGGCAAATTTAACTCTCATTTCCCACCAGGAAGAGGAATTAACCAAAGGCTCAGCGTGCCGTGCCGGAACCAGATTAGGGCCTGAAGCAATCCTGCGGTGTTGCGGCCAGCTCACAAGAAAGCGAGTTGAAGAAAGGAGCTCAGGGGCACTGTAATTCACAAACCTGCAGAGTTATAAATGACAGCTATCGTCCAAAAATATACTGAAGTAAGGCTGCCAAGAGGACTTGAAAGCGGGGCAGAATTGCAGGAAACCGATTTCAGGAGGTAGACTGGAATTGCATTTAAAGCATAGGAAAAGAGGCAGAACGTCCACAATGATGCACTTGGCCAAAAAGGGCGTATGCGTATTTTCGTGCAGGAAAAAACGCATACGCCCTTTTTGGCCAACCAAGCAAGCTTGCAAAGGAAATCTGCACTACAATGAAGTCTCACTTCCCCCCGGTCAAAAGGGCCATCTGAAAAAAGTGTAAAATCCAGAAAGGCAGGACAGGCCATGGAGAACTGGGAGCCTTGTTATGCTGATGGGCGGGATGTAAATTGCCAACAGCCACTCGGGAGAGGTGTATGGTGTTTCCTGAAACATCTAAAAAACAAAGCAACAGAGCCTAGGGCACTTCCACTTATGGTCCTATAGCTTAGGGAAATTAAAATCAAAAAGACACAGCCACCCCAAAGTTTGGGACGGCTCTGTTTACAAGAACCTCGTTTACGGTACAAGTTCAATATCGCAGAAAGTGAAAAATGGATAAAGAAGTTGTGGTACTTACGTACAATGCAATATCACTCAGCAATGAAATCTATGTCATCAGGCCCGTAGCAGCATAATGAGTGGATTCAGGTATGATGATTCTAACTGAAATAAGTCACACAGAAAAAGAAACATCATAAGATATCACTAATACACGGGATGTAAACTTGGCTACACAGGAACTGGATTACAAAACAGAACAGGGTCTCAAATTTAGAAAACCAACTTATGCTTGCTTAAGGGGAAAGGTGAGTTGGGGTGCTGCATCAAACCAGAGATTGAAATGAGCACAGATAAAGTTCCTTAAGCCAAATATGAAATAGACAAGAACTACTCCTTGCTCAACGAAATGGACTCAACACCCCATATTAAACGCCTAAGAATGTACCTGACTAGTAAGTATCTTAAAACCTATGGATTGCTATGTCTCTGAAAGAAAATCAAGCGTGTGTACAGGGGCATAAACGCAGCAGTGATAGGATTGGAGAGGTTCGGTGAGCAAATGAAGACCCTTTGAAGTCATATTGCATGGTACCCATTCCACGGGTCTCAACTCTCCAGGTTTAAGGGATTCTTCCTTCAGCTAAAACATGCACGTGGAACCCAGAGTATGATCAACCGTGTGATCGGGAGACGTGTTCCAATATGTCTCAGTTCTCGTCCCCTGGTACTCGGGTGCAACATTCCAGACGCTTTACTAACACTCTCCCGACTTGGAGAGTCAGTGCCTTTAACCTCCTGTTTGGCCCAGTTTGCAATTTCTGCGGAAGATGAACAGGAATAGGGAGAACCAATGAGAGACTAGCTGGAGGTGTCTGGACGGGCAAATTTAACTCTCATTTCCCACCAGGAAGAGGAATTAACCAAAGGCTCAGCGTGCCGTGCCGGAACCAGATTAGGGCCTGAAGCAATCCTGCGGTGTTGCGGCCAGCTCACAAGAAAGCGAGTTGAAGAAAGGAGCTCAGGGGCACTGTAATTCACAAACCTGCAGAGTTATAAATGACAGCTATCGTCCAAAAATATACTGAAGTAAGGCTGCCAAGAGGACTTGAAAGCGGGGCAGAATTGCAGGAAACCGATTTCAGGAGGTAGACTGGAATTGCATTTAAAGCATAGGAAAAGAGGCAGAACGTCCACAATGATGCACTTGGCCAAAAAGGGCGTATGCGTATTTTCGTGCAGGAAAAAACGCATACGCCCTTTTTGGCCAACCAAGCAAGCTTGCAAAGGAAATCTGCACTACAATGAAGTCTCACTTCCCCCCGGTCAAAAGGGCCATCTGAAAAAAGTGTAAAATCCAGAAAGGCAGGACAGGCCATGGAGAACTGGGAGCCTTGTTATGCTGATGGGCGGGATGTAAATTGCCAACAGCCACTCGGGAGAGGTGTATGGTGTTTCCTGAAACATCTAAAAAACAAAGCAACAGAGCCTAGGGCACTTCCACTTATGGTCCTATAGCTTAGGGAAATTAAAATCAAAAAGACACAGCCACCCCAAAGTTTGGGACAGCTCTGTTTACAAGAACCTCGTTTACGGTACAAGTTCAATATCGCAGAAAGTGAAAAATGGATAAAGAAGTTGTGGTACTTACGTACAATGCAATATCACTCAGCAATGAAATCTATGTCATCAGGCCCGTAGCAGCATAATGAGTGGATTCAGGTATGATGATTCTAACTGAAATAAGTCACACAGAAAAAGAAACATCATAAGATATCACTAATACACGGAATGTAAACTTGGCTACACAGGAACTGGATTACAAAACAGAACAGGGTCTCAAATTTAGAAAACCAACTTATGCTTGCTTAAGGGGAAAGGTGAGTTGGGGTGCTGCATCAAACCAGAGATTGAAATGAGCACAGATAAAGTTCCTTAAGCCAAATATGGAATAGACAAGAACTACTCCTTGCTCAACGAAATGGACTCAACACCCCATATTAAACGCCTAAGAATGTACCTGACTAGTAAGTATCTTAAAACCTATGGATTGCTATGTGTCTGAAAGAAAATCAAGCGTGTGTACAGGGGCATAAACGCAGCAGTGATAGGATTGGAGAGGTTCGGTGAGCAAATGAAGACCCTTTGAAGTCATATTGCATGGTACCCATTCCACGGGTCTCAACTCTCCAGGTTTAAGGGATTCTGCCTTCAGGTAAAACATGCACGTGGAACCCAGAGTATGATCAACCGTGTGATCGGGAGACGTGTTCCAATATGTCTCAGTTCTCGTCCCCTGGTACTCGGGTGCAACATTCCAGACGCTTTACTAACACTCTCCCGACTTGGAGAGTCAGTGCCTTTAACCTCCTGTTTGGCCCAGTTTGCAATTTCTGCGGAAGATGAACAGGAATAGGGAGAACCAATGAGAGACTAGCTGGAGGTGTCTGGACGGGCAAATTTAACTCTCATTTCCCACCAGGAAGAGGAATTAACCAAAGGCTCAGCGTGCCGTGCCGGAACCAGATTAGGGCCTGAAGCAATCCTGCGGTGTTGCGGCCAGCTCACAAGAAAGCGAGTTGAAGAAAGGAGCTCAGGGGCACTGTAATTCACAAACCTGCAGAGTTATAAATGACAGCTATCGTCCAAAAATATACTGAAGTAAGGCTGCCAAGAGGACTTGAAAGCGGGGCAGAATTGCAGGAAACCGATTTCAGGAGGTAGACTGGAATTGCATTTAAAGCATAGGAAAAGAGGCAGAACGTCCACAATGATGCACTTGGCCAAAAAGGGCGTATGCGTATTTTCGTGCAGGAAAAAACGCATACGCCCTTTTTGGCCAACCAAGCAAGCTTGCAAAGGAAATCTGCACTACAATGAAGTCTCACTTCCCCCCGGTCAAAAGGGCCATCTGAAAAAAGTGTAAAATCCAGAAAGGCAGGACAGGCCATGGAGAACTGGGAGCCTTGTTATGCTGATGGGCGGGATGTAAATTGCCAACAGCCACTCGGGAGAGGTGTATGGTGTTTCCTGAAACATCTAAAAAACAAAGCAACAGAGCCTAGGGCACTTCCACTTATGGTCCTATAGCTTAGGGAAATTAAAATCAAAAAGACACAGCCACCCCAAAGTTTGGGACGGCTCTGTTTACAAGAACCTCGTTTACGGTACAAGTTCAATATCGCAGAAAGTGAAAAATGGATAAAGAAGTTGTGGTACTTACGTACAATGCAATATCACTCAGCAATGAAATCTATGTCATCAGGCCCGTAGCAGCATAATGAGTGGATTCAGGTATGATGATTCTAACTGAAATAAGTCACACAGAAAAAGAAACATCATAAGTTATCACTAATACACGGAATGTAAACTTGGCTACACAGGAACTGGATTACAAAACAGAACAGGGTCTCAAATTTAGAAAACCAACTTATGCTTGCTTAAGGGGAAAGGTGAGTTGGGGTGCTGCATCAAACCAGAGATTGAAATGAGCACAGATAAAGTTCCTTAAGCCAAATATGGAATAGACAAGAACTACTCCTTGCTCAACGAAATGGACTCAACACCCCATATTAAACGCCTAAGAATGTACCTGACTAGTAAGTATCTTAAAACCTATGGATTGCTATGTCGCTGAAAGAAAATCAAGCGTGTGTACAGGGGCATAAACGCAGCAGTGATAGGATTGGAGACGTTCGGTGAGCAAATGAAGACCCTTTGAAGTCATATTGCATGGTACCCATTCCACGGGTCTCAACTCTCCAGGTTTAAGGGATTCTGCCTTCAGGTAAAACATGCACGTGGAACCCAGAGTATGATCAACCGTGTGATCGGGAGACGTGTTCCAATATGTCTCAGTTCTCGTCCCCTGGTACTCGGGTGCAACATTCCAGACGCTTTACTAACACTCTCCCGACTTGGAGAGTCAGTGCCTTTAACCTCCTGTTTGGCCCAGTTTGCAATTTCTGCGGAAGATGAACAGGAATAGGGAGAACCAATGAGAGACTAGCTGGAGGTGTCTGGACGGGCAAATTTAACTCTCATTTCCCACCAGGAAGAGGAATTAACCAAAGGCTCAGCGTGCCGTGCCGGAACCAGATTAGGGCCTGAAGCAATCCTGCGGTGTTGCGGCCAGCTCACAAGAAAGCGAGTTGAAGAAAGGAGCTCAGGGGCACTGTAATTCACAAACCTGCAGAGTTATAAATGACAGCTATCGTCCAAAAATATACTGAAGTAAGGCTGCCAAGAGGACTTGAAAGCGGGGCAGAATTGCAGGAAACCGATTTCAGGAGGTAGACTGGAATTGCATTTAAAGCATAGGAAAAGAGGCAGAACGTCCACAATGATGCACTTGGCCAAAAAGGGCGTATGCGTATTTTCGTGCAGGAAAAAACGCATACGCCCTTTTTGGCCAACCAAGCAAGCTTGCAAAGGAAATCTGCACTACAATGAAGTCTCACTTCCCCCCGGTCAAAAGGGCCATCTGAAAAAAGTGTAAAATCCAGAAAGGCAGGACAGGCCATGGAGAACTGGGAGCCTTGTTATGCTGATGGGCGGGATGTAAATTGCCAACAGCCACTCGGGAGAGGTGTATGGTGTTTCCTGAAACATCTAAAAAACAAAGCAACAGAGCCTAGGGCACTTCCACTTATGGTCCTATAGCTTAGGGAAATTAAAATCAAAAAGACACAGCCACCCCAAAGTTTGGGACGGCTCTGTTTACAAGAACCTCGTTTACGGTACAAGTTCAATATCGCAGAAAGTGAAAAATGGATAAAGAAGTTGTGGTACTTACGTACAATGCAATATCACTCAGCAATGAAATCTATGTCATCAGGCCCGTAGCAGCATAATGAGTGGATTCAGGTATGATGATTCTAACTGAAATAAGTCACACAGAAAAAGAAACATCATAAGATATCACTAATACACGGGATGTAAACTTGGCTACACAGGAACTGGATTACAAAACAGAACAGGGTCTCAAATTTAGAAAACCAACTTATGCTTGCTTAAGGGGAAAGGTGAGTTGGGGTGCTGCATCAAACCAGAGATTGAAATGAGCACAGATAAAGTTCCTTAAGCCAAATATGAAATAGACAAGAACTACTCCTTGCTCAACGAAATGGACTCAACACCCCATATTAAACGCCTAAGAATGTACCTGACTAGTAAGTATCTTAAAACCTATGGATTGCTATGTCTCTGAAAGAAAATCAAGCGTGTGTACAGGGGCATAAACGCAGCAGTGATAGGATTGGAGAGGTTCGGTGAGCAAATGAAGACCCTTTGAAGTCATATTGCATGGTACCCATTCCACGGGTCTCAACTCTCCAGGTTTAAGGGATTCTTCCTTCAGCTAAAACATGCACGTGGAACCCAGAGTATGATCAACCGTGTGATCGGGAGACGTGTTCCAATATGTCTCAGTTCTCGTCCCCTGGTACTCGGGTGCAACATTCCAGACGCTTTACTAACACTCTCCCGACTTGGAGAGTCAGTACCTTTAACCTCCTGTTTGGCCCAGTTTGCAATTTCTGCGGAAGATGAACAGGAATAGGGAGAACCAATGAGAGACTAGCTGGAGGTGTCTGGACGGGCAAATTTAACTCTCATTTCCCACCAGGAAGAGGAATTAACCAAAGGCTCAGCGTGCCGTGCCGGAACCAGATTAGGGCCTGAAGCAATCCTGCGGTGTTGCGGCCAGCTCACAAGAAAGCGAGTTGAAGAAAGGAGCTCAGGGGCACTGTAATTCACAAACCTGCAGAGTTATAAATGACAGCTATCGTCCAAAAATATACTGAAGTAAGGCTGCCAAGAGGACTTGAAAGCGGGGCAGAATTGCAGGAAACCGATTTCAGGAGGTAGACTGGAATTGCATTTAAAGCATAGGAAAAGAGGCAGAACGTCCACAATGATGCACTTGGCCAAAAAGGGCGTATGCGTATTTTCATGCAGGAAAAAACGCATACGCCCTTTTTGGCCAACCAAGCAAGCTTGCAAAGGAAATCTGCACTACAATGAAGTCTCACTTCCCCCCGGTCAAAAGGGCCATCTGAAAAAAGTGTAAAATCCAGAAAGGCAGGACAGGCCATGGAGAACTGGGAGCCTTGTTATGCTGATGGGCGGGATGTAAATTGCCAAGAGCCACTCGGGAGAGGTGTATGGTGTTTCCTGAAACATCTAAAAAACAAAGCAACAGAGCCTAGGGCACTTCCACTTATGGTCCTATAGCTTAGGGAAATTAAAATCAAAAAGACACAGCCACCCCAAAGTTTGGGACGGCTCTGTTTACAAGAACCTCGTTTACGGTACAAGTTCAATATCGCAGAAAGTGAAAAATGGATAAAGAAGTTGTGGTACTTACGTACAATGCAATATCACTCAGCAATGAAATCTATGTCATCAGGCCCGTAGCAGCATAATGAGTGGATTCAGGTATGATGATTCTAACTGAAATAAGTCACACAGAAAAAGAAACATCATAAGATATCACTAATACACGGGATGTAAACTTGGCTACACAGGAACTGGATTACAAAACAGAACAGGGTCTCAAATTTAGAAAACCAACTTATGCTTGCTTAAGGGGAAAGGTGAGTTGGGGTGCTGCATCAAACCAGAGATTGAAATGAGCACAGATAAAGTTCCTTAAGCCAAATATGGAATAGACAAGAACTACTCCTTGCTCAACGAAATGGACTCAACACCCCATATTAAACGCCTAAGAATGTACCTGACTAGTAAGTATCTTAAAACCTATGGATTGCTATGTGTCTGAAAGAAAATCAAGCGTGTGTACAGGGGCATAAACGCAGCAGTGATAGGATTGGAGAGGTTCGGTGAGCAAATGAAGACCCTTTGAAGTCATATTGCATGGTACCCATTCCACGGGTCTCAACTCTCCAGGTTTAAGGGATTCTGCCTTCAGCTAAAACATGCACGTGGAACCCAGAGTATGATCAACCGTGTGATCGGGAGACGTGTTCCAATATGTCTCAGTTCTCGTCCCCTGGTACTCGGGTGCAACATTCCAGACGCTTTACTAACACTCTCCCGACTTGGAGAGTCAGTGCCTTTAACCTCCTGTTTGGCCCAGTTTGCAATTTCTGCGGAAGATGAACAGGAATAGGGAGAACCAATGAGAGACTAGCTGGAGGTGTCTGGACGGGCAAATTTAACTCTCATTTCCCACCAGGAAGAGGAATTAACCAAAGGCTCAGCGTGCCGTGCCGGAACCAGATTAGGGCCTGAAGCAATCCTGCGGTGTTGCGGCCAGCTCACAAGAAAGCGAGTTGAAGAAAGGAGCTCAGGGGCACTGTAATTCACAAACCTGCAGAGTTATAAATGACAGCTATCGTCCAAAAATATACTGAAGTAAGGCTGCCAAGAGGACTTGAAAGCGGGGCAGAATTGCAGGAAACCGATTTCAGGAGGTAGACTGGAATTGCATTTAAAGCATAGGAAAAGAGGCAGAACGTCCACAATGATGCACTTGGCCAAAAAGGGCGTATGCGTTTTTTCCTGAATATATTCAGGAAAAAACGCATACGCCCTTTTTGGCCAACCAAGCAAGCTTGCAAAGGAAATCTGCACTACAATGAAGTCTCACTTCCCCCCGGTCAAAAGGGCCATCTGAAAAAAGTGTAAAATCCAGAAAGGCAGGACAGGCCATGGAGAACTGGGAGCCTTGTTATGCTGATGGGCGGGATGTAAATTGCCAACAGCCACTCGGGAGAGGTGTATGGTGTTTCCTGAAACATCTAAAAAACAAAGCAACAGAGCCTAGGGCACTTCCACTTATGGTCCTATAGCTTAGGGAAATTAAAATCAAAAAGACACAGCCACCCCAAAGTTTGGGACGGCTCTGTTTACAAGAACCTCGTTTACGGTACAAGTTCAATATCGCAGAAAGTGAAAAATGGATAAAGAAGTTGTGGTACTTACGTACAATGCAATATCACTCAGCAATGAAATCTATGTCATCAGGCCCGTAGCAGCATAATGAGTGGATTCAGGTATGATGATTCTAACTGAAATAAGTCACACAGAAAAAGAAACATCATAAGATATCACTAATACACGGGATGTAAACTTGGCTACACAGGAACTGGATTACAAAACAGAACAGGGTCTCAAATTTAGAAAACCAACTTATGCTTGCTTAAGGGGAAAGGTGAGTTGGGGTGCTGCATAAAACCAGAGATTTAAATGAGCGCAGATAAAGTTCCTTAAGCCAAATATGGAATAGACAAGAACTACTCCTTGCTCAACGAAATGGACTCAACACCCCATATTAAACGCCTAAGAATGTACCTGACTAGTAAGTATCTTAAAACCTATGGATTGCTATGTCTCTGAAAGAAAATCAAGCGTGTGTACAGGGGCATAAACGCAGCAGTGATAGGATTGGAGAGGTTCGGTGAGCAAATGAAGACCCTTTGAAGTCATATTGCATGGTACCCATTCCACAGGTCTCAACTCTCCAGGTTTAAGGGATTCTTCCTTCAGCTAAAACATGCACGTGGAACCCAGAGTATGATCAACCGTGTGATCGGGAGACGTGTTCCAATATGTCTCACTTCTCGTCCCCTGGTACTCGGGTGCAACATTCCAGACGCTTTACTAACACTCTCCCGACTTGGAGAGTCAGTGCCTTTAACCTCCTGTTTGGCCCAGTTTGCAATTTCTGCGGAAGATGAACAGGAATAGGGAGAACCAATGAGAGACTAGCTGGAGGTGTCTGGACGGGCAAATTTAACTCTCATTTCCCACCAGGAAGAGGAATTAACCAAAGGCTCAGCGTGCCGTGCCGGAACCAGATTAGGGCCTGAAGCAATCCTGCGGTGTTGCGGCCAGCTCACAAGAAAGCGAGTTGAAGAAAGGAGCTCAGGGGCACTGTAATTCACAAACCTGCAGAGTTATAAATGACAGCTATCGTCCAAAAATATACTGAAGTAAGGCTGCCAAGAGGACTTGAAAGCGGGGCAGAATTGCAGGAAACCGATTTCAGGAGGTAGACTGGAATTGCATTTAAAGCATAGGAAAAGAGGCAGAACGTCCACAATGATGCACTTGGCCAAAAAGGGCGTATGCGTTTTTTCCTGAATATATTCAGGAAAAAACGCATACGCCCTTTTTGGCCAACCAAGCAAGCTTGCAAAGGAAATCTGCACTACAATGAAGTCTCACTTCCCCCCGGTCAAAAGGGCCATCTGAAAAAAGTGTAAAATCCAGAAAGGCAGGACAGGCCATGGAGAACTGGGAGCCTTGTTATGCTGATGGGCGGGATGTAAATTGCCAACAGCCACTCGGGAGAGGTGTATGCTGTTTCCTGAAACATCTAAAAAACAAAGCAACAGAGCCTAGGGCACTTCCACTTATGGTCCTATAGCTTAGGGAAATTAAAATCAAAAAGACACAGCCACCCCAAAGTTTGGGACGGCTCTGTTTACAAGAACCTCGTTTACGGTACAAGTTCAATATCGCAGAAAGTGAAAAATGGATAAAGAAGTTGTGGTACTTACGTACAATGCAATATCACTCAGCAATGAAATCTATGTCATCAGGCCCGTAGCAGCATAATGAGTGGATTCAGGTATGATGATTCTAACTGAAATAAGTCACACAGAAAAAGAAACATCATAAGATATCACTAATACACGGGATGTAAACTTGGCTACACAGGAACTGGATTACAAAACAGAACAGGGTCTCAAATTTAGAAAACCAACTTATGCTTGCTTAAGGGGAAAGGTGAGTTGGGGTGCTGCATAAAACCAGAGATTGAAATGAGCACAGATAAAGTTCCTTAAGCCAAATATGGAATAGACAAGAACTACTCCTTGCTCAACGAAATGGACTCAACACCCCATATTAAACGCCTAAGAATGTACCTGACTAGTAAGTATCTTAAAACCTATGAATTGCTATGTGTCTGAAAGAAAATCAAGCGTGTGTACAGGGGCATAAACGCAGCAGTGATAGGATTGGAGAGGTTCGGTGAGCAAATGAAGACCCTTTGAAGTCATATGGCATGGTACCCATTCCACGGGTCTCAACTCTCCAGGTTTAAGGGATTCTTCCTTCAGCTAAAACATGCACGTGGAACCCAGAGTATGATCAACCGTGTGATCGGGAGACGTGTTCCAATATGTCTCAGTTCTCGTCCCCTGGTACTCGGGTGCAACATTCCAGACGCTTTACTAACACTCTCCCGACTTGGAGAGTCAGTGCCTTTAACCTCCTGTTTGGCCCAGTTTGCAATTTCTGCGGAAGATGAACAGGAATAGGGAGAACCAATGAGAGACTAGCTGGAGGTGTCTGGACGGGCAAATTTAACTCTCATTTCCCACCAGGAAGAGGAATTAACCAAAGGCTCAGCGTGCCGTGCCGGAACCAGATTAGGGCCTGAAGCAATCCTGCGGTGTTGCGGCCAGCTCACAAGAAAGCGAGTTGAAGAAAGGAGCTCAGGGGCACTGTAATTCACAAACCTGCAGAGTTATAAATGACAGCTATCGTCCAAAAATATACTGAAGTAAGGCTGCCAAGAGGACTTGAAAGCGGGGCAGAATTGCAGGAAACCGATTTCAGGAGGTAGACTGGAATTGCATTTAAAGCATAGGAAAAGAGGCAGAACGTCCACAATGATGCACTTGGCCAAAAAGGGCGTATGCGTTTTCTCCCGAATATATTCAGGAAAAAACGCATACGCCCTTTTTGGCCAACCAAGCAAGCTTGCAAAGGAAATCTGCACTACAATGAAGTCTCACTTCCCCCCCGGTCAAAAGGGCCATCTGAAAAAAGTGTAAAATGCAGAAAGGCAGGACAGGCCATGGAGAACTGGGAGCCTTGTTATGCTGATGGGCGGGATGTAAATTGCCAAGAGCCACTCCGGAGAGGTGTATGGTGTTTCCTGAAACATCTAAAAAACAAAGCAACAGAGCCTAGGGCACTTCCACTTATGGTCCTATAGCTTAGGGAAATTAAAATCAAAAAGACACAGCCACCCCAAAGTTTGGGACGGCTCTGTTTACAAGAACCTCGTTTACGGTACAAGTTCAATATCGCAGAAAGTGAAAAATGGATAAAGAAGTTGTGGTACTTACGTACAATGCAATATCACTCAGCAATGAAATCTATGTCATCAGGCCCGTAGCAGCATAATGAGTGGATTCAGGTATGATGATTCTAACTGAAATAAGTCACACAGAAAAAGAAACATCATAAGATATCACTAATACACGGAATGTAAACTTGGCTACACAGGAACTGGATTACAAAACAGAACAGGGTCTCAAATTTAGAAAACCAACTTATGCTTGCTTAAGGGGAAAGGTGAGTTGGGGTGCTGCATAAAACCAGAGATTTAAATGAACACAGATAAAGTTCCTTAAGCCAAATATGGAATAGACAAGAACTACTCCTTGCTCAACGAAATGGACTCAACACCCCATATTAAACGCCTAAGAATGTACCTGACTAGTAAGTATCTTAAAACCTATGAATTGTTATGTCTCTGAAAGAAAATCAAGCGTGTGTACAGGGGCATAAACGCAGCAGTGATAGGATTGGAGAGGTTCGGTGAGCAAATGAAGACCCTTTGAAGTCATATTGCATGGTACCCATTCCACGGGTCTCAACTCTCCAGGTTTAAGGGATTCTGCCTTCAGGTAAAACATGCACGTGGAACCCAGAGTATGATCACCCGTGTGATCGGGAGACGTGTTCCAATATGTCTCAGTTCTCGTCCCCTGGTACTCGGGTGCAACATTCCAGACGCTTTACTAACACTCTCCCGACTTGGAGAGTCAGTGCCTTTAACCTCCTGTTTGGCCCAGTTTGCAATTTCTGCGGAAGATGAACAGGAATAGGGAGAACCAATGAGAGACTAGCTGGAGGTGTCTGGACGGGCAAATTTAACTCTCATTTCCCACCAGGAAGAGGAATTAACCAAAGGCTCAGCGTGCCGTGCCGGAACCAGATTAGGGCCTGAAGCAATCCTGCGGTGTTGCGGCCAGCTCACAAGAAAGCGAGTTGAAGAAAGGAGCTCAGGGGCACTGTAATTCACAAACCTGCAGAGTTATAAATGACAGCTATCGTCCAAAAATATACTGAAGTAAGGCTGCCAAGAGGACTTGAAAGCGGGGCAGAATTGCAGGAAACCGATTTCAGGAGGTAGACTGGAATTGCATTTAAAGCATAGGAAAAGAGGCAGAACGTCCACAATGATGCACTTGGCCAAAAAGGGCGTATGCGTTTTTTCCTGAATATATTCAGGAAAAAACGCATACGCCCTTTTTGGCCAACCAAGCAAGCTTGCAAAGGAAATCTGCACTACAATGAAGTCTCACTTCCCCCCGGTCAAAAGGGCCATCTGAAAAAAGTGTAAAATCCAGAAAGGCAGGACAGGCCATGGAGAACTGGGAGCCTTGTTATGCTGATGGGCGGGATGTAAATTGCCAAGAGCCACTCCGGAGAGGTGTATGGTGTTTCCTGAAACATCTAAAAAACAAAGCAACAGAGCCTAGGGCACTTCCACTTATGGTCCTATAGCTTAGGGAAATTAAAATCAAAAAGACACAGCCACCCCAAAGTTTGGGACGGCTCTGTTTACAAGAACCTCGTTTACGGTACAAGTTCAATATCGCAGAAAGTGAAAAATGGATAAAGAAGTTGTGGTACTTACGTACAATGCAATATCACTCAGCAATGAAATCTATGTCATCAGGCCCGTAGCAGCATAATGAGTGGATTCAGGTATGATGATTCTAACTGAAATAAGTCACACAGAAAAAGAAACATCATAAGATATCACTAATACACGGGATGTAAACTTGGCTACACAGGAACTGGATTACAAAACAGAACAGGGTCTCAAATTTAGAAAACCAACTTATGCTTGCTTAAGGGGAAAGGTGAGTTGGGGTGCTGCATCAAACCAGAGATTGAAATGAACACAGATAAAGTTCCTTGAGCCAAATATGGAATAGACAAGAACTACTCCTTGCTCAACGAAATGGACTCAACACCCCATATTAAACGCCTAAGAATGTACCTGACTAGTAAGTATCTTAAAACCTATGAATTGCTATGTCTCTGAAAGAAAATCAAGCGTGTGTACAGGGGCATAAACGCAGCAGTGATAGGATTGGAGAGGTTCGGTGAGCAAATGAAGACCCTTTGAAGTCATATTGCATGGTACCCATTCCACGGGTCTCAACTCTCCAGGTTTAAGGGATTCTGCCTTCAGGTAAAACATGCACGTGGAACCCAGAGTATGATCACCCGTGTGATCGGGAGACATGTTCCAATATGTCTCAGGTCTCGTCCCCTGGTACTCGGGTGCAACATTCCAGACGCTTTACTAACACTCTCCCGACTTGGAGAGTCAGTGCCTTTAACCTCCTGTTTGGCCCAGTTAGCAATTTCTGCGGAAGATGAACAGGAATAGGGAGAACCAATGAGAGACTAGCTGGAGGTGTCTGGACGGGCAAATTTAACTCTTATTTCCCACCAGGAAGAGGAATTAACCAAAGGCTCAGCGTGCCGTGCGGGAACCAGATTAGGGCCTGAAGCAATCCTGCGGTGTTGCGGCCAGCTCACAAGAAAGCGAGTTGAAGAAAGGAGCTCAGGGGCACTGTAATTCACAAACCTGCAGAGTTATAAATGACAGCTATCGTCCAAAAATATACTGAAGTAAGGCTGCCAAGAGGACTTGAAAGCGGGGCAGAATTGCAGGAAACCGATTTCAGGAGGTAGACTGGAATTGCATTTAAAGCATAGGAAAAGAGGCAGAACGTCCACAATGATGCACTTGGCCAAAAAGGGCGTATGCGTTTTTTCCTGAATATATTCAGGAAAAAACGCATACGCCCTTTCTGGCCAACCAAGCAAGCTTGCAAAGGAAATCTGCACTACAATGAAGTCTCACTTCCCCCCGGTCAAAAGGGCCATCTGAAAAAAGTGTAAAATCCAGAAAGGCAGGACAGGCCATGGAGAACTGGGAGCCTTGTTATGCTGATGGGCGGGATGTAAATTGCCAACAGCCACTGGGGAGAGGTGTATGGTGTTTCCTGAAACATCTAAAAAACAAAGCAACAGAGCCTAGGGCACTTCCACTTATGGTCCTATAGCTTAGGGAAATTAAAATCAAAAAGACACAGCCACCCCAAAGTTTGGGACGGCTCTGTTTACAAGAACCTCGTTTACGGTACAAGTTCAATATCGCAGAAAGTGAAAAATGGATAAAGAAGTTGTGGTACTTACGTACAATGCAATATCACTCAGCAATGAAATCTATGTCATCAGGCCCGTAGCAGCATAATGAGTGGATTCAGGTATGATGATTCTAACTGAAATAAGTCACACAGAAAAAGAAACATCATAAGATATCACTAATACACGGGATGTAAACTTGGCTACACAGGAACTGGATTACAAAACAGAACAGGGTCTCAAATTTAGAAAACCAACTTATGCTTGCTTAAGGGGAAAGGTGAGTTGGGGTGCTGCATAAAACCAGAGATTGAAATGAGCACAGATAAAGTTCCTTAAGCCAAATATAGAATAGACAAGAACTACTCCTTGCTCAACGAAATGGACTCAACACCCCATATTAAACGCCTAAGAATGTACCTGACTAGTAAGTATCTTAAAACCTATGAATTGTTATGTCTCTGAAAGAAAATCAAGCGTGTGTACAGGGGCATAAACGCAGCAGTGATAGGATTGGAGAGGTTCGGTGAGCAAATGAAGACCCTTTGAAGTCATATTGCATGGTACCCATTCCACGGGTCTCAACTCTCCAGGTTTAAGGGATTCTGCCTTCAGGTAAAACATGCACATGGAACCCAGAGTATGATCACCCGTGTGATCGGGAGACGTGTTCCAATATGTCTCACTTCTCGTCCCCTGGTACTCGGGTGCAACATTCCAGACGCTTTACTAACACTCTCCCGACTTGGAGAGTCAGTGCCTTTAACCTCCTGTTTGGCCCAGTTTGCAATTTCTGCGGAAGATGAACAGGAATAGGGAGAACCAATGAGAGACTAGCTGGAGGTGTCTGGACGGGCAAATTTAACTCTCATTTCCCACCAGGAAGAGGAATTAACCAAAGGCTCAGCGTGCCGTGCCGGAACCAGATTAGGGCCTGAAGCAATCCTGCGGTGTTGCGGCCAGCTCACAAGAAAGCGAGTTGAAGAAAGGAGCTCAGGGGCACTGTAATTCACAAACCTGCAGAGTTATAAATGACAGCTATCGTCCAAAAATATACTGAAGTAAGGCTGCCAAGAGGACTTGAAAGCGGGGCAGAATTGCAGGAAACCGATTTCAGGAGGTAGACTGGAATTGCATTTAAAGCATAGGAAAAGAGGCAGAACGTCCACAATGATGCACTTGGCCAAAAAGGGCGTATGCGTTTTTTCCTGAATATATTCAGGAAAAAACGCATACGCCCTTTTTGGCCAACCAAGCAAGCTTGCAAAGGAAATCTGCACTACAATGAAGTCTCACTTCCCCCCGGTCAAAAGGGCCATCTGAAAAAAGTGTAAAATCCAGAAAGGCAGGACAGGCCATGGAGAACTGGGAGCCTTGTTATGCTGATGGGCGGGATGTAAATTGCCAAGAGCCACTCCGGAGAGGTGTATGGTGTTTCCTGAAACATCTAAAAAACAAAGCAACAGAGCCTAGGGCACTTCCACTTATGGTCCTATAGCTTAGGGAAATTAAAATCAAAAAGACACAGCCACCCCAAAGTTTGGGACGGCTCTGTTTACAAGAACCTCGTTTACGGTACAAGTTCAATATCGCAGAAAGTGAAAAATGGATAAAGAAGTTGTGGTACTTACGTACAATGCAATATCACTCAGCAATGAAATCTATGTCATCAGGCCCGTAGCAGCATAATGAGTGGATTCAGGTATGATGATTCTAACTGAAATAAGTCACACAGAAAAAGAAACATCATAAGATATCACTAATACACGGGATGTAAACTTGGCTACACAGGAACTGGATTACAAAACAGAACAGGGTCTCAAATTTAGAAAACCAACTTATGCTTGCTTAAGGGGAAAGGTGAGTTGGGGTGCTGCATCAAACCAGAGATTGAAATGAACACAGATAAAGTTCCTTAAGCCAAATATGGAATAGACAAGAACTACTCCTTGCTCAACGAAATGGACTCAACACCCCATATTAAACGCCTAAGAATGTACCTGACTAGTAAGTATCTTAAAACCTATGAATTGCTATGTCTCTGAAAGAAAATCAAGCGTGTGTACAGGGGCATAAACGCAGCAGTGATAGGATTGGAGAGGTTCGGTGAGCAAATGAAGACCCTTTGAAGTCATATTGCATGGTACCCATTCCACGGGTCTCAACTCTCCAGGTTTAAGGGATTCTGCCTTCAGGTAAAACATGCACGTGGAACCCAGAGTATGATCACCCGTGTGATCGGGAGACATGTTCCAATATGTCTCAGGTCTCGTCCCCTGGTACTCGGGTGCAACATTCCAGACGCTTTACTAACACTCTCCCGACTTGGAGAGTCAGTGCCTTTAACCTCCTGTTTGGCCCAGTTAGCAATTTCTGCGGAAGATGAACAGGAATAGGGAGAACCAATGAGAGACTAGCTGGAGGTGTCTGGACGGGCAAATTTAACTCTTATTTCCCACCAGGAAGAGGAATTAACCAAAGGCTCAGCGTGCCGTGCGGGAACCAGATTAGGGCCTGAAGCAATCCTGCGGTGTTGCGGCCAGCTCACAAGAAAGCGAGTTGAAGAAAGGAGCTCAGGGGCACTGTAATTCACAAACCTGCAGAGTTATAAATGACAGCTATCGTCCAAAAATATACTGAAGTAAGGCTGCCAAGAGGACTTGAAAGCGGGGCAGAATTGCAGGAAACCGATTTCAGGAGGTAGACTGGAATTGCATTTAAAGCATAGGAAAAGAGGCAGAACGTCCACAATGATGCACTTGGCCAAAAAGGGCGTATGCGTTTTTTCCTGAATATATTCAGGAAAAAACGCATACGCCCTTTCTGGCCAACCAAGCAAGCTTGCAAAGGAAATCTGCACTACAATGAAGTCTCACTTCCCCCCGGTCAAAAGGGCCATCTGAAAAAAGTGTAAAATCCAGAAAGGCAGGACAGGCCATGGAGAACTGGGAGCCTTGTTATGCTGATGGGCGGGATGTAAATTGCCAACAGCCACTCGGGAGAGGTGTATGGTGTTTCCTGAAACATCTAAAAAACAAAGCAACAGAGCCTAGGGCACTTCCACTTATGGTCCTATAGCTTAGGGAAATTAAAATCAAAAAGACACAGCCACCCCAAAGTTTGGGATGGCTCTGTTTACAAGAACCTCGTTTACGGTACAAGTTCAATATCGCAGAAAGTGAAAAATGGATAAAGAAGTTGTGGTACTTACGTACAATGCAATATCACTCAGCAATGAAATCTATGTCATCAGGCCCATAGCAGCATAATGAGTGGATTCAGGTATGATGATTCTAACTGAAATAAGTCACACAGAAAAAGAAACATCATAAGATATCACTAATACACGGAATGTAAACTTGGCTACACAGGAACTGGATTACAAAACAGAACAGGGTCTCAAATTTAGAAAACCAACTTATGCTTGCTTAAGGGGAAAGGTGAGTTGGGGTGCTTCGTAAAACCAGAGATTTAAATGAACACAGATAAAGTTCCTTAAGCCAAATATGGAATAGACAAGAACTACTCCTTGCTCAACGAAATGGACTCAACACCCCATATTAAACGCCTAAGAATGTACCTGACTAGTAAGTATCTTAAAACCTATGAATTGCTATGTCTCTGAAAGAAAATCAAGCGTGTGTACAGGGGCATAAACGCAGCAGTGATAGGATTGGAGAGGTTCGGTGAGCAAATGAAGACCCTTTGAAGTCATATTGCATGGTACCCATTCCACGGGTCTCAACTCTCCAGGTTTAAGGGATTCTGCCTTCAGGTAAAACATGCACGTGGAACCCAGAGTATGATCACCCGTGTGATCAGGAGACATGTTCCAATATGTCTCAGTTCTCGTCCCCTGGTACTCGGGTGCAACATTCCAGACGCTTTACTAACACTCTCCCGACGTGGAGAGTCAGTGCCTTTAACCTCCTGTTTGGCCCAGTTTGCAATTTCTGCGGAAGATGAACAGGAATAGGGAGAACCAATGAGAGACTAGGTGGAGGTGTCTGGACGGGCAAATTTAACTCTCATTTCCCACCAGGAAGAGGAATTAACCAAAGGCTCAGCGTGCCGTGCCGGAACCAGATTAGGGCCTGAAGCAATCCTGCGGTGTTGCGGCCAGCTCACAAGAAAGCGAGTTGAAGAAAGGAGCTCAGGGGCACTGTAATTCACAAACCTGCAGAGTTATAAATGACAGCTATCGTCCAAAAATATACTGAAGTAAGGCTGCCAAGAGGACTTGAAAGCGGGGCAGAATTGCAGGAAACCGATTTCAGGAGGTAGACTGGAATTGCATTTAAAGCATAGGAAAAGAGGCAGAACGTCCACAATGATGCACGTGGCCAAAAAGGGCGTATGCGTTTTTTCCTGAATATATTCAGGAAAAAACGCATACGCCCTTTTTGGCCAACCAAGCAAGCTTGCAAAGGAAATCTGCACTACAATGAAGTCTCACTTCCCCCCGGTCAAAAGGGCCATCTGAAAAAAGTGTAAAATCCAGAAAGGCAGGACAGGCCATGGAGAACTGGGAGCCTTGTTATGCTGATGGGCGGGATGTAAATTGCCAAGAGCCACTCCGGAGAGGTGTATGGTGTTTCCTGAAACATCTAAAAAACAAAGCAACAGAGCCTAGGGCACTTCCACTTATGGTCCTATAGCTTAGGGAAATTAAAATCAAAAAGACACAGCCACCCCAAAGTTTGGGACGGCTCTGTTTACAAGAACCTCGTTTACGGTACAAGTTCAATATCGCAGAAAGTGAAAAATGGATAAAGAAGTTGTGGTACTTACGTACAATGCAATATCACTCAGCAATGAAATCTATGTCATCAGGCCCGTAGCAGCATAATGAGTGGATTCAGGTATGATGATTCTAACTGAAATAAGTCACACAGAAAAAGAAACATCATAAGATATCACTAATACACGGGATGTAAACTTGGCTACACAGGAACTGGATTACAAAACAGAACAGGGTCTCAAATTTAGAAAACCAACTTATGCTTGCTTAAGGGGAAAGGTGAGTTGGGGTGCTGCATCAAACCAGAGATTGAAATGAACACAGATAAAGTTCCTTAAGCCAAATATGGAATAGACAAGAACTACTCCTTGCTCAACGAAATGGACTCAACACCCCATATTAAACGCCTAAGAATGTACCTGACTAGTAAGTATCTTAAAACCTATGAATTGCTATGTCTCTGAAAGAAAATCAAGCGTGTGTACAGGGGCATAAACGCAGCAGTGATAGGATTGGAGAGGTTCGGTGAGCAAATGAAGACCCTTTGAAGTCATATTGCATGGTACCCATTCCACGGGTCTCAACTCTCCAGGTTTAAGGGATTCTGCCTTCAGGTAAAACATGCACGTGGAACCCAGAGTATGATCACCCGTGTGATCGGGAGACATGTTCCAATATGTCTCAGGTCTCGTCCCCTGGTACTCGGGTGCAACATTCCAGACGCTTTACTAACACTCTCCCGACTTGGAGAGTCAGTGCCTTTAACCTCCTGTTTGGCCCAGTTAGCAATTTCTGCGGAAGATGAACAGGAATAGGGAGAACCAATGAGAGACTAGCTGGAGGTGTCTGGACGGGCAAATTTAACTCTTATTTCCCACCAGGAAGAGGAATTAACCAAAGGCTCAGCGTGCCGTGCGGGAACCAGATTAGGGCCTGAAGCAATCCTGCGGTGTTGCGGCCAGCTCACAAGAAAGCGAGTTGAAGAAAGGAGCTCAGGGGCACTGTAATTCACAAACCTGCAGAGTTATAAATGACAGCTATCGTCCAAAAATATACTGAAGTAAGGCTGCCAAGAGGACTTGAAAGCGGGGCAGAATTGCAGGAAACCGATTTCAGGAGGTAGACTGGAATTGCATTTAAAGCATAGGAAAAGAGGCAGAACGTCCACAATGATGCACTTGGCCAAAAAGGGCGTATGCGTTTTTTCCTGAATATATTCAGGAAAAAACGCATACGCCCTTTCTGGCCAACCAAGCAAGCTTGCAAAGGAAATCTGCACTACAATGAAGTCTCACTTCCCCCCGGTCAAAAGGGCCATCTGAAAAAAGTGTAAAATCCAGAAAGGCAGGACAGGCCATGGAGAACTGGGAGCCTTGTTATGCTGATGGGCGGGATGTAAATTGCCAACAGCCACTCGGGAGAGGTGTATGGTGTTTCCTGAAACATCTAAAAAACAAAGCAACAGAGCCTAGGGCACTTCCACTTATGGTCCTATAGCTTAGGGAAATTAAAATCAAAAAGACACAGCCACCCCAAAGTTTGGGACGGCTCTGTTTACAAGAACCTCGTTTACGGTACAAGTTCAATATCGCAGAAAGTGAAAAATGGATAAAGAAGTTGTGGTACTTACGTACAATGCAATATCACTCAGCAATGAAATCTATGTCATCAGGCCCATAGCAGCATAATGAGTGGATTCAGGTATGATGATTCTAACTGAAATAAGTCACACAGAAAAAGAAACATCATAAGATATCACTAATACACGGAATGTAAACTTGGCTACACAGGAACTGGATTACAAAACAGAACAGGGTCTCAAATTTAGAAAACCAACTTATGCTTGCTTAAGGGGAAAGGTGAGTTGGGGTGCTGCGTAAAACCAGAGATTTAAATGAACACAGATAAAGTTCCTTAAGCCAAATATGGAATAGACAAGAACTACTCCTTGCTCAACGAAATGGACTCAACACCCCATATTAAACGCCTAAGAATGTACCTGACTAGTAAGTATCTTAAAACCTATGAATTGCTATGTCTCTGAAAGAAAATCAAGCGTGTGTACAGGGGCATAAACGCAGCAGTGATAGGATTGGAGAGGTTCGGTGAGCAAATGAAGACCCTTTGAAGTCATATTGCATGGTACCCATTCCACGGGTCTCAACTCTCCAGGTTTAAAGGATTCTGCCTTCAGGTAAAACATGCACGTGGAACCCAGAGTATGATCACCCGTGTGATCGGGAGACATGTTCCAATATGTCTCAGGTCTCGTCCCCTGGTACTCGGGTGCAACATTCCAGACGCTTTACTAACACTCTCCCGACTTGGAGAGTCAGTGCCTTTAACCTCCTGTTTGGCCCAGTTAGCAATTTCTGCGGAAGATGAACAGGAATAGGGAGAACCAATGAGAGACTAGCTGGAGGTGTCTGGACGGGCAAATTTAACTCTTATTTCCCACCAGGAAGAGGAATTAACCAAAGGCTCAGCGTGCCGTGCGGGAACCAGATTAGGGCCTGAAGCAATCCTGCGGTGTTGCGGCCAGCTCACAAGAAAGCGAGTTGAAGAAAGGAGCTCAGGGGCACTGTAATTCACAAACCTGCAGAGTTATAAATGACAGCTATCGTCCAAAAATATACTGAAGTAAGGCTGCCAAGAGGACTTGAAAGCGGGGCAGAATTGCAGGAAACCGATTTCAGGAGGTAGACTGGAATTGCATTTAAAGCATAGGAAAAGAGGCAGAACGTCCACAATGATGCACTTGGCCAAAAAGGGCATATGCGTTTTTTCCTGAATATATTCAGGAAAAAACGCATACGCCCTTTCTGGCCAACCAAGCAAGCTTGCAAAGGAAATCTGCACTACAATGAAGTCTCACTTCCCCCCGGTCAAAAGGGCCATCTGAAAAAAGTGTAAAATCCAGAAAGGCAGGACAGGCCATGGAGAACTGGGAGCCTTGTTATGCTGATGGGCGGGATGTAAATTGCCAACAGCCACTCGGGAGAGGTGTATGGTGTTTCCTGAAACATCTAAAAAACAAAGCAACAGAGCCTAGGGCACTTCCACTTATGGTCCTATAGCTTAGGGAAATTAAAATCAAAAAGACACAGCCACCCCAAAGTTTGGGACGGCTCTGTTTACAAGAACCTCGTTTACGGTACAAGTTCAATATCGCAGAAAGTGAAAAATGGATAAAGAAGTTGTGGTACTTACGTACAATGCAATATCACTCAGCAATGAAATCTATGTCATCAGGCCCATAGCAGCATAATGAGTGGATTCAGGTATGATGATTCTAACTGAAATAAGTCACACAGAAAAAGAAACATCATAAGATATCACTAATACACGGAATGTAAACTTGGCTACACAGGAACTGGATTACAAAACAGAACAGGGTCTCAAATTTAGAAAACCAACTTATGCTTGCTTAAGGGGAAAGGTGAGTTGGGGTGCTGCGTAAAACCAGAGATTTAAATGAACACAGATAAAGTTCCTTAAGCCAAATATGGAATAGACAAGAACTACTCCTTGCTCAACGAAATGGACTCAACACCCCATATTAAACGCCTAAGAATGTACCTGACTAGTAAGTATCTTAAAACCTATGAATTGCTATGTCTCTGAAAGAAAATCAAGCGTGTGTACAGGGGCATAAACGCAGCAGTGATAGGATTGGAGAGGTTCGGTGAGCAAATGAAGACCCTTTGAAGTCATATTGCATGGTACCCATTCCACGGGTCTCAACTCTCCAGGTTTAAGGGATTCTGCCTTCAGGTAAAACATGCACGTGGAACCCAGAGTATGATCACCCATGTGATCAGGAGACATGTTCCAATATGTCTCAGTTCTCGTCCCCTGGTACTCGGGTGCAACATTCCAGACGCTTTACTAACACTCTCCCGACGTGGAGAGTCAGTGCCTTTAACCTCCTGTTTGGCCCAGTTTGCAATTTCTGCGGAAGATGAACAGGAATAGGGAGAACCAATGAGAGACTAGGTGGAGGTGTCTGGACGGGCAAATTTAACTCTCATTTCCCACCAGGAAGAGGAATTAACCAAAGGCTCAGCGTGCCGTGCCGGAACCAGATTAGGGCCTGAAGCAATCCTGCGGTGTTGCGGCCAGCTCACAAGAAAGCGAGTTGAAGAAAGGAGCTCAGGGGCACTGTAATTCACAAACCTGCAGAGTTATAAATGACAGCTATCGTCCAAAAATATACTGAAGTAAGGCTGCCAAGAGGACTTGAAAGCGGGGCAGAATTGCAGGAAACCGATTTCAGGAGGTAGACTGGAATTGCATTTAAAGCATAGGAAAAGAGGCAGAACGTCCACAATGATGCACTTGGCCAAAAAGGGCGTATGCGTTTTTTCCTGAATATATTCCTGAATATATTCCTGAATATATTCCTGAATATATTCAGGAAAAAACGCATACGCCCTTTTTGGCCAACCAAGCAAGCTTGCAAAGGAAATCTGCACTACAATGAAGTCTCACTTCCCCCCGGTCAAAAGGGCCATCTGAAAAAAGTGTAAAATCCAGAAAGGCAGGACAGGCCATGGAGAACTGGGAGCCTTGTTATGCTGATGGGCGGGATGTAAATTGCCAACAGCCACTGGGGAGAGGTGTATGGTGTTTCCTGAAACATCTAAAAAACAAAGCAACAGAGCCTAGGGCACTTCCACTTATGGTCCTATAGCTTAGGGAAATTAAAATCAAAAAGACACAGCCACCCCAAAGTTTGGGACGGCTCTGTTTACAAGAACCTCGTTTACGGTACAAGTTCAATATCGCAGAAAGTGAAAAATGGATAAAGAAGTTGTGGTACTTACGTACAATGCAATATCACTCAGCAATGAAATCTATGTCATCAGGCCCGTAGCAGCATAATGAGTGGATTCAGGTATGATGATTCTAACTGAAATAAGTCACACAGAAAAAGAAACATCATAAGATATCACTAATACACGGGATGTAAACTTGGCTACACAGGAACTGGATTACAAAACAGAACAGGGTCTCAAATTTAGAAAACCAACTTATGCTTGCTTAAGGGGAAAGGTGAGTTGGGGTGCTGCATAAAACCAGAGATTGAAATGAGCACAGATAAAGTTCCTTAAGCCAAATATAGAATAGACAAGAACTACTCCTTGCTCAACGAAATGGACTCAACACCCCATATTAAACGCCTAAGAATGTACCTGACTAGTAAGTATCTTAAAACCTATGAATTGTTATGTCTCTGAAAGAAAATCAAGCGTGTGTACAGGGGCATAAACGCAGCAGTGATAGGATTGGAGAGGTTCGGTGAGCAAATGAAGACCCTTTGAAGTCATATTGCATGGTACCCATTCCACGGGTCTCAACTCTCCAGGTTTAAGGGATTCTGCCTTCAGGTAAAACATGCACATGGAACCCAGAGTATGATCACCCGTGTGATCGGGAGACGTGTTCCAATATGTCTCAGTTCTCGTCCCCTGGTACTCGGGTGCAACATTCCAGACGCTTTACTAACACTCTCCCGACTTGGAGAGTCAGTGCCTTTAACCTCCTGTTTGGCCCAGTTTGCAATTTCTGCGGAAGATGAACAGGAATAGGGAGAACCAATGAGAGACTAGCTGGAGGTGTCTGGACGGGCAAATTTAACTCTCATTTCCCACCAGGAAGAGGAATTAACCAAAGGCTCAGCGTGCCGTGCCGGAACCAGATTAGGGCCTGAAGCAATCCTGCGGTGTTGCGGCCAGCTCACAAGAAAGCGAGTTGAAGAAAGGAGCTCAGGGGCACTGTAATTCACAAACCTGCAGAGTTATAAATGACAGCTATCGTCCAAAAATATACTGAAGTAAGGCTGCCAAGAGGACTTGAAAGCGGGGCAGAATTGCAGGAAACCGATTTCAGGAGGTAGACTGGAATTGCATTTAAAGCATAGGAAAAGAGGCAGAACGTCCACAATGATGCACTTGGCCAAAAAGGGCGTATGCGTTTTTTCCTGAATATATTCAGGAAAAAACGCATACGCCCTTTTTGGCCAACCAAGCAAGCTTGCAAAGGAAATCTGCACTACAATGAAGTCTCACTTCCCCCCGGTCAAAAGGGCCATCTGAAAAAAGTGTAAAATCCAGAAAGGCAGGACAGGCCATGGAGAACTGGGAGCCTTGTTATGCTGATGGGCGGGATGTAAATTGCCAAGAGCCACTCCGGAGAGGTGTATGGTGTTTCCTGAAACATCTAAAAAACAAAGCAACAGAGCCTAGGGCACTTCCACTTATGGTCCTATAGCTTAGGGAAATTAAAATCAAAAAGACACAGCCACCCCAAAGTTTGGGACGGCTCTGTTTACAAGAACCTCGTTTACGGTACAAGTTCAATATCGCAGAAAGTGAAAAATGGATAAAGAAGTTGTGGTACTTACGTACAATGCAATATCACTCAGCAATGAAATCTATGTCATCAGGCCCGTAGCAGCATAATGAGTGGATTCAGGTATGATGATTCTAACTGAAATAAGTCACACAGAAAAAGAAACATCATAAGATATCACTAATACACGGGATGTAAACTTGGCTACACAGGAACTGGATTACAAAACAGAACAGGGTCTCAAATTTAGAAAACCAACTTATGCTTGCTTAAGGGGAAAGGTGAGTTGGGGTGCTGCATCAAACCAGAGATTGAAATGAACACAGATAAAGTTCCTTAAGCCAAATATGGAATAGACAAGAACTACTCCTTGCTCAACGAAATGGACTCAACACCCCATATTAAACGCCTAAGAATGTACCTGACTAGTAAGTATCTTAAAACCTATGAATTGCTATGTCTCTGAAAGAAAATCAAGCGTGTGTACAGGGGCATAAACGCAGCAGTGATAGGATTGGAGAGGTTCGGTGAGCAAATGAAGACCCTTTGAAGTCATATTGCATGGTACCCATTCCACGGGTCTCAACTCTCCAGGTTTAAGGGATTCTGCCTTCAGGTAAAACATGCACGTGGAACCCAGAGTATGATCACCCGTGTGATCGGGAGACATGTTCCAATATGTCTCAGGTCTCGTCCCCTGGTACTCGGGTGCAACATTCCAGACGCTTTACTAACACTCTCCCGACTTGGAGAGTCAGTGCCTTTAACCTCCTGTTTGGCCCAGTTAGCAATTTCTGCGGAAGATGAACAGGAATAGGGAGAACCAATGAGAGACTAGCTGGAGGTGTCTGGACGGGCAAATTTAACTCTTATTTCCCACCAGGAAGAGGAATTAACCAAAGGCTCAGCGTGCCGTGCGGGAACCAGATTAGGGCCTGAAGCAATCCTGCGGTGTTGCGGCCAGCTCACAAGAAAGCGAGTTGAAGAAAGGAGCTCAGGGGCACTGTAATTCACAAACCTGCAGAGTTATAAATGACAGCTATCGTCCAAAAATATACTGAAGTAAGGCTGCCAAGAGGACTTGAAAGCGGGGCAGAATTGCAGGAAACCGATTTCAGGAGGTAGACTGGAATTGCATTTAAAGCATAGGAAAAGAGGCAGAACGTCCACAATGATGCACTTGGCCAAAAAGGGCGTATGCGTTTTTTCCTGAATATATTCAGGAAAAAACGCATACGCCCTTTCTGGCCAACCAAGCAAGCTTGCAAAGGAAATCTGCACTACAATGAAGTCTCACTTCCCCCCGGTCAAAAGGGCCATCTGAAAAAAGTGTAAAATCCAGAAAGGCAGGACAGGCCATGGAGAACTGGGAGCCTTGTTATGCTGATGGGCGGGATGTAAATTGCCAACAGCCACTCGGGAGAGGTGTATGGTGTTTCCTGAAACATCTAAAAAACAAAGCAACAGAGCCTAGGGCACTTCCACTTATGGTCCTATAGCTTAGGGAAATTAAAATCAAAAAGACACAGCCACCCCAAAGTTTGGGATGGCTCTGTTTACAAGAACCTCGTTTACGGTACAAGTTCAATATCGCAGAAAGTGAAAAATGGATAAAGAAGTTGTGGTACTTACGTACAATGCAATATCACTCAGCAATGAAATCTATGTCATCAGGCCCATAGCAGCATAATGAGTGGATTCAGGTATGATGATTCTAACTGAAATAAGTCACACAGAAAAAGAAACATCATAAGATATCACTAATACACGGAATGTAAACTTGGCTACACAGGAACTGGATTACAAAACAGAACAGGGTCTCAAATTTAGAAAACCAACTTATGCTTGCTTAAGGGGAAAGGTGAGTTGGGGTGCTGCGTAAAACCAGAGATTTAAATGAACACAGATAAAGTTCCTTAAGCCAAATATGGAATAGACAAGAACTACTCCTTGCTCAACGAAATGGACTCAACACCCCATATTAAACGCCTAAGAATGTACCTGACTAGTAAGTATCTTAAAACCTATGAATTGCTATGTCTCTGAAAGAAAATCAAGCGTGTGTACAGGGGCATAAACGCAGCAGTGATAGGATTGGAGAGGTTCGGTGAGCAAATGAAGACCCTTTGAAGTCATATTGCATGGTACCCATTCCACGGGTCTCAACTCTCCAGGTTTAAGGGATTCTGCCTTCAGGTAAAACATGCACGTGGAACCCAGAGTATGATCACCCGTGTGATCAGGAGACATGTTCCAATATGTCTCAGTTCTCGTCCCCTGGTACTCGGGTGCAACATTCCAGACGCTTTACTAACACTCTCCCGACGTGGAGAGTCAGTGCCTTTAACCTCCTGTTTGGCCCAGTTTGCAATTTCTGCGGAAGATGAACAGGAATAGGGAGAACCAATGAGAGACTAGGTGGAGGTGTCTGGACGGGCAAATTTAACTCTCATTTCCCACCAGGAAGAGGAATTAACCAAAGGCTCAGCGTGCCGTGCCGGAACCAGATTAGGGCCTGAAGCAATCCTGCGGTGTTGCGGCCAGCTCACAAGAAAGCGAGTTGAAGAAAGGAGCTCAGGGGCACTGTAATTCACAAACCTGCAGAGTTATAAATGACAGCTATCGTCCAAAAATATACTGAAGTAAGGCTGCCAAGAGGACTTGAAAGCGGGGCAGAATTGCAGGAAACCGATTTCAGGAGGTAGACTGGAATTGCATTTAAAGCATAGGAAAAGAGGCAGAACGTCCACAATGATGCACTTGGCCAAAAAGGGCGTATGCGTTTTTTCCTGAATATATTCCTGAATATATTCCTGAATATATTCCTGAATATATTCAGGAAAAAACGCATACGCCCTTTTTGGCCAACCAAGCAAGCTTGCAAAGGAAATCTGCACTACAATGAAGTCTCACTTCCCCCCGGTCAAAAGGGCCATCTGAAAAAAGTGTAAAATCCAGAAAGGCAGGACAGGCCATGGAGAACTGGGAGCCTTGTTATGCTGATGGGCGGGATGTAAATTGCCAACAGCCACTGGGGAGAGGTGTATGGTGTTTCCTGAAACATCTAAAAAACAAAGCAACAGAGCCTAGGGCACTTCCACTTATGGTCCTATAGCTTAGGGAAATTAAAATCAAAAAGACACAGCCACCCCAAAGTTTGGGACGGCTCTGTTTACAAGAACCTCGTTTACGGTACAAGTTCAATATCGCAGAAAGTGAAAAATGGATAAAGAAGTTGTGGTACTTACGTACAATGCAATATCACTCAGCAATGAAATCTATGTCATCAGGCCCGTAGCAGCATAATGAGTGGATTCAGGTATGATGATTCTAACTGAAATAAGTCACACAGAAAAAGAAACATCATAAGATATCACTAATACACGGGATGTAAACTTGGCTACACAGGAACTGGATTACAAAACAGAACAGGGTCTCAAATTTAGAAAACCAACTTATGCTTGCTTAAGGGGAAAGGTGAGTTGGGGTGCTGCATAAAACCAGAGATTGAAATGAGCACAGATAAAGTTCCTTAAGCCAAATATAGAATAGACAAGAACTACTCCTTGCTCAACGAAATGGACTCAACACCCCATATTAAACGCCTAAGAATGTACCTGACTAGTAAGTATCTTAAAACCTATGAATTGTTATGTCTCTGAAAGAAAATCAAGCGTGTGTACAGGGGCATAAACGCAGCAGTGATAGGATTGGAGAGGTTCGGTGAGCAAATGAAGACCCTTTGAAGTCATATTGCATGGTACCCATTCCACGGGTCTCAACTCTCCAGGTTTAAGGGATTCTGCCTTCAGGTAAAACATGCACATGGAACCCAGAGTATGATCACCCGTGTGATCGGGAGACATGTTCCAATATGTCTCAGGTCTCGTCCCCTGGTACTCGGGTGCAACATTCCAGACGCTTTACTAACACTCTCCCGACTTGGAGAGTCAGTGCCTTTAACCTCCTGTTTGGCCCAGTTAGCAATTTCTGCGGAAGATGAACAGGAATAGGGAGAACCAATGAGAGACTAGCTGGAGGTGTCTGGACGGGCAAATTTAACTCTTATTTCCCACCAGGAAGAGGAATTAACCAAAGGCTCAGCGTGCCGTGCGGGAACCAGATTAGGGCCTGAAGCAATCCTGCGGTGTTGCGGCCAGCTCACAAGAAAGCGAGTTGAAGAAAGGAGCTCAGGGGCACTGTAATTCACAAACCTGCAGAGTTATAAATGACAGCTATCGTCCAAAAATATACTGAAGTAAGGCTGCCAAGAGGACTTGAAAGCGGGGCAGAATTGCAGGAAACCGATTTCAGGAGGTAGACTGGAATTGCATTTAAAGCATAGGAAAAGAGGCAGAACGTCCACAATGATGCACTTGGCCAAAAAGGGCGTATGCGTTTTTTCCTGAATATATTCAGGAAAAAACGCATACGCCCTTTCTGGCCAACCAAGCAAGCTTGCAAAGGAAATCTGCACTACAATGAAGTCTCACTTCCCCCCGGTCAAAAGGGCCATCTGAAAAAAGTGTAAAATCCAGAAAGGCAGGACAGGCCATGGAGAACTGGGAGCCTTGTTATGCTGATGGGCGGGATGTAAATTGCCAACAGCCACTCGGGAGAGGTGTATGGTGTTTCCTGAAACATCTAAAAAACAAAGCAACAGAGCCTAGGGCACTTCCACTTATGGTCCTATAGCTTAGGGAAATTAAAATCAAAAAGACACAGCCACCCCAAAGTTTGGGATGGCTCTGTTTACAAGAACCTCGTTTACGGTACAAGTTCAATATCGCAGAAAGTGAAAAATGGATAAAGAAGTTGTGGTACTTACGTACAATGCAATATCACTCAGCAATGAAATCTATGTCATCAGGCCCATAGCAGCATAATGAGTGGATTCAGGTATGATGATTCTAACTGAAATAAGTCACACAGAAAAAGAAACATCATAAGATATCACTAATACACGGAATGTAAACTTGGCTACACAGGAACTGGATTACAAAACAGAACAGGGTCTCAAATTTAGAAAACCAACTTATGCTTGCTTAAGGGGAAAGGTGAGTTGGGGTGCTGCGTAAAACCAGAGATTTAAATGAACACAGATAAAGTTCCTTAAGCCAAATATGGAATAGACAAGAACTACTCCTTGCTCAACGAAATGGACTCAACACCCCATATTAAACGCCTAAGAATGTACCTGACTAGTAAGTATCTTAAAACCTATGAATTGCTATGTCTCTGAAAGAAAATCAAGCGTGTGTACAGGGGCATAAACGCAGCAGTGATAGGATTGGAGAGGTTCGGTGAGCAAATGAAGACCCTTTGAAGTCATATTGCATGGTACCCATTCCACGGGTCTCAACTCTCCAGGTTTAAGGGATTCTGCCTTCAGGTAAAACATGCACGTGGAACCCAGAGTATGATCACCCGTGTGATCAGGAGACATGTTCCAATATGTCTCAGTTCTCGTCCCCTGGTACTCGGGTGCAACATTCCAGACGCTTTACTAACACTCTCCCGACGTGGAGAGTCAGTGCC
The DNA here is from genome assembly GCF_964270905.1 of Leucopleurus acutus. NCBI lineage: Eukaryota > Metazoa > Chordata > Mammalia > Artiodactyla > Delphinidae > Leucopleurus > Leucopleurus acutus. Next base: position 827,254 of record NW_028139192.1, read on the forward strand.
TTTAACCTCCTGTTTGGCCCAGTTTGCAATTTCTGCGGAAGATGAACAGGAATAGGGAGAACCAATGAGAGACTAGGTGGAGGTGTCTGGACGGGCAAATTTAACTCTCATTTCCCACCAGGAAGAGGAATTAACCAAAGGCTCAGCGTGCCGTGCCGGAACCAGATTAGGGCCTGAAGCAATCCTGCGGTGTTGCGGCCAGCTCACAAGAAAGCGAGTTGAAGAAAGGAGCTCAGGGGCACTGTAATTCACAAACCTGCAGAGTTATAAATGACAGCTATCGTCCAAAAATATACTGAAGTAAGGCTGCCAAGAGGACTTGAAAGCGGGGCAGAATTGCAGGAAACCGATTTCAGGAGGTAGACTGGAATTGCATTTAAAGCATAGGAAAAGAGGCAGAACGTCCACAATGATGCACGTGGCCAAAAAGGGCGTATGCGTTTTTTCCTGAATATATTCAGGAAAAAACGCATACGCCCTTTTTGGCCAACCAAGCAAGCTTGCAAAGGAAATCTGCACTACAATGAAGTCTCACTTCCCCCCGGTCAAAAGGGCCATCTGAAAAAAGTGTAAAATCCAGAAAGGCAGGACAGGCCATGGAGAACTGGGAGCCTTGTTATGCTGATGGGCGGGATGTAAATTGCCAAGAGCCACTCCGGAGAGGTGTATGGTGTTTCCTGAAACATCTAAAAAACAAAGCAACAGAGCCTAGGGCACTTCCACTTATGGTCCTATAGCTTAGGGAAATTAAAATCAAAAAGACACAGCCACCCCAAAGTTTGGGACGGCTCTGTTTACAAGAACCTCGTTTACGGTACAAGTTCAATATCGCAGAAAGTGAAAAATGGATAAAGAAGTTGTGGTACTTACGTACAATGCAATATCACTCAGCAATGAAATCTATGTCATCAGGCCCGTAGCAGCATAATGAGTGGATTCAGGTATGATGATTCTAACTGAAATAAGTCACACAGAAAAAGAAACATCATAAGATATCACTAATACACGGGATGTAAACTTGGCTACAGAGGAACTGGATTACAAAACAGAACAGGGTCTCAAATTTAGAAAACCAACTTATGCTTGCTTAAGGGGAAAGGTGAGTTGGGGTGCTGCATCAAACCAGAGATTGAAATGAACACAGATAAAGTTCCTTAAGCCAAATATGGAATAGACAAGAACTACTCCTTGCTCAACGAAATGGACTCAACACCCCATATTAAACGCCTAAGAATGTACCTGACTAGTAAGTATCTTAAAACCTATGAATTGCTATGTCTCTGAAAGAAAATCAAGCGTGTGTACAGGGGCATAAACGCAGCAGTGATAGGATTGGAGAGGTTCGGTGAGCAAATGAAGACCCTTTGAAGTCATATTGCATGGTACCCATTCCACGGGTCTCAACTCTCCAGGTTTAAGGGATTCTGCCTTCAGGTAAAACATGCACGTGGAACCCAGAGTATGATCACCCGTGTGATCGGGAGACATGTTCCAATATGTCTCAGGTCTCGTCCCCTGGTACTCGGGTGCAACATTCCAGACGCTTTACTAACACTCTCCCGACTTGGAGAGTCAGTGCCTTTAACCTCCTGTTTGGCCCAGTTAGCAATTTCTGCGGAAGATGAACAGGAATAGGGAGAACCAATGAGAGACTAGCTGGAGGTGTCTGGACGGGCAAATTTAACTCTTATTTCCCACCAGGAAGAGGAATTAACCAAAGGCTCAGCGTGCCGTGCGGGAACCAGATTAGGGCCTGAAGCAATCCTGCGGTGTTGCGGCCAGCTCACAAGAAAGCGAGTTGAAGAAAGGAGCTCAGGGGCACTGTAATTCACAAACCTGCAGAGTTATAAATGACAGCTATCGTCCAAAAATATACTGAAGTAAGGCTGCCAAGAGGACTTGAAAGCGGGGCAGAATTGCAGGAAACCGATTTCAGGAGGTAGACTGGAATTGCATTTAAAGCATAGGAAAAGAGGCAGAACGTCCACAATGATGCACTTGGCCAAAAAGGGCGTATGCGTTTTTTCCTGAATATATTCAGGAAAAAACGCATACGCCCTTTCTGGCCAACCAAGCAAGCTTGCAAAGGAAATCTGCACTACAATGAAGTCTCACTTCCCCCCGGTCAAAAGGGCCATCTGAAAAAAGTGTAAAATCCAGAAAGGCAGGACAGGCCATGGAGAACTGGGAGCCTTGTTATGCTGATGGGCGGGATGTAAATTGCCAACAGCCACTCGGGAGAGGTGTATGGTGTTTCCTGAAACATCTAAAAAACAAAGCAACAGAGCCTAGGGCACTTCCACTTATGGTCCTATAGCTTAGGGAAATTAAAATCAAAAAGACACAGCCACCCCAAAGTTTGGGACGGCTCTGTTTACAAGAACCTCGTTTACGGTACAAGTTCAATATCGCAGAAAGTGAAAAATGGATAAAGAAGTTGTGGTACTTACGTACAATGCAATATCACTCAGCAATGAAATCTATGTCATCAGGCCCATAGCAGCATAATGAGTGGATTCAGGTATGATGATTCTAACTGAAATAAGTCACACAGAAAAAGAAACATCATAAGATATCACTAATACACGGAATGTAAACTTGGCTACACAGGAACTGGATTACAAAACAGAACAGGGTCTCAAATTTAGAAAACCAACTTATGCTTGCTTAAGGGGAAAGGTGAGTTGGGGTGCTGCGTAAAACCAGAGATTTAAATGAACACAGATAAAGTTCCTTAAGCCAAATATGGAATAGACAAGAACTACTCCTTGCTCAACGAAATGGACTCAACACCCCATATTAAACGCCTAAGAATGTACCTGACTAGTAAGTATCTTAAAACCTATGAATTGCTATGTCTCTGAAACAAAATCAAGCGTGTGTACAGGGGCATAAACGCAGCAGTGATAGGATTGGAGAGGTTCGGTGAGCAAATGAAGACCCTTTGAAGTCATATTGCATGGTACCCATTCCACGGGTCTCAACTCTCCAGGTTTAAGGGATTCTGCCTTCAGGTAAAACATGCACGTGGAACCCAGAGTATGATCACCCGTGTGATCAGGAGACATGTTCCAATATGTCTCAGTTCTCGTCCCCTGGTACTCGGGTGCAACATTCCAGACGCTTTACTAACACTCTCCCGACGTGGAGAGTCAGTGCCTTTAACCTCCTGTTTGGCCCAGTTTGCAATTTCTGTGGAAGATGAACAGGAATAGGGAGAACCAATGAGAGACTAGGTGGAGGTGTCTGGACGGGCAAATTTAACTCTCATTTCCCACCAGGAAGAGGAATTAACCAAAGGCTCAGCGTGCCGTGCCGGAACCAGATTAGGGCCTGAAGCAATCCTGCGGTGTTGCGGCCAGCTCACAAGAAAGCGAGTTGAAGAAAGGAGCTCAGGGGCACTGTAATTCACAAACCTGCAGAGTTATAAATGACAGCTATCGTCCAAAAATATACTGAAGTAAGGCTGCCAAGAGGACTTGAAAGCGGGGCAGAATTGCAGGAAACCGATTTCAGGAGGTAGACTGGAATTGCATTTAAAGCATAGGAAAAGAGGCAGAACGTCCACAATGATGCACTTGGCCAAAAAGGGCGTATGCGTTTTTTCCTGAATATATTCCTGAATATATTCCTGAATATATTCCTGAATATATTCAGGAAAAAACGCATACGCCCTTTTTGGCCAACCAAGCAAGCTTGCAAAGGAAATCTGCACTACAATGAAGTCTCACTTCCCCCCGGTCAAAAGGGCCATCTGAAAAAAGTGTAAAATCCAGAAAGGCAGGACAGGCCATGGAGAACTGGGAGCCTTGTTATGCTGATGGGCGGGATGTAAATTGCCAACAGCCACTGGGGAGAGGTGTATGGTGTTTCCTGAAACATCTAAAAAACAAAGCAACAGAGCCTAGGGCACTTCCACTTATGGTCCTATAGCTTAGGGAAATTAAAATCAAAAAGACACAGCCACCCCAAAGTTTGGGACGGCTCTGTTTACAAGAACCTCGTTTACGGTACAAGTTCAATATCGCAGAAAGTGAAAAATGGATAAAGAAGTTGTGGTACTTACGTACAATGCAATATCACTCAGCAATGAAATCTATGTCATCAGGCCCGTAGCAGCATAATGAGTGGATTCAGGTATGATGATTCTAACTGAAATAAGTCACACAGAAAAAGAAACATCATAAGATATCACTAATACACGGGATGTAAACTTGGCTACACAGGAACTGGATTACAAAACAGAACAGGGTCTCAAATTTAGAAAACCAACTTATGCTTGCTTAAGGGGAAAGGTGAGTTGGGGTGCTGCATCAAACCAGAGATTGAAATGAACACAGATAAAGTTCCTTAAGCCAAATATGGAATAGACAAGAACTACTCCTTGCTCAACGAAATGGACTCAACACCCCATATTAAACGCCTAAGAATGTACCTGACTAGTAAGTATCTTAAAACCTATGAATTGCTATGTCTCTGAAAGAAAATCAAGCGTGTGTACAGGGGCATAAACGCAGCAGTGATAGGATTGGAGAGGTTCGGTGAGCAAATGAAGACCCTTTGAAGTCATATTGCATGGTACCCATTCCACGGGTCTCAACTCTCCAGGTTTAAGGGATTCTGCCTTCAGGTAAAACATGCACGTGGAACCCAGAGTATGATCACCCGTGTGATCGGGAGACATGTTCCGATATGTCTCAGGTCTCGTCCCCTGGTACTCGGGTGCAACATTCCAGACGCTTTACTAACACTCTCCCGACTTGGAGAGTCAGTGCCTTTAACCTCCTGTTTGGCCCAGTTAGCAATTTCTGCGGAAGATGAACAGGAATAGGGAGAACCAATGAGAGACTAGCTGGAGGTGTCTGGACGGGCAAATTTAACTCTTATTTCCCACCAGGAAGAGGAATTAACCAAAGGCTCAGCGTGCCGTGCGGGAACTAGATTAGGGCCTGAAGCAATCCTGCGGTGTTGCGGCCAGCTCACAAGAAAGCGAGTTGAAGAAAGGAGCTCAGGGGCACTGTAATTCACAAACCTGCAGAGTTATAAATGACAGCTATCGTCCAAAAATATACTGAAGTAAGGCTGCCAAGAGGACTTGAAAGCGGGGCAGAATTGCAGGAAACCGATTTCAGGAGGTAGACTGGAATTGCATTTAAAGCATAGGAAAAGAGGCAGAACGTCCACAATGATGCACTTGGCCAAAAAGGGCGTATGCGTTTTTTCCTGAATATATTCAGGAAAAAACGCATACGCCCTTTCTGGCCAACCAAGCAAGCTTGCAAAGGAAATCTGCACTACAATGAAGTCTCACTTCCCCCCGGTCAAAAGGGCCATCTGAAAAAAGTGTAAAATCCAGAAAGGCAGGACAGGCCATGGAGAACTGGGAGCCTTGTTATGCTGATGGGCGGGATGTAAATTGCCAACAGCCACTCGGGAGAGGTGTATGGTGTTTCCTGAAACATCTAAAAAACAAAGCAACAGAGCCTAGGGCACTTCCACTTATGGTCCTATAGCTTAGGGAAATTAAAATCAAAAAGACACAGCCACCCCAAAGTTTGGGACGGCTCTGTTTACAAGAACCTCGTTTACGGTACAAGTTCAATATCGCAGAAAGTGAAAAATGGATAAAGAAGTTGTGGTACTTACGTACAATGCAATATCACTCAGCAATGAAATCTATGTCATCAGGCCCATAGCAGCATAATGAGTGGATTCAGGTATGATGATTCTAACTGAAATAAGTCACACAGAAAAAGAAACATCATAAGATATCACTAATACACGGAATGTAAACTTGGCTACACAGGAACTGGATTACAAAACAGAACATGGTCTCAAATTTAGAAAACCAACTTATGCTTGCTTAAGGGGAAAGGTGAGTTGGGGTGCTGCATAAAACCAGAGATTTAAATGAACACAGATAAAGTTCCTTAAGCCAAATATGGAATAGACAAGAACTACTCCTTGCTCAACGAAATGGACTCAACACCCCATATTAAACGCCTAAGAATGTACCTGACTAGTAAGTATCTTAAAACCTATGAATTGCTATGTGTCTGAAAGAAAATCAAGCGTGTGTACAGGGGCATAAACGCAGCAGTGATAGGATTGGAGAGGTTCGGTGAGCAAATGAAGACCCTTTGAAGTCATATTGCATGGTACCCATTCCACGGGTCTCAACTCTCCAGGTTTAAGGGATTCTGCCTTCAGGTAAAACATGCACGTGGAACCCAGAGTATGATCACCCGTGTGATCAGGAGACATGTTCCAATATGTCTCAGTTCTCGTCCCCTGGTACTCGGGTGCAACATTCCAGACGCTTTACTAACACTCTCCCGACGTGGAGAGTCAGTGCCTTTAACCTCCTGTTTGGCCCAGTTTGCAATTTCTGCGGAAGATGAACAGGAATAGGGAGAACCAATGAGAGATTAGGTGGAGGTGTCTGGACGGGCAAATTTAACTCTCATTTCCCACCAGGAAGAGGAATTAACCAAAGGCTCAGCGTGCCGTGCCGGAACCAGATTAGGGCCTGAAGCAATCCTGCGGTGTTGCGGCCAGCTCACAAGAAAGCGAGTTGAAGAAAGGAGCTCAGGGGCACTGTAATTCACAAACCTGCAGAGTTATAAATGACAGCTATCGTCCAAAAATATACTGAAGTAAGGCTGCCAAGAGGACTTGAAAGCGGGGCAGAATTGCAGGAAACCGATTTCAGGAGGTAGACTGGAATTGCATTTAAAGCATAGGAAAAGAGGCAGAACGTCCACAATGATGCACTTGGCCAAAAAGGGCGTATGCGTTTTTTCCTGAATATATTCAGGAAAAAACGCATACGCCCTTTTTGGCCAACCAAGCAAGCTTGCAAAGGAAATCTGCACTACAATGAAGTCTCACTTCCCCCCGGTCAAAAGGGCCATCTGAAAAAAGTGTAAAATCCAGAAAGGCAGGACAGGCCATGGAGAACTGGGAGCCTTGTTATGCTGATGGGCGGGATGTAAATTGCCAAGAGCCACTCCGGAGAGGTGTATGGTGTTTCCTGAAACATCTAAAAAACAAAGCAACAGAGCCTAGGGCACTTCCACTTATGGTCCTATAGCTTAGGGAAATTAAAATCAAAAAGACACAGCCACCCCAAAGTTTGGGACGGCTCTGTTTACAAGAACCTCGTTTACGGAACAAGTTCAATATCGCAGAAAGTGAATAATGGATAAAGAAGTTGTGGTACTTACGTACAATGCAATATCACTCAGCAATGAAATCTATGTCATCAGGCCCGTAGCAGCATAATGAGTGGATTCAGGTATGATGATTCTAACTGAAATAAGTCACACAGAAAAAGAAACATCATAAGATATCACTAATACACGGAATGTAAACTTGGCTACACAGGAACTGGATTACAAAACAGAACAGGGTCTCAAATTTAGAAAACCAACTTATGCTTGCTTAAGGGGAAAGGTGAGTTGGGGTGCTGCATCAAACCAGAGATTGAAATGAGCACAGATAAAGCTCCTTAAGCCAAATATGGAATAGACAAGAACTACTCCTTGCTCAACGAAATGGACTCAACACCCCATATTAAACGCCTAAGAATGTACCTGACTAGTAAGTATCTTAAAACCTATGGATTGCTATGTCTCTGAAAGAAAATCAAGCGTGTGTACAGGGGCACAAACACAGCAGTGATAGGATTGGAGAGGTTCGGTGAGCAAATGAAGACCCTTTGAAGTCATATTGCATGGTACCCATTCCACGGGTCTCAACTCTCCAGGTTTAAGGGATTCTTCCTTCAGCTAAAACATGCACGTGGAACCCAGAGTATGATCAACCGTGTGATCGGGAGACGTGTTCCAATATGTCTCAGTTCTCGTCCCCTGGTACTCGGGTGCAACATTCCACACGCTTTACTTACACTCTCCCGACTTGGAGAGTCAGTGCCTTTAACCTCCTGTTTGGCCCAGTTTGCAATTTCTGCGGAAGATGAACAGGAATAGGGAGAACCAATGAGAGACTAGCTGGAGGTGTCTGGACGGGCAAATTTAACTCTCATTTCCCACCAGGAAGAGGAATTAACCAAAGGCTCAGCGTGCCGTGCCGGAACCAGATTAGGGCCTGAAGCAATCCTGCGGTGTTGCGGCCAGCTCACAAGAAAGCGAGTTGAAGAAAGGAGCTCAGGGGCACTGTAATTCACAAACCTGCAGAGTTATAAATGACAGCTATCGTCCAAAAATATACTGAAGTAAGGCTGCCAAGAGGACTTGAAAGCGGGGCAGAATTGCAGGAAACCGATTTCAGGAGGTAGACTGGAATTGCATTTAAAGCATAGGAAAAGAGGCAGAACGTCCACAATGATGCACTTGGCCAAAAAGGGCGTATGCGTTTTTTCCTGAATATATTCCTGAATATATTCCTGAATATATTCCTGAATATATTCAGGAAAAAACGCATACGCCCTTTTTGGCCAACCAAGCAAGCTTGCAAAGGAAATCTGCACTACAATGAAGTCTCACTTCCCCCCGGTCAAAAGGGCCATCTGAAAAAAGTGTAAAATCCAGAAAGGCAGGACAGGCCATGGAGAACTGGGAGCCTTGTTATGCTGATGGGCGGGATGTAAATTGCCAACAGCCACTCGGGAGAGGTGTATGGTGTTTCCTGAAACATCTAAAAAACAAAGCAACAGAGCCTAGGGCACTTCCACTTATGGTCCTATAGCTTAGGGAAATTAAAATCAAAAAGACACAGCCATCCCAAAGTTTGGGACGGCTCTGTTTACAAGAACCTCGTTTACGGAACAAGTTCAATATCGCAGAAAGTGAATAATGGATAAAGAAGTTGTGGTACTTACGTACAATGCAATATCACTCAGCAATGAAATCTATGTCATCAGGCCCGTAGCAGCATAATGAGTGGATTCAGGTATGATGATTCTAACTGAAATAAGTCACACAGAAAAAGAAACATCATAAGATATCACTAATACACGGAATGTAAACTTGGCTACACAGGAACTGGATTACAAAACAGAACAGGGTCTCAAATTTAGAAAACCAACTTATGCTTGCTTAAGGGGAAAGGTGAGTTGGGGTGCTGCATCAAACCAGAGATTGAAATGAGCACAGATAAAGCTCCTTAAGCCAAATATGGAATAGACAAGAACTACTCCTTGCTCAACGAAATGGACTCAACACCCCATATTAAACGCCTAAGAATGTACCTGACTAGTAATTATCTTAAAACCTATGGATTGCTATGTCTCTGAAAGAAAATCAAGCGTGTGTACAGGGGCATAAACGCAGCAGTGATAGGATTGGAGAGGTTCGGTGAGCAAATGAAGACCCTTTGAAGTCATATTGCATGGTACCCATTCCACGGGTCTCAACTCTCCAGATTTAAGGGATTCTGCCTTCAGGTAAAACATGCACGTGGAACCCAGAGTATGATCAACCGTGTGATCGGGAGACGTGTTCCAATATGTCTCAGTTCTCGTCCCCTGGTACTCGGGTGCAACATTCCAGACGCTTTACTAACACTCTCCCGACTTGGAGAGTCAGTGCCTTTAACCTCCTGTTTGGCCCAGTTTGCAATTTCTGCGGAAGATGAACAGGAATAGGGAGAACCAATGAGAGACTAGCTGGAGGTGACTGGACGGGCAAATTTAACTCTCATTTCCCACCAGGAAGAGGAATTAACCAAAGGCTCAGCGTGCCGTGCCGGAACCAGATTAGGGCCTGAAGCAATCCTGCGGTGTTGCGGCCAGCTCACAAGAAAGCGAGTTGAAGAAAGGAGCTCAGGGGCACTGTAATTCACAAACCTGCAGAGTTATAAATGACAGCTATCGTCCAAAAATATACTGAAGTAAGGCTGCCAAGAGGACTTGAAAGCGGGGCAGAATTGCAGGAAACCGATTTCAGGAGGTAGACTGGAATTGCATTTAAAGCATAGGAAAAGAGGCAGAACGTCCACAATGATGCACTTGGCCAAAAAGGGCGTATGCGTTTTTTCCTGAATATATTCAGGAAAAAACGCATACGCCCTTTTTGGCCAACCAAGCAAGCTTGCAAAGGAAATCTGCACTACAATGAAGTCTCACTTCCCCCCGGTCAAAAGGGCCATCTGAAAAAAGTGTAAAATCCAGAAAGGCAGGACAGGCCATGGAGAACTGGGAGCCTTGTTATGCTGATGGGCGGGATGTAAATTGCCAACAGCCACTCGGGAGAGGTGTATGGTGTTTCCTGAAACATCTAAAAAACAAAGCAACAGAGCCTAGGGCACTTCCACTTATTGTCCTATAGCTTAGGGAAATTAAAATCAAAAAGACACAGCCACCCCAAAGTTTGGGACAGCTCTGTTTACAAGAACCTCGTTTACGGTACAAGTTCAATATCGCAGAAAGTGAAAAATGGATAAAGAAGTTGTGGTACTTACGTACAATGCAATATCACTCAGCAATGAAATCTATGTCATCAGGCCCGTAGCAGCATAATGAGTGGATTCAGGTATGATGATTCTAACTGAAATAAGTCACACAGAAAAAGAAACATCATAAGATATCACTAATACACGGGATGTAAACTTGGCTACACAGGAACTGGATTACAAAACAGAACAGGGTCTCAAATTTAGAAAACCAACTTATGCTTGCTTAAGGGGAAAGGTGAGTTGGGGTGCTGCATCAAACCAGAGATTGAAATGAGCACAGATAAAGTTCCTTAAGCCAAATATGGAATAGACAAGAACTACTCCTTGCTCAACGAAATGGACTCAACACCCCATATTAAACGCCTAAGAATGTACCTGACTAGTAAGTATCTTAAAACCTATGGATTGCTATGTGTCTGAAAGAAAATCAAGCGTGTGTACAGGGGCATAAACGCAGCAGTGATAGGATTGGAGAGGTTCGGTGAGCAAATGAAGACCCTTTGAAGTCATATTGCATGGTACCCATTCCACGGGTCTCAACTCTCCAGGTTTAAGGGATTCTTCCTTCAGCTAAAACATGCACGTGGAACCCAGAGTATGATCAACCGTGTGATCGGGAGACGTGTTCCAATATGTCTCAGTTCTCGTCCCCTGGTACTCGGGTGCAACATTCCAGACGCTTTACTAACACTCTCCCGACTTGGAGAGTCAGTGCCTTTAACCTCCTGTTTGGCCCAGTTTGCAATTTCTGCGGAAGATGAACAGGAATAGGGAGAACCAATGAGAGACTAGGTGGAGGTGACTGGACGGGCAAATTTAACTCTCATTTCCCACCAGGAAGAGGAATTAACCAAAGGCTCAGCGTGCCGTGCCGGAACCAGATTAGGGCCTGAAGCAATCCTGCGGTGTTGCGGCCAGCTCACAAGAAAGCGAGTTGAAGAAAGGAGCTCAGGGGCACTGTAATTCACAAACCTGCAGAGTTATAAATGACAGCTATCGTCCAAAAATATACTGAAGTAAGGCTGCCAAGAGGACTTGAAAGCGGGGCAGAATTGCAGGAAACCGATTTCAGGAGGTAGACTGGAATTGCATTTAAAGCATAGGAAAAGAGGCAGAACGTCCACAATGATGCACTTGGCCAAAAAGGGCGTATGCGTTTTTTCCTGAATATATTCAGGAAAAAACGCATACGCCCTTTTTGGCCAACCAAGCAAGCTTGCAAAGGAAATCTGCACTACAATGAAGTCTCACTTCCCCCCGGTCAAAAGGGCCATCTGAAAAAAGTGTAAAATCCAGAAAGGCAGGACAGGCCATGGAGAACTGGGAGCCTTGTTATGCTGATGGGCGGGATGTAAATTGCCAACAGCCACTCGGGAGAGGTGTATGGTGTTTCCTGAAACATCTAAAAAACAAAGCAACAGAGCCTAGGGCACTTCCACTTATGGTCCTATAGCTTAGGGAAATTAAAATCAAAAAGACACAGCCACCCCAAAGTTTGGGACGGCTCTGTTTACAAGAACCTCGTTTACGGTACAAGTTCAATATCGCAGAAAGTGAAAAATGGATAAAGAAGTTGTGGTACTTACGTACAATGCAATATCACTCAGCAATGAAATCTATGTCATCAGGCCCGTAGCAGCATAATGAGTGGATTCAGGTATGATGATTCTAACTGAAATAAGTCACACAGAAAAAGAAACATCATAAGATATCACTAATACACGGGATGTAAACTTGGCTACACAGGAACTGGATTACAAAACAGAACAGGGTCTCAAATTTAGAAAACCAACTTATGCTTGCTTAAGGGGAAAGGTGAGTTGGGGTGCTGCATAAAACCAGAGATTGAAATGAGCACAGATAAAGTTCCTTAACCCAAATATAGAATAGACAAGAACTACTCCTTGCTCAACGAAATGGACTCAACACCCCATATTAAACGCCTAAGAATGTACCTGACTAGTAAGTATCTTAAAACCTATGGATTGCTATGTCTCTGAAAGAAAATCAAGCGTGTGTACAGGGGCACAAACGCAGCAGTGATAGGATTGGAGAGGTTCGGTGAGCAAATGAAGACCCTTTGAAGTCATATTGCATGGTACCCATTCCACGGGTCTCAACTCTCCAGGTTTAAGGGATTCTTCCTTCAGCTAAAACATGCACGTGGAACCCAGAGTATGATCAACCGTGTGATCGGGAGACGTGTTCCAATATGTCTCAGTTCTCGTCCCCTGGTACTCGGGTGCAACATTCCAGACGCTTTACTAACACTCTCCCGACTTGGAGAGTCAGTGCCTTTAACCTCCTGTTTGGCCCAGTTTGCAATTTCTGCGGAAGATGAACAGGAATAGGGAGAACCAATGAGAGACTAGCTGGAGGTGTCTGGACGGGCAAATTTAACTCTCATTTCCCACCAGGAAGAGGAATTAACCAAAGGCTCAGCGTGCCGTGCCAGAACCAGATTAGGGCCTGAAGCAATCCTGCGGTGTTGCGGCCAGCTCACAAGAAAGCGAGTTGAAGAAAGGAGCTCAGGGGCACTGTAATTCACAAACCTGCAGAGTTATAAATGACAGCTATCGTCCAAAAATATACTGAAGTAAGGCTGCCAAGAGGACTTGAAAGTGGGGCAGAATTGCAGGAAACCGATTTCAGGAGGTAGACTGGAATTGCATTTAAAGCATAGGAAAAGAGGCAGAACGTCCACAATGATGCACTTGGCCAAAAAGGGCGTATGCGTTTTTTCCTGAATATATTCAGGAAAAAACGCATACGCCCTTTTTGGCCAACCAAGCAAGCTTGCAAAGGAAATCTGCACTACAATGAAGTCTCACTTCCCCCCGGTCAAAAGGGCCATCTGAAAAAAGTGTAAAATCCAGAAAGGCAGGACAGGCCATGGAGAACTGGGAGCCTTGTTATGCTGATGGGCGGGATGTAAATTGCCAACAGCCACTCGGGAGAGGTGTATGGTGTTTCCTGAAACATCTAAAAAACAAAGCAACAGAGCCTAGGGCACTTCCACTTATGGTCCTATAGCTTAGGGAAATTAAAATCAAAAAGACACAGCCACCCCAAAGTTTGGGACAGCTCTGTTTACAAGAACCTCGTTTACGGTACAAGTTCAATAGCGCAGAAAGTGAAAAATGGATAAAGAAGTTGTGGTACTTACGTACAATGCAATATCACTCAGCAATGAAATCTATGTCATCAGGCCCGTAGCAGCATAATTAGTGGATTCAGGTATGATGATTCTAACTGAAATAAGTCACACAGAAAAAGAAACATCATAAGATATCACTAATACACGGGATGTAAACTTGGCTACACAGGAACTGGATTACAAAACAGAACAGGGTCTCAAATTTAGAAAACCAACTTATGCTTGCTTAAGGGGAAAGGTGAGTTGGGGTGCTGCATCAAACCAGAGATTGAAATGAGCACAGATAAAGTTCCTTAAGCCAAATATGGAATAGACAAGAACTACTCCTTGCTCAACGAAATGGACTCAACACCCCATATTAAACGCCTAAGAATGTACCTGACTAGTAATTATCTTAAAACCTATGGATTGCTATGTGTCTGAAAGAAAATCAAGCGTGTGTACAGGGGCATAAACGCAGCAGTGATAGGATTGGAGAGGTTCGGTGAGCAAATGAAGACCCTTTGAAGTCATATTGCATGGTACCCATTCCACGGGTCTCAACTCTCCAGGTTTAAGGGATTCTTCCTTCAGCTAAAACATGCACGTGGAACCCAGAGTATGATCAACCGTGTGATCGGGAGACGTGTTCCAATATGTCTCAGTTCTCGTCCCCTGGTACTCGGGTGCAACATTCCAGACGCTTTACTAACACTCTCCCGACTTGGAGAGTCAGTGCCTTTAACCTCCTGTTTGGCCCAGTTTGCAATTTCTGCGGAAGATGAACAGGAATAGGGAGAACCAATGAGAGACTAGCTGGAGGTGTCTGGACGGGCAAATTTAACTCTCATTTCCCACCAGGAAGAGGAATTAACCAAAGGCTCAGCGTGCCGTGCCGGAACCAGATTAGGGCCTGAAGCAATCCTGCGGTGTTGCGGCCAGCTCACAAGAAAGCGAGTTGAAGAAAGGAGCTCAGGGGCACTGTAATTCACAAACCTGCAGAGTTATAAATGACAGCTATCGTCCAAAAATATACTGAAGTAAGGCTGCCAAGAGGACTTGAAAGCGGGGCAGAATTGCAGGAAACCGATTTCAGGAGGTAGACTGGAATTGCATTTAAAGCATAGGAAAAGAGGCAGAACGTCCACAATGATGCACTTGGCCAAAAAGGGCGTATGCGTTTTTTCCTGAATATATTCAGGAAAAAACGCATACGCCCTTTTTGGCCAACCAAGCAAGCTTGCAAAGGAAATCTGCACTACAATGAAGTCTCACTTCCCCCCGGTCAAAAGGGCCATCTGAAAAAAGTGTAAAATCCAGAAAGGCAGGACAGGCCATGGAGAACTGGGAGCCTTGTTATGCTGATGGGCGGGATGTAAATTGCCAAGAGCCACTCGGGAGAGGTGTATGGTGTTTCCTGAAACATCTAAAAAACAAAGCAACAGAGCCTAGGGCACTTCCACTTATGGTCCTATAGCTTAGGGAAATTAAAATCAAAAAGACACAGCCACCCCAAAGTTTGGGACGGCTCTGTTTACAAGAACCTCGTTTACGGTACAAGTTCAATATCGCAGAAAGTGAAAAATGGATAAAGAAGTTGTGGTACTTACGTACAATGCAATATCACTCAGCAATGAAATCTATGTCATCAGGCCCGTAGCAGCATAATGAGTGGATTCAGGTATGATGATTCTAACTGAAATAAGTCACACAGAAAAAGAAACATCATAAGATATCACTAATACACGGGATGTAAACTTGGCTACACAGGAACTGGATTACAAAACAGAACAGGGTCTCAAATTTAGAAAACCAACTTATGCTTGCTTAAGGGGAAAGGTGAGTTGGGGTACTGCATCAAACCAGAGATTGAAATGAGCACAGATAAAGTTCCTTAAGCCAAATATGGAATAGACAAGAACTACTCCTTGCTCAACGAAATGGACTCAACACCCCATATTAAACGCCTAAGAATGTACCTGACTAGTAAGTATCTTAAAACCTATGAATTGCTATGTCTCTGAAAGAAAATCAAGCGTGTGTACAGGGGCATAAACGCAGCAGTGATAGGATTGGAGAGGTTCGGTGAGCAAATGAAGACCCTTTGAAGTCATATTGCATGGTACCCATTCCACGGGTCTCAACTCTCCAGGTTTAAGGGATTCTGCCTTCAGGTAAAACATGCACGTGGAACCCAGAGTATGATCACCCGTGTGATCGGGAGACATGTTCCAATATGTCTCAGGTCTCGTCCCCTGGTACTCGGGTGCAACATTCCAGACGCTTTACTAACACTCTCCCGACTTGGAGAGTCAGTGCCTTTAACCTCCTGTTTGGCCCAGTTAGCAATTTCTGCGGAAGATGAACAGGAATAGGGAGAACCAATGAGAGACTAGCTGGAGGTGTCTGGACGGGCAAATTTAACTCTTATTTCCCACCAGGAAGAGGAATTAACCAAAGGCTCAGCGTGCCGTGCGGGAACCAGATTAGGGCCTGAAGCAATCCTGCGGTGTTGCGGCCAGCTCACAAGAAAGCGAGTTGAAGAAAGGAGCTCAGGGGCACTGTAATTCACAAACCTGCAGAGTTATAAATGACAGCTATCGTCCAAAAATATACTGAAGTAAGGCTGCCAAGAGGACTTGAAAGCGGGGCAGAATTGCAGGAAACCGATTTCAGGAGGTAGACTGGAATTGCATTTAAAGCATAGGAAAAGAGGCAGAACGTCCACAATGATGCACTTGGCCAAAAAGGGCGTATGCGTTTTTTCCTGAATATATTCAGGAAAAAACGCATACGCCCTTTCTGGCCAACCAAGCAAGCTTGCAAAGGAAATCTGCACTACAATGAAGTCTCACTTCCCCCCGGTCAAAAGGGCCATCTGAAAAAAGTGTAAAATCCAGAAAGGCAGGACAGGCCATGGAGAACTGGGAGCCTTGTTATGCTGATGGGCGGGATGTAAATTGCCAACAGCCACTCGGGAGAGGTGTATGGTGTTTCCTGAAACATCTAAAAAACAAAGCAACAGAGCCTAGGGCACTTCCACTTATGGTCCTATAGCTTAGGGAAATTAAAATCAAAAAGACACAGCCACCCCAAAGTTTGGGACGGCTCTGTTTACAAGAACCTCGTTTACGGTACAAGTTCAATATCGCAGAAAGTGAAAAATGGATAAAGAAGTTGTGGTACTTACGTATAATGCAATATCACTCAGCAATGAAATCTATGTCATCAGGCCCATAGCAGCCTAATGAGTGGATTCAGGTATGATGATTCTAACTGAAATAAGTCACACAGAAAAAGAAACATCATAAGATATCACTAATACACGGAATGTAAACTTGGCTACACAGGAACTGGATTACAAAACAGAACAGGGTCTCAAATTTAGAAAACCAACTTATGCTTGCTTAAGGGGAAAGGTGAGTTGGGGTGCTGCATAACACCAGAGATTTAAATGAACACAGATAAAGTTCCTTAAGCCAAATATGGAATAGACAAGAACTACTCCTTGCTCAACGAAATGGACTCAACACCCCATATTAAACGCCTAAGAATGTACCTGACTAGTAAGTATCTTAAAACCTATGAATTGCTATGTCTCTGAAAGAAAATCAAGCGTGTGTACAGGGGCATAAACGCAGCAGTGATAGGATTGGAGAGGTTCGGTGAGCAAATGAAGACCCTTTGAAGTCATATTGCATGGTACCCATTCCACGGGTCTCAACTCTCCAGGTTTAAGGGATTCTGCCTTCAGGTAAAACATGCACGTGGAACCCAGAGTATGATCACCCGTGTGATCGGGAGACATGTTCCAATATGTCTCAGGTCTCGTCCCCTGGTACTCGGGTGCAACATTCCAGACGCTTTACTAACACTCTCCCGACTTGGAGAGTCAGTGCCTTTAACCTCCTGTTTGGCCCAGTTAGCAATTTCTGCGGAAGATGAACAGGAATAGGGAGAACCAATGAGAGACTAGCTGGAGGTGTCTGGACGGGCAAATTTAACTCTTATTTCCCACCAGGAAGAGGAATTAACCAAAGGCTCAGCGTGCCGTGCGGGAACCAGATTAGGGCCTGAAGCAATCCTGCGGTGTTGCGGCCAGCTCACAAGAAAGCGAGTTGAAGAAAGGAGCTCAGGGGCACTGTAATTCACAAACCTGCAGAGTTATAAATGACAGCTATCGTCCAAAAATATACTGAAGTAAGGCTGCCAAGAGGACTTGAAAGCGGGGCAGAATTGCAGGAAACCGATTTCAGGAGGTAGACTGGAATTGCATTTAAAGCATAGGAAAAGAGGCAGAACGTCCACAATGATGCACTTGGCCAAAAAGGGCGTATGCGTTTTTTCCTGAATATATTCAGGAAAAAACGCATACGCCCTTTCTGGCCAACCAAGCAAGCTTGCAAAGGAAATCTGCACTACAATGAAGTCTCACTTCCCCCCGGTCAAAAGGGCCATCTGAAAAAAGTGTAAAATCCAGAAAGGCAGGACAGGCCATGGAGAACTGGGAGCCTTGTTATGCTGATGGGCGGGATGTAAATTGCCAACAGCCACTGGGGAGAGGTGTATGGTGTTTCCTGAAACATCTAAAAAACAAAGCAACAGAGCCTAGGGCACTTCCACTTATGGTCCTATAGCTTAGGGAAATTAAAATCAAAAAGACACAGCCACCCCAAAGTTTGGGACGGCTCTGTTTACAAGAACCTCGTTTACGGTACAAGTTCAATATCGCAGAAAGTGAAAAATGGATAAAGAAGTTGTGGTACTTACGTACAATGCAATATCACTCAGCAATGAAATCTATGTCATCAGGCCCATAGCAGCATAATGAGTGGATTCAGGTATGATGATTCTAACTGAAATAAGTCACACAGAAAAAGAAACATCATAAGATATCACTAATACACGGAATGTAAACTTGGCTACACAGGAACTGGATTACAAAACAGAACAGGGTCTCAAATTTAGAAAACCAACTTATGCTTGCTTAAGGGGAAAGGTGAGATGGGGTGCTGCATAACACCAGAGATTTAAATGAACACAGATAAAGTTCCTTAAGCCAAATATGGAATAGACAAGAACTACTCCTTGCTCAACGAAATGGACTCAACACCCCATATTAAACGCCTAAGAATGTACCTGACTAGTAAGTATCTTAAAACCTATGAATTGCTATGTCTCTGAAAGAAAATCAAGCGTGTGTACAGGGGCATAAACGCAGCAGTGATAGGATTGGAGAGGTTCGGTGAGCAAATGAAGACCCTTTGAAGTCATATTGCATGGTACCCATTCCACGGGTCTCAACTCTCCAGGTTTAAGGGATTCTGCCTTCAGGTAAAACATGCACGTGGAACCCAGAGTATGATCACCCGTGTGATCGGGAGACATGTTCCAATATGTCTCAGGTCTCGTCCCCTGGTACTCGGGTGCAACATTCCAGACGCTTTACTAACACTCTCCCGACTTGGAGAGTCAGTGCCTTTAACCTCCTGTTTGGCCCAGTTAGCAATTTCTGCGGAAGATGAACAGGAATAGGGAGAACCAATGAGAGACTAGCTGGAGGTGTCTGGACGGGCAAATTTAACTCTTATTTCCCACCAGGAAGAGGAATTAACCAAAGGCTCAGCGTGCCATGCGGGAACCAGATTAGGGCCTGAAGCAATCCTGCGGTGTTGCGGCCAGCTCACAAGAAAGCGAGTTGAAGAAAGGAGCTCAGGGGCACTGTAATTCACAAACCTGCAGAGTTATAAATGACAGCTATCGTCCAAAAATATACTGAAGTAAGGCTGCCAAGAGGACTTGAAAGCGGGGCAGAATTGCAGGAAACCGATTTCAGGAGGTAGACTGGAATTGCATTTAAAGCATAGGAAAAGAGGCAGAACGTCCACAATGATGCACTTGGCCAAAAAGGGCGTATGCGTTTTTTCCTGAATATATTCAGGAAAAAACGCATACGCCCTTTCTGGCCAACCAAGCAAGCTTGCAAAGGAAATCTGCACTACAATGAAGTCTCACTTCCCCCCGGTCAAAAGGGCCATCTGAAAAAAGTGTAAAATCCAGAAAGGCAGGACAGGCCATGGAGAACTGGGAGCCTTGTTATGCTGATGGGCGGGATGTAAATTGCCAACAGCCACTCGGGAGAGGTGTATGGTGTTTCCTGAAACATCTAAAAAACAAAGCAACAGAGCCTAGGGCACTTCCACTTATGGTCCTATAGCTTAGGGAAATTAAAATCAAAAAGACACAGCCACCCCAAAGTTTGGGACGGCTCTGTTTACAAGAACCTCGTTTACGGTACAAGTTCAATATCGCAGAAAGTGAAAAATGGATAAAGAAGTTGTGGTACTTACGTATAATGCAATATCACTCAGCAATGAAATCTATGTCATCAGGCCCATAGCAGCATAATGAGTGGATTCAGGTATGATGATTCTAACTGAAATAAGTCACACAGAAAAAGAAACATCATAAGATATCACTAATACACGGAATGTAAACTTGGCTACACAGGAACTGGATTACAAAACAGAACAGGGTCTCAAATTTAGAAAACCAACTTATGCTTGCTTAAGGGGAAAGGTGAGTTGGGGTGCTGCATAACACCAGAGATTGAAATGAACACAGATAAAGTTCCTTAAGCCAAATATGGAATAGACAAGAACTACTCCTTGCTCAACGAAATGGACTCAACACCCCATATTAAACGCCTAAGAATGTACCTGACTAGTAAGTATCTTAAAACCTATGAATTGCTATGTCTCTGAAAGAAAATCAAGCGTGTGTACAGGGGCATAAACGCAGCAGTGATAGGATTGGAGAGGTTCGGTGAGCAAATGAAGACCCTTTGAAGTCATATTGCATGGTACCCATTCCACGGGTCTCAACTCTCCAGGTTTAAGGGATTCTGCCTTCAGGTAAAACATGCACGTGGAACCCAGAGTATGATCACCCGTGTGATCAGGAGACATGTTCCAATATGTCTCAGTTCTCGTCCCCTGGTACTCGGGTGCAACATTCCAGACGCTTTACTAACACTCTCCCGACGTGGAGAGTCAGTGCCTTTAACCTCCTGTTTGGCCCAGTTTGCAATTTCTGCGGAAGATGAACAGGAATAGGGAGAACCAATGAGAGACTAGGTGGAGGTGTCTGGACGGGCAAATTTAACTCTCATTTCCCACCAGGAAGAGGAATTAACCAAAGGCTCAGCGTGCCGTGCCGGAACCAGATTAGGGCCTGAAGCAATCCTGCGGTGTTGCGGCCAGCTCACAAGAAAGCGAGTTGAAGAAAGGAGCTCAGGGGCACTGTAATTCACAAACCTGCAGAGTTATAAATGACAGCTATCGTCCAAAAATATACTGAAGTAAGGCTGCCAAGAGGACTTGAAAGCGGGGCAGAATTGCAGGAAACCGATTTCAGGAGGTAGACTGGAATTGCATTTAAAGCATAGGAAAAGAGGCAGAACGTCCACAATGATGCACTTGGCCAAAAAGGGCGTATGCGTTTTTTCCTGAATATATTCCTGAATATATTCCTGAATATATTCCTGAATATATTCAGGAAAAAACGCATACGCCCTTTTTGGCCAACCAAGCAAGCTTGCAAAGGAAATCTGCACTACAATGAAGTCTCACTTCCCCCCGGTCAAAAGGGCCATCTGAAAAAAGTGTAAAATCCAGAAAGGGAGGAGAGGCCATGGAGAACTGGGAGCCTTGTTATGCTGATGGGCGGGATGTAAATTGCCAACAGCCACTCGGGAGAGGTGTATGGTGTTTCCTGAAACATCTAAAAAACAAAGCAACAGAGCCTAGGGCACTTCCACTTATTGTCCTATAGCTTAGGGAAATTAAAATCAAAAAGACACAGCCACCCCAAAGTTTGGGACGGCTCTGTTTACAAGAACCTCGTTTACGGAACAAGTTCAATATCGCAGAAAGTGAATAATGGATAAAGAAGTTGTGGTACTTTCGTACAATGCAATATCACTCAGCAATGAAATCTATGTCATCAGGCCCGTAGCAGCATAATGAGTGGATTCAGGTATGATGATTCTAACTGAAATAAGTCACACAGAAAAAGAAACATCATAAGATATCACTAATACACGGAATGTAAACTTGGCTACACAGGAACTGGATTACAAAACAGAACAGGGTCTCAAATTTAGAAAACCAACTTATGCTTGCTTAAGGGGAAAGGTGAGTTGGGGTGCTGCATCAAACCAGAGATTGAAATGAGCACAGATAAAGCTCCTTAAGCCAAATATGGAATAGACAAGAACTACTCCTTGCTCAACGAAATGGACTCAACACCCCATATTAAACGCCTAAGAATGTACCTGACTAGTAAGTATCTTAAAACCTATGGATTGCTATGTCTCTGAAAGAAAATCAAGCGTGTGTACAGGGGCATAAACGCAGCAGTGATAGGATTGGAGAGGTTCGGTGAGCAAATGAAGACCCTTTGAAGTCATATTGCATGGTACCCATTCCACGGGTCTCAACTCTCCAGGTTTAAGGGATTCTTCCTTCAGCTAAAACATGCACATGGAACCCAGAGTATGATCAACCGTGTGATCGGGAGACGTGTTCCAATATGTCTCAGTTCTCGTCCCCTGGTACTCGGGTGCAACATTCCAGATGCTTTACTAACACTCTCCCGACTTGGAGAGTCAGTGCCTTTAACCTCCTGTTTGGCCCAGTTTGCAATTTCTGCGGAAGATGAACAGGAATAGGGAGAACCAATGAGAGACTAGCTGGAGGTGTCTGGACGGGCAAATTTAACTCTCATTTCCCACCAGGAAGAGGAATTAACCAAAGGCTCAGCGTGCCGTGCCGGAACCAGATTAGGGCCTGAAGCAATCCTGCGGTGTTGCGGCCAGCTCACAAGAAAGCGAGTTGAAGAAAGGAGCTCAGGGGCACTGTAATTCACAAACCTGCAGAGTTATAAATGACAGCTATCGTCCAAAAATATACTGAAGTAAGGCTGCCAAGAGGACTTGAAAGCGGGGCAGAATTGCAGGAAACCGATTTCAGGAGGTAGACTGGAATTGCATTTAAAGCATAGGAAAAGAGGCAGAACGTCCACAATGATGCACTTGGCCAAAAAGGGCGTATGCGTTTTTTCCTGAATATATTCAGGAAAAAACGCATACGCCCTTTTTGGCCAACCAAGCAAGCTTGCAAAGGAAATCTGCACTACAATGAAGTCTCACTTCCCCCCGGTCAAAAGGGCCATCTGAAAAAAGTGTAAAATCCAGAAAGGCAGGACAGGCCATGGAGAACTGGGAGCCTTGTTATGCTGATGGGCGGGATGTAAATTGCCAAGAGCCACTCCGGAGAGGTGTATGGTGTTTCCTGAAACATCTAAAAAACAAAGCAACAGAGCCTAGGGCACTTCCACTTATGGTCCTATAGCTTAGGGAAATTAAAATCAAAAAGACACAGCCACCCCAAAGTTTGGGACGGCTCTGTTTACAAGAACCTCGTTTACGGTACAAGTTCAATATCGCAGAAAGTGAAAAATGGATAAAGAAGTTGTGGTACTTACGTACAATGCAATATCACTCAGCAATGAAATCTATGTCATCAGGCCCGTAGCAGCATAATGAGTGGATTCAGGTATGATGATTCTAACTGAAATAAGTCACACAGAAAAAGAAACATCATAAGATATCACTAATACACGGGATGTAAACTTGGCTACACAGGAACTGGATTACAAAACAGAACAGGGTCTCAAATTTAGAAAACCAACTTATGCTTGCTTAAGGGGAAAGGTGAGTTGGGGTGCTGCATAAAACCAGAGATTGAAATGAGCACAGATAAAGTTCCTTAAGCCAAATATAGAATAGACAAGAACTACTCCTTGCTCAACGAAATGGACTCAACACCCCATATTAAACGCCTAAGAATGTACCTGACTAGTAAGTATCTTAAAACCTATGGATTGCTATGTCTCTGAAAGAAAATCAAGCGTGTGTACAGGGGCACAAACGCAGCAGTGATAGGATTGGAGAGGTTCGGTGAGCAAATGCAGACCCTTTGAAGTCATATTGCATGGTACCCATTCCACGGGTCTCAACTCTCCAGGTTTAAGGGATTCTGCCTTCAGGTAAAACATGCACGTGGAACCCAGAGTATGATCAACCGTGTGATCGGGAGACGTGTTCCAATATGTCTCAGTTCTCGTCCCCTGGTACTCGGGTGCAACATTCCACACGCTTTACTAACACTCTCCCGACTTGGAGAGTCAGTGCCTTTAACCTCCTGTTTGGCCCAGTTTGCAATTTCTGCGGAAGATGAACAGGAATAGGGAGAACCAATGAGAGACTAGCTGGAGGTGACTGGACGGGCAAATTTAACTCTCATTTCCCACCAGGAAGAGGAATTAACCAAAGGCTCAGCGTGCCGTGCCGGAACCAGATTAGGGCCTGAAGCAATCCTGCGGTGTTGCGGCCAGCTCACAAGAAAGCGAGTTGAAGAAAGGAGCTCAGGGGCACTGTAATTCACAAACCTGCAGAGTTATAAATGACAGCTATCGTCCAAAAATATACTGAAGTAAGGCTGCCAAGAGGACTTGAAAGCGGGGCAGAATTGCAGGAAACCGATTTCAGGAGGTAGACTGGAATTGCATTTAAAGCATAGGAAAAGAGGCAGAACGTCCACAATGATGCACTTGGCCAAAAAGGGCGTATGCGTTTTTTCCTGAATATATTCAGGAAAAAACGCATACGCCCTTTTTGGCCAACCAAGCAAGCTTGCAAAGGAAATCTGCACTACAATGAAGTCTCACTTCCCCCCGGTCAAAAGGGCCATCTGAAAAAAGTGTAAAATCCAGAAAGGCAGGACAGGCCATGGAGAACTGGGAGCCTTGTTATGCTGATGGGCGGGATGTAAATTGCCAAGAGCCACTCCGGAGAGGTGTATGGTGTTTCCTGAAACATCTAAAAAACAAAGCAACAGAGCCTAGGGCACTTCCACTTATGGTCCTATAGCTTAGGGAAATTAAAATCAAAAAGACACAGCCACCCCAAAGTTTGGGACGGCTCTGTTTACAAGAACCTCGTTTACGGTACAAGTTCAATATCGCAGAAAGTGAAAAATGGATAAAGAAGTTGTGGTACTTACGTACAATGCAATATCACTCAGCAATGAAATCTATGTCATCAGGCCCGTAGCAGCATAATGAGTGGATTCAGGTATGATGATTCTAACTGAAATAAGTCACACAGAAAAAGAAACATCATAAGATATCACTAATACACGGGATGTAAACTTGGCTACACAGGAACTGGATTACAAAACAGAACAGGGTCTCAAATTTAGAAAACCAACTTATGCTTGCTTAAGGGGAAAGGTGAGTTGGGGTGCTGCATAAAACCAGAGATTGAAATGAGCACAGATAAAGTTCCTTAAGCCAAATATAGAATAGACAAGAACTACTCCTTGCTCAACGAAATGGACTCAACACCCCATATTAAACGCCTAAGAATGTACCTGACTAGTAAGTATCTTAAAACCTATGGATTGCTATGTCTCTGAAAGAAAATCAAGCGTGTGTACAGGGGCACAAACGCAGCAGTGATAGGATTGGAGAGGTTCGGTGAGCAAATGCAGACCCTTTGAAGTCATATTGCATGGTACCCATTCCACGGGTCTCAACTCTCCAGGTTTAAGGGATTCTGCCTTCAGGTAAAACATGCACGTGGAACCCAGAGTATGATCAACCGTGTGATCGGGAGACGTGTTCCAATATGTCTCAGTTCTCGTCCCCTGGTACTCGGGTGCAACATTCCACACGCTTTACTAACACTCTCCCGACTTGGAGAGTCAGTGCCTTTAACCTCCTGTTTGGCCCAGTTTGCAATTTCTGCGGAAGATGAACAGGAATAGGGAGAACCAATGAGAGACTAGCTGGAGGTGACTGGACGGGCAAATTTAACTCTCATTTCCCACCAGGAAGAGGAATTAACCAAAGGCTCAGCGTGCCGTGCCGGAACCAGATTAGGGCCTGAAGCAATCCTGCGGTGTTGCGGCCAGCTCACAAGAAAGCGAGTTGAAGAAAGGAGCTCAGGGGCACTGTAATTCACAAACCTGCAGAGTTATAAATGACAGCTATCGTCCAAAAATATACTGAAGTAAGGCTGCCAAGAGGACTTGAAAGCGGGGCAGAATTGCAGGAAACCGATTTCAGGAGGTAGACTGGAATTGCATTTAAAGCATAGGAAAAGAGGCAGAACGTCCACAATGATGCACTTGGCCAAAAAGGGCGTATGCGTTTTTTCCTGAATATATTCAGGAAAAAACGCATACGCCCTTTTTGGCCAACCAAGCAAGCTTGCAAAGGAAATCTGCACTACAATGAAGTCTCACTTCCCCCCGGTCAAAAGGGCCATCTGAAAAAAGTGTAAAATCCAGAAAGGCAGGACAGGCCATGGAGAACTGGGAGCCTTGTTATGCTGATGGGCGGGATGTAAATTGCCAACAGCCACTCGGGAGAGGTGTATGGTGTTTCCTGAAACATCTAAAAAACAAAGCAACAGAGCCTAGGGCACTTCCACTTATGGTCCTATAGCTTAGGGAAATTAAAATCAAAAAGACACAGCCACCCCAAAGTTTGGGACGGCTCTGTTTACAAGAACCTCGTTTACGGTACAAGTTCAATATCGCAGAAAGTGAAAAATGGATAAAGAAGTTGTGGTACTTACGTACAATGCAATATCACTCAGCAATGAAATCTATGTCATCAGGCCCGTAGCAGCATAATGAGTGGATTCAGGTATGATGATTCTAACTGAAATAAGTCACACAGAAAAAGAAACATCATAAGATATCACTAATACACGGGATGTAAACTTGGCTACACAGGAACTGGATTACAAAACAGAACAGGGTCTCAAATTTAGAAAACCAACTTATGCTTGCTTAAGGGGAAAGGTGAGTTGGGGTGCTGCATAAAACCAGAGATTGAAATGAGCACAGATAAAGTTCCTTAAGCCAAATATAGAATAGACAAGAACTACTCCTTGCTCAATGAAATGGACTCAACACCCCATATTAAACGCCTAAGAATGTACCTGACTAGTAAGTATCTTAAAACCTATGGATTGCTATGTCTCTGAAAGAAAATCAAGCGTGTGTACAGGGGCACAAACACAGCAGTGATAGGATTGGAGAGGTTCGGTGAGCAAATGAAGACCCTTTGAAGTCATATTGCATGGTACCCATTCCACGGGTCTCAACTCTCCAGGTTTAAGGGATTCTTCCTTCAGCTAAAACATGCACGTGGAACCCAGAGTATGATCAACCGTGTGATCGGGAGACGTGTTCCAATATGTCTCAGTTCTCGTCCCCTGGTACTCGGGTGCAACATTCCAGACGCTTTACTAACACTCTCCCGACTTGGAGAGTCAGTGCCTTTAACCTCCTGTTTGGCCCAGTTTGCAATTTCTGCGGAAGATGAACAGGAATAGGGAGAACCAATGAGAGACTAGCTGGAGGTGTCTGGACGGGCAAATTTAACTCTCATTTCCCACCAGGAAGAGGAATTAACCAAAGGCTCAGCGTGCCGTGCCGGAACCAGATTAGGGCCTGAAGCAATCCTGCGGTGTTGCGGCCAGCTCACAAGAAAGCGAGTTGAAGAAAGGAGCTCAGGGGCACTGTAATTCACAAACCTGCAGAGTTATAAATGACAGCTATCGTCCAAAAATATACTGAAGTAAGGCTGCCAAGAGGACTTGAAAGCGGGGCAGAATTGCAGGAAACCGATTTCAGGAGGTAGACTGGAATTGCATTTAAAGCATAGGAAAAGAGGCAGAACGTCCACAATGATGCACTTGGCCAAAAAGGGCGTATGCGTTTTTTCCTGAATATATTCATGAATATATTCCTGAATATATTCCTGAATATATTCAGGAAAAAACGCATACGCCCTTTTTGGCCAACCAAGCAAGCTTGCAAAGGAAATCTGCACTACAATGAAGTCTCACTTCCCCCCGGTCAAAAGGGCCATCTGAAAAAAGTGTAAAATCCAGAAAGGCAGGACAGGCCATGGAGAACTGGGAGCCTTGTTATGCTGATGGGCGGGATGTAAATTGCCAAGAGCCACTCCGGAGAGGTGTATGGTGTTTCCTGAAACATCTAAAAAACAAAGCAACAGAGCCTAGGGCACTTCCACTTATGGTCCTATAGCTTAGGGAAATTAAAATCAAAAAGACACAGCCATCCCAAAGTTTGGGACGGCTCTCTTTACAAGAACCTCGTTTACGGAACAAGTTCAATATCACAGAAAGTGAATAATGGATAAAGAAGTTGTGGTACTTTCGTACAATGCAATATCACTCAGCAATGAAATCTATGTCATCAGGCCCGTAGCAGCATAATGAGTGGATTCAGGTATGATGATTCTAACTGAAATAAGTCACACAGAAAAAGAAACATCATAAGATATCACTAATACACGGAATGTAAACTTGGCTACACAGGAACTGGATTACAAAACAGAACAGGGTCTCAAATTTAGAAAACCAACTTATGCTTGCTTAAGGGGAAAGGTGAGTTGGGGTGCTGCATCAAACCAGAGATTGAAATGAGCACAGATAAAGCTCCTTAAGCCAAATATGGAATAGACAAGAACTACTCCTTGCTCAACGAAATGGACTCAACACCCCATATTAAACGCCTAAGAATGTACCTGACTAGTAAGTATCTTAAAACCTATGGATTGCTATGTCTCTGAAAGAAAATCAAGCGTGTGTACAGGGGCATAAACGCAGCAGTGATAGGATTGGAGAGGTTCGGTGAGCAAATGAAGACCCTTTGAAGTCATATTGCATGGTACCCATTCCACGGGTCTCAACTCTCCAGGTTTAAGGGATTCTGCCTTCAGGTAAAACATGCACGTGGAACCCAGAGTATGATCAACCGTGTGATCGGGAGACGTGTTCCAATATGTCTCAGTTCTCGTCCCCTGGTACTCGGGTGCAACATTCCAGACGCTTTACTAACACTCTCCCGACTTGGAGAGTCAGTGCCTTTAACCTCCTGTTTGGCCCAGTTTGCAATTTCTGCGGAAGATGAACAGGAATAGGGAGAACCAATGAGAGACTAGCTGGAGGTGTCTGGACGGGCAAATTTAACTCTCATTTCCCACCAGGAAGAGGAATTAACCAAAGGCTCAGCGTGCCGTGCCGGAACCAGATTAGGGCCTGAAGCAATCCTGCGGTGTTGCGGCCAGCTCACAAGAAAGCGAGTTGAAGAAAGGAGCTCAGGGGCACTGTAATTCACAAACCTGCAGAGTTATAAATGACAGCTATCGTCCAAAAATATACTGAAGTAAGGCTGCCAAGAGGACTTGAAAGCGGGGCAGAATTGCAGGAAACCGATTTCAGGAGGTAGACTGGAATTGCATTTAAAGCATAGGAAAAGAGGCAGAACGTCCACAATGATGCACTTGGCCAAAAAGGGCGTATGCGTTTTTTCCTGAATATATTCAGGAAAAAACGCATACGCCCTTTTTGGCCAACCAAGCAAGCTTGCAAAGGAAATCTGCACTACAATGAAGTCTCACTTCCCCCCGGTCAAAAGGGCCATCTGAAAAAAGTGTAAAATCCAGAAAGGCAGGACAGGCCATGGAGAACTGGGAGCCTTGTTATGCTGATGGGCGGGATGTAAATTGCCAACAGCCACTCGGGAGAGGTGTATGGTGTTTCCTGAAACATCTAAAAAACAAAGCAACAGAGCCTAGGGCACTTCCACTTATGGTCCTATAGCTTAGGGAAATTAAAATCAAAAAGACACAGCCACCCCAAAGTTTGGGACAGCTCTGTTTACAAGAACCTCGTTTACGGTACAAGTTAAATATCGCAGAAAGTGAAAAATGGATAAAGAAGTTGTGGTACTTACGTACAATGCAATATCACTCAGCAATGAAATCTATGTCATCAGGCCCGTAGCAGCATAATGAGTGGATTCAGGTATGATGATTCTAACTGAAATAAGTCACACAGAAAAAGAAACATCATAAGATATCACTAATACACGGAATGTAAACTTGGCTACACAGGAACTGGATTACAAAACAGAACAGGGTCTCAAATTTAGAAAACCAACTTATGCTTGCTTAAGGGGAAAGGTGAGTTGGGGTGCTGCATCAAACCAGAGATTGAAATGAGCACAGATAAAGTTCCTTAAGCCAAATATGGAATAGACAAGAACTACTCCTTGCTCAATGAAATGGACTCAACACCCCATATTAAACGCCTAAGAATGTACCTGACTAGTAAGTATCTTAAAACCTATGGATTGCTATGTGTCTGAAAGAAAATCAAGCGTGTGTCCAGGGGCATAAACGCAGCAGTGATAGGATTGGAGAGGTTCGGTGAGCAAATGAAGACCCTTTGAAGTCATATTGCATGGTACCCATTCCACGGGTCTCAACTCTCCAGGTTTAAGGGATTCTTCCTTCAGCTAAAACATGCACGTGGAACCCAGAGTATGATCAACCGTGTGATCGGGAGACGTGTTCCAATATGTCTCAGTTCTCGTCCCCTGGTACTCGTGTGCAACATTCCACACGCTTTACTAACACTCTCCCGACTTGGAGAGTCAGTGCCTTTAACCTCCTGTTTGGCCCAGTTTGCAAATTCTGCGGAAGATGAACAGGAATAGGGAGAACCAATGAGAGACTAGCTGGAGGTGACTGGACGGGCAAATTTAACTCTCATTTCCCACCAGGAAGAGGAATTAACAAAAGGCTCAGCGTGCCGTGCCGGAACCAGATTAGGGCCTGAAGCAATCCTGCGGTGTTGCGGCCAGCTCACAAGAAAGCGAGTTGAAGAAAGGAGCTCAGGGGCACTGTAATTCACAAACCTGCAGAGTTATAAATGACAGCTATCGTCCAAAAATATACTGAAGTAAGGCTGCCAAGAGGACTTGAAAGCGGGGCAGAATTGCAGGAAACCGATTTCAGGAGGTAGACTGGAATTGCATTTAAAGCATAGGAAAAGAGGCAGAACGTCCACAATGATGCACTTGGCCAAAAAGGGCGTATGCGTTTTTTCCTGAATATATTCAGGAAAAAACGCATACGCCCTTTTTGGCCAACCAAGCAAGCTTGCAAAGGAAATCTGCACTACAATGAAGTCTCACTTCCCCCCGGTCAAAAGGGCCATCTGAAAAAAGTGTAAAATCCAGAAAGGCAGGACAGGCCATGGAGAACTGGGAGCCTTGTTATGCTGATGGGCGGGATGTAAATTGCCAACAGCCACTCGGGAGAGGTGTATGGTGTTTCCTGAAACATCTAAAAAACAAAGCAACAGAGCCTAGGGCACTTCCACTTATGGTCCTATAGCTTAGGGAAATTAAAATCAAAAAGACACAGCCACCCCAAAGTTTGGGACGGCTCTGTTTACAAGAACCTCGTTTACGGTACAAGTTCAATATCGCAGAAAGTGAAAAATGGATAAAGAAGTTGTGGTACTTACGTACAATGCAATATCACTCAGCAATGAAATCTATGTCATCAGGCCCATAGCAGCATAATGAGTGGATTCAGGTATGATGATTCTAACTGAAATAAGTCACACAGAAAAAGAAACATCATAAGATATCACTAATACACGGGATGTAAACTTGGCTACACAGGAACTGGATTACAAAACAGAACAGGGTCTCAAATTTAGAAAACCAACTTATGCTTGCTTAAGGGGAAAGGTGAGTTGGGGTGCTGCATAAAACCAGAGATTGAAATGAGCACAGATAAAGTTCCTTAAGCCAAATATAGAATAGACAAGAACTACTCCTTGCTCAACGAAATGGACTCAACACCCCATATTAAACGCCTAAGAATGTACCTGACTAGTAAGTATCTTAAAACCTATGGATTGCTATGTGTCTGAAAGAAAATCAAGCGTGTGTACAGGGGCACAAACGCAGCAGTGATAGGATTGGAGAGGTTCGGTGAGCAAATGAAGACCCTTTGAAGTCATATTGCATGGTACCCATTCCACGGGTCTCAACTCTCCAGGTTTAAGGGATTCTTCCTTCAGCTAAAACATGCACGTGGAACCCAGAGTATGATCAACCGTGTGATCGGGAGACGTGTTCCAATATGTCTCAGTTCTCGTCCCCTGGTACTCGGGTGCAACATTCCAGACGCTTTACTAACACTCTCCCGACTTGGAGAGTCAGTGCCTTTAACCTCCTGTTTGGCCCAGTTTGCAATTTCTGCGGAAGATGAACAGGAATAGGGAGAACCAATGAGAGACTAGCTGGAGGTGTGTGGACGGGCAAATTTAACTCTCATTTCCCACCAGGAAGAGGAATTAACCAAAGGCTCAGCGTGCCGTGCCGGAACCAGATTAGGGCCTGAAGCAATCCTGCGGTGTTGCGGCCAGCTCACAAGAAAGCGAGTTGAAGAAAGGAGCTCAGGGGCACTGTAATTCACAAACCTGCAGAGTTATAAATGACAGCTATCGTCCAAAAATATACTGAAGTAAGGCTGCCAAGAGGACTTGAAAGCGGGGCAGAATTGCAGGAAACCGATTTCAGGAGGTAGACTGGAATTGCATTTAAAGCATAGGAAAAGAGGCAGAACGTCCACAATGATGCACTTGGCCAAAAAGGGCGTATGCGTTTTTTCCTGAATATATTCATGAAAAAACGCATACGCCCTTTTTGGCCAACCAAGCAAGCTTGCAAAGGAAATCTGCACTACAATGAAGTCTCACTTCCCCCCGGTCAAAAGGGCCATCTGAAAAAAGTGTAAAATCCAGAAAGGCAGGACAGGCCATGGAGAACTGGGAGCCTTGTTATGCTGATGGGCGGGATGTAAATTGCCAACAGCCACTCGGGAGAGGTGTATGGTGTTTCCTGAAACATCTAAAAAACAAAGCAACAGAGCCTAGGGCACTTCCACTTATGGTCCTATAGCTTACGGAAATGAAAATCAAAAAGACACAGCCACCCCAAAGTTTGGGACGGCTCTGTTTACAAGAACCTCGTTTACAGTACAAGTTCAATATCGCAGAAAGTGAAAAATGGATAAAGAAGTTGTGGTACTTACGTACAATGCAATATCACTCAGCAATGAAATCTATGTCATCAGGCCCGTAGCAGCATAATGAGTGGATTCAGGTATGATGATTCTAACTGAAATAAGTCACACAGAAAAAGAAACATCATAAGATATCACTAATACACGGGATGTAAACTTGGCTACACAGGAACTGGATTACAAAACAGAACAGGGTCTCAAATTTAGAAAACCAACTTATGCTTGCTTAAGGGGAAAGGTGAGTTGGGGTGCTGCATCAAACCAGAGATTGAAATGAGCACAGATAAAGTTCCTTAAGCCAAATATGGAATAGACAAGAACTACTCCTTGCTCAACGAAATGGACTCAACACCCCATATTAAACGCCTAAGAATGTACCTGACTAGTAAGTATCTTAAAACCTATGGATTGCTATGTCTCTGAAAGAAAATCAAGCGTGTGTACAGGGGCACAAAAGCAGCAGTGATAGGATTGGAGAGGTTCGGTGAGCAAATGAAGACCCTTTGAAGTCATATTGCATGGTACCCATTCCACGGGTCTCAACTCTCCAGGTTTAAGGGATTCTTCCTTCAGCTAAAACATGCACGTGGAACCCAGAGTATGATCAACCGTGTGATCGGGAGACGTGTTCCAGTATGTCTCAGTTCTCATCCCCTGGTACTCGGGTGCAACATTCCAGACGCTTTACTAACACTCTCCCGACTTGGAGAGTCAGTGCCTTTAACCTCCTGTTTGGCCCAGTTTGCAATTTCTGCGGAAGATGAACAGGAATAGGGAGAACCAATGAGAGACTAGCTGGAGGTGTCTGGACGGGCAAATTTAACTCTCATTTCCCACCAGGAAGAGGAATTAACCAAAGGCTCAGCGTGCCGTGCCGGAACCAGATTAGGGCCTGAAGCAATCCTGCGGTGTTGCGGCCAGCTCACAAGAAAGCGAGTTGAAGAAAGGAGCTCAGGGGCACTGTAATTCACAAACCTGCAGAGTTATAAATGACAGCTATCGTCCAAAAATATACTGAAGTAAGGCTGCCAAGAGGACTTGAAAGCGGGGCAGAATTGCAGGAAACCGATTTCAGGAGGTAGACTGGAATTGCATTTAAAGCATAGGAAAAGAGGCAGAACGTCCACAATGATGCACTTGGCCAAAAAGGGCGTATGCGTTTTTTCCTGAATATATTCAGGAAAAAACGCATACGCCCTTTTTGGCCAACCAAGCAAGCTTGCAAAGGAAATCTGCACTACAATGAAGTCTCACTTCCCCCCGGTCAAAAGGGCCATCTGAAAAAAGTGTAAAATCCAGAAAGGCAGGACAGGCCATGGAGAACTGGGAGCCTTGTTATGCTGATGGGCGGGATGTAAATTGCCAACAGCCACTCGGGAGAGGTGTATGGTGTTTCCTGAAACATCTAAAAAACAAAGCAACAGAGCCTAGGGCACTTCCACTTATGGTCCTATAGCTTAGGGAAATTAAAATCAAAAAGACACAGCCACCCCAAAGTTTGGGACGGCTCTGTTTACAAGAACCTCGTTTACGGTACAAGTTCAATATCGCAGAAAGTGAAAAATGGATAAAGAAGTTGTGGTACTTACGTACAATGCAATATCACTCAGCAATGAAATCTATGTCATCAGGCCCGTAGCAGCATAATGAGTGGATTCAGGTATGATGATTCTAACTGAAATAAGTCACACAGAAAAAGAAACATCATAAGATATCACTAATACACGGGATGTAAACTTGGCTACACAGGAACTGGATTACAAAACAGAACAGGGTCTCAAATTTAGAAAACCAACTTATGCTTGCTTAAGGGGAAAGGTGAGTTGGGGTGCTGCATAAAACCAGAGATTGAAATGAGCACAGATAAAGTTCCTTAACCCAAATATAGAATAGACAAGAACTACTCCTTGCTCAATGAAATGGACTCAACACCCCATATTAAACGCCTAAGAATGTACCTGACTAGTAAGTATCTTAAAACCTATGGATTGCTATGTCTCTGAAAGAAAATCAAGCGTGTGTACAGGGGCACAAACGCAGCAGTGATAGGATTGGAGAGGTTCGGTGAGCAAATGAAGACCCTTTGAAGTCATATTGCATGGTACCCATTCCACGGGTCTCAACTCTCCAGGTTTAAGGGATTCTTCCTTCAGCTAAAACATGCACGTGGAACCCAGAGTATGATCAACCGTGTGATCGGGAGACGTGTTCCAATATGTCTCAGTTCTCGTCCCCTGGTACTCGGGTGCAACATTCCAGACGCTTTACTAACACTCTCCCGACTTGGAGAGTCAGTGCCTTTAACATCCTGTTTGGCCCAGTTTGCAATTTCTGCGGAAGATGAACAGGAATAGGGAGAACCAATGAGAGACTAGGTGGAGGTGTCTGGACGGGCAAATTTAACTCTCATTTCCCACCAGGAAGAGGAATTAACCAAAGGCTCAGCGTGCCGTGCCGGAACCAGATTAGGGCCTGAAGCAATCCTGCGGTGTTGCGGCCAGCTCACAAGAAAGCGAGTTGAAGAAAGGAGCTCAGGGGCACTGTAATTCACAAACCTGCAGAGTTATAAATGACAGCTATCGTCCAAAAATATACTGAAGTAAGGCTGCCAAGAGGACTTGAAAGCGGGGCAGAATTGCAGGAAACCGATTTCAGGAGGTAGACTGGAATTGCATTTAAAGCATAGGAAAAGAGGCAGAACGTCCACAATGATGCACTTGGCCAAAAAGGGCGTATGCGTTTTTTCCTGAATATATTCAGGAAAAAACGCATACGCCCTTTTTGGCCAACCAAGCAAGCTTGCAAAGGAAATCTGCACTACAATGAAGTCTCACTTCCCCCCGGTCAAAAGGGCCATCTGAAAAAAGTGTAAAATCCAGAAAGGCAGGACAGGCCATGGAGAACTGGGAGCCTTGTTATGCTGATGGGCGGGATGTAAATTGCCAACAGCCACTCGGGAGAGGTGTATGGTGTTTCCTGAAACATCTAAAAAACAAAGCAACAGAGCCTAGGGCACTTCCACTTATGGTCCTATAGCTTAGGGAAATTAAAATCAAAAAGACACAGCCACCCCAAAGTTTGGGACGGCTCTGTTTACAAGAACCTCGTTTACGGTACAAGTTCAATATCGCAGAAAGTGAAAAATGGATAAAGAAGTTGTGGTACTTACGTACAATGCAATATCACTCAGCAATGAAATCTATGTCATCAGGCCCGTAGCAGCATAATGAGTGGATTCAGGTATGATGATTCTAACTGAAATAAGTCACACAGAAAAAGAAACATCATAAGATATCACTAATACACGGGATGTAAACTTGGCTACACAGGAACTGGATTACAAAACAGAACAGGGTCTCAAATTTAGAAAACCAACTTATGCTTGCTTAAGGGGAAAGGTGAGTTGGGGTGCTGCATCAAACCAGAGATTGAAATGAGCACAGATAAAGTTCCTTAAGCCAAATATGGAATAGACAAGAACTACTCCTTGCTCAACGAAATGGACTCAACACCCCATATTAAACGCCTAAGAATGTACCTGACTAGTAAGTATCTTAAAACCTATGGATTGCTATGTCTCTGAAAGAAAATCAAGCGTGTGTACAGGGGCACAAACGCAGCAGTGATAGGATTGGAGAGGTTCGGTGAGCAAATGAAGACCCTTTGAAGTCATATTGCATGGTACCCATTCCACGGGTCTCAACTCTCCAGGTTTAAGGGATTCTTCCTTCAGCTAAAACATGCACGTGGAACCCAGAGTATGATCAACCGTGTGATCGGGAGACGTGTTCCAATATGTCTCAGTTCTCGTCCCCTGGTACTCGGGTGCAACATTCCAGACGCTTTACTAACACTCTCCCGACTTGGAGAGTCAGTGCCTTTAACCTCCTGTTTGGCCCAGTTTGCAATTTCTGCGGAAGATGAACAGGAATAGGGAGAACCAATGAGAGACTAGCTGGAGGTGTCTGGACGGGCAAATTTAACTCTCATTTCCCACCAGGAAGAGGAATTAACCAAAGGCTCAGCGTGCCGTGCCGGAACCAGATTAGGGCCTGAAGCAATCCTGCAGTGTTGCGGCCAGCTCACAAGAAAGCGAGTTGAAGAAAGGAGCTCAGGGGCACTGTAATTCACAAACCTGCAGAGTTATAAATGACAGCTATCGTCCAAAAATATACTGAAGTAAGGCTGCCAAGAGGACTTGAAAGCGGGGCAGAATTGCAGGAAACCGATTTCAGGAGGTAGACTGGAATTGCATTTAAAGCATAGGAAAAGAGGCAGAACGTCCACAATGATGCACTTGGCCAAAAAGGGCGTATGCGTTTTTTCCTGAATATATTCAGGAAAAAACGCATACGCCCTTTTTGG
This sequence comes from Leucopleurus acutus, assembly GCF_964270905.1. Lineage (NCBI taxonomy): Eukaryota > Metazoa > Chordata > Mammalia > Artiodactyla > Delphinidae > Leucopleurus > Leucopleurus acutus. The sequence goes on from NW_028139192.1 coordinate 864,224, forward strand.
CCAACCAAGCAAGCTTGCAAAGGAAATCTGCACTACAATGAAGTCTCACTTCCCCCTGGTCAAAAGGGCCATCTGAAAAAAGTGTAAAATCCAGAAAGGCAGGACAGGCCATGGAGAACTGGGAGCCTTGTTATGCTGATGGGCGGGATGTAAATTGCCAACAGCCACTCGGGAGAGGTGTATGGTGTTTCCTGAAACATCTAAAAAACAAAGCAACAGAGCCTAGGGCACTTCCACTTATGGTCCTATAGCTTAGGGAAATTAAAATCAAAAAGACACAGCCACCCCAAAGTTTGGGACGGCTCTGTTTACAAGAACCTCGTTTACGGTACAAGTTCAATATCGCAGAAAGTGAAAAATGGATAAAGAAGTTGTGGTACTTACGTACAATGCAATATCACTCAGCAATGAAATCTATGTCATCAGGCCCGTAGCAGCATAATGAGTGGATTCAGGTATGATGATTCTAACTGAAATAAGTCACACAGAAAAAGAAACATCATAAGATATCACTAATACACGGGATGTAAACTTGGCTACACAGGAACTGGATTACAAAACAGAACAGGGTCTCAAATTTAGAAAACCAACTTATGCTTGCTTAAGGGGAAAGGTGAGTTGGGGTGCTGCATCAAACCAGAGATTGAAATGAGCACAGATAAAGTTCCTTAAGCCAAATATGGAATAGACAAGAACTACTCCTTGCTCAACGAAATGGACTCAACACCCCATATTAAACGCCTAAGAATGTACCTGACTAGTAAGTATCTTAAAACCTATGGATTGCTATGTCTCTGAAAGAAAATCAAGCGTGTGTACAGGGGCATAAACGCAGCAGTGATAGGATTGGAGACGTTCGGTGAGCAAATGAAGACCCTTTGAAGTCATATTGCATGGTACCCATTCCACGGGTCTCAACTCTCCAGGTTTAAGGGATTCTGCCTTCAGGTAAAACATGCACGTGGAACCCAGAGTATGATCAACCGTGTGATCGGGAGACGTGTTCCAATATGTCTCAGTTCTCGTCCCCTGGTACTCGGGTGCAACATTCCACACGCTTTACTAACACTCTCCCGACTTGGAGAGTCAGTGCCTTTAACCTCCTGTTTTGCCCATTTGCAATTTCTGAGGAAGATGAACAGGAATAGGGAGAACCAATGAGAGACTAGGTGGAGGTGTCTGGACGGGCAAATTTAACTCTCATTTCCCACCAGGAAGAGGAATTAACCAAAGGCTCAGCGTGCCGTGCCGGAACCAGATTAGGGCCTGAAGCAATCCTGCGGTGTTGCGGCCAGCTCACAAGAAAGCGAGTTGAAGAAAGGAGCTCAGGGGCACTGTAATTCACAAACCTGCAGAGTTATAAATGACAGCTATCGTCCAAAAATATACTGAAGTAAGGCTGCCAAGAGGACTTGAAAGCGGGGCAGAATTGCAGGAAACCGATTTCAGGAGGTAGACTGGAATTGCATTTAAAGCATAGGAAAAGAGGCAGAACGTCCACAATGATGCACTTGGCCAAAAAGGGCGTATGCGTTTTTTCCTGAATATATTCAGGAAAAAACGCATACGCCCTTTTTGGCCAACCAAGCAAGCTTGCAAAGGAAATCTGCACTACAATGAAGTCTCACTTCCCCCCGGTCAAAAGGGCCATCTGAAAAAAGTGTAAAATCCAGAAAGGCAGGACAGGCCATGGAGAACTGGGAGCCTTGTTATGCTGATGGGCGGGATGTAAATTGCCAACAGCCACTCGGGAGAGGTGTATGGTGTTTCCTGAAACATCTAAAAAACAAAGCAACAGAGCCTAGGGCACTTCCACTTATGGTCCTATAGCTTAGGGAAATTAAAATCAAAAAGACACAGCCACCCCAAAGTTTGGGACGGCTCTGTTTACAAGAACCTCGTTTACGGTACAAGTTCAATATCGCAGAAAGTGAAAAATGGATAAAGAAGTTGTGGTACTTACGTACAATGCAATATCACTCAGCAATGAAATCTATGTCATCAGGCCCGTAGCAGCATAATGAGTGGATTCAGGTATGATGATTCTAACTGAAATAAGTCACACAGAAAAAGAAACATCATAAGATATCACTAATACACGGGATGTAAACTTGGCTACACAGGAACTGGATTACAAAACAGAACAGGGTCTCAAATTTAGAAAACCAACTTATGCTTGCTTAAGGGGAAAGGTGAGTTGGGGTGCTGCATCAAACCAGAGATTGAAATGAGCACAGATAAAGTTCCTTAAGCCAAATATGGAATAGACAAGAACTACTCCTTGCTCAACGAAATGGACTCAACACCCCATATTAAACGCCTAAGAATGTACCTGACTAGTAAGTATCTTAAAACCTATGGATTGCTATGTCTCTGAAAGAAAATCAAGCGTGTGTACAGGGGCATAAACGCAGCAGTGATAGGATTGGAGAGGTTCGGTGAGCAAATGAAGACCCTTTGAAGTCATATTGCATGGTACCCATTCCACGGGTCTCAACTCTCCAGGTTTAAGGGATTCTTCCTTCAGCTAAAACATGCACGTGGAACCCAGAGTATGATCAACCGTGTGATCGGGAGACGTGTTCCAATATGTCTCAGTTCTCGTCCCCTGGTACTCGGGTGCAACATTCCAGACGCTTTACTAACACTCTCCCGACTTGGAGAGTCAGTGCCTTTAACCTCCTGTTTGGCCCAGTTTGCAATTTCTGCGGAAGATGAACAGGAATAGGGAGAACCAATGAGAGACTAGCTGGAGGTGTCTGGACGGGCAAATTTAACTCTCATTTCCCACCAGGAAGAGGAATTAACCAAAGGCTCAGCGTGCCGTGCCGGAACCAGATTAGGGCCTGAAGCAATCCTGCGGTGTTGCGGCCAGCTCACAAGAAAGCGAGTTGAAGAAAGGAGCTCAGGGGCACTGTAATTCACAAACCTGCAGAGTTATAAATGACAGCTATCGTCCAAAAATATACTGAAGTAAGGCTGCCAAGAGGACTTGAAAGCGGGGCAGAATTGCAGGAAACCGATTTCAGGAGGTAGACTGGAATTGCATTTAAAGCATAGGAAAAGAGGCAGAACGTCCACAATGATGCACTTGGCCAAAAAGGGCGTATGCGTTTTTTCCTGAATATATTCAGGAAAAAACGCATACGCCCTTTTTGGCCAACCAAGCAAGCTTGCAAAGGAAATCTGCACTACAATGAAGTCTCACTTCCCCCCGGTCAAAAGGGCCATCTGAAAAAAGTGTAAAATCCAGAAAGGCAGGACAGGCCATGGAGAACTGGGAGCCTTGTTATGCTGATGGGCGGGATGTAAATTGCCAACAGCCACTCGGGAGAGGTGTATGGTGTTTCCTGAAACATCTAAAAAACAAAGCAACAGAGCCTAGGGCACTTCCACTTATGGTCCTATAGCTTAGGGAAATTAAAATCAAAAAGACACAGCCACCCCAAAGTTTGGGACGGCTCTGTTTACAAGAACCTCGTTTACGGTACAAGTTCAATATCGCAGAAAGTGAAAAATGGATAAAGAAGTTGTGGTACTTACGTACAATGCAATATCACTCAGCAATGAAATCTATGTCATCAGGCCCGTAGCAGCATAATGAGTGGATTCAGGTATGATGATTCTAACTGAAATAAGTCACACAGAAAAAGAAACATCATAAGATATCACTAATACACGGGATGTAAACTTGGCTACACAGGAACTGGATTACAAAACAGAACAGGGTCTCAAATTTAGAAAACCAACTTATGCTTGCTTAAGGGGAAAGGTGAGTTGGGGTGCTGCATCAAACCAGAGATTGAAATGAGCACAGATAAAGTTCCTTAAGCCAAATATGGAATAGACAAGAACTACTCCTTGCTCAACGAAATGGACTCAACACCCCATATTAAACGCCTAAGAATGTACCTGACTAGTAAGTATCTTAAAACCTATGGATTGCTATGTCTCTGAAAGAAAATCAAGCGTGTGTACAGGGGCATAAACGCAGCAGTGATAGGATTGGAGACGTTCGGTGAGCAAATGAAGACCCTTTGAAGTCATATTGCATGGTACCCATTCCACGGGTCTCAACTCTCCAGGTTTAAGGGATTCTGCCTTCAGGTAAAACATGCACGTGGAACCCAGAGTATGATCAACCGTGTGATCGGGAGACGTGTTCCAATATGTCTCAGTTCTCGTCCCCTGGTACTCGGGTGCAACATTCCACACGCTTTACTAACACTCTCCCGACTTGGAGAGTCAGTGCCTTTAACCTCCTGTTTTGCCCATTTGCAATTTCTGAGGAAGATGAACAGGAATAGGGAGAACCAATGAGAGACTAGGTGGAGGTGTCTGGACGGGCAAATTTAACTCTCATTTCCCACCAGGAAGAGGAATTAACCAAAGGCTCAGCGTGCCGTGCCGGAACCAGATTAGGGCCTGAAGCAATCCTGCGGTGTTGCGGCCAGCTCACAAGAAAGCGAGTTGAAGAAAGGAGCTCAGGGGCACTGTAATTCACAAACCTGCAGAGTTATAAATGACAGCTATCGTCCAAAAATATACTGAAGTAAGGCTGCCAAGAGGACTTGAAAGCGGGGCAGAATTGCAGGAAACCGATTTCAGGAGGTAGACTGGAATTGCATTTAAAGCATAGGAAAAGAGGCAGAACGTCCACAATGATGCACTTGGCCAAAAAGGACGTATGCGTTTTTTCCTGAATATATTCAGGAAAAAACGCATACGCCCTTTTTGGCCAACCAAGCAAGCTTGCAAAGGAAATCTGCACTACAATGAAGTCTCACTTCCCCCCGGTCAAAAGGGCCATCTGAAAAAAGTGTAAAATCCAGAAAGGCAGGACAGGCCATGGAGAACTGGGAGCCTTGTTATGCTGATGGGCGGGATGTAAATTGCCAACAGCCACTCGGGAGAGGTGTATGGTGTTTCCTGAAACATCTAAAAAACAAAGCAACAGAGCCTAGGGCACTTCCACTTATGGTCCTATAGCTTAGGGAAATTAAAATCAAAAAGACACAGCCACCCCAAAGTTTGGGACGGCTCTGTTTACAAGAACCTCGTTTACGGTACAAGTTCAATATCGCAGAAAGTGAAAAATGGATAAAGAAGTTGTGGTACTTACGTACAATGCAATATCACTCAGCAATGAAATCTATGTCATCAGGCCCGTAGCAGCATAATGAGTGGATTCAGGTATGATGATTCTAACTGAAATAAGTCACACAGAAAAAGAAACATCATAAGATATCACTAATACACGGGATGTAAACTTGGCTACACAGGAACTGGATTACAAAACAGAACAGGGTCTCAAATTTAGAAAACCAACTTATGCTTGCTTAAGGGGAAAGGTGAGTTGGGGTGCTGCATCAAACCAGAGATTGAAATGAGCACAGATAAAGTTCCTTAAGCCAAATATGGAATAGACAAGAACTACTCCTTGCTCAACGAAATGGACTCAACACCCCATATTAAACGCCTAAGAATGTACCTGACTAGTAAGTATCTTAAAACCTATGGATTGCTATGTCTCTGAAAGAAAATCAAGCGTGTGTACAGGGGCATAAACGCAGCAGTGATAGGATTGGAGAGGTTCGGTGAGCAAATGAAGACCCTTTGAAGTCATATTGCATGGTACCCATTCCACGGGTCTCAACTCTCCAGGTTTAAGGGATTCTTCCTTCAGCTAAAACATGCACGTGGAACCCAGAGTATGATCAACCGTGTGATCGGGAGACGTGTTCCAATATGTCTCAGTTCTCGTCCCCTGGTACTCGGGTGCAACATTCCAGACGCTTTACTAACACTCTCCCGACTTGGAGAGTCAGTGCCTTTAACCTCCTGTTTGGCCCAGTTTGCAATTTCTGCGGAAGATGAACAGGAATAGGGAGAACCAATGAGAGACTAGCTGGAGGTGTCTGGACGGGCAAATTTAACTCTCATTTCCCACCAGGAAGAGGAATTAACCAAAGGCTCAGCGTGCCGTGCCGGAACCAGATTAGGGCCTGAAGCAATCCTGCGGTGTTGCGGCCAGCTCACAAGAAAGCGAGTTGAAGAAAGGAGCTCAGGGGCACTGTAATTCACAAACCTGCAGAGTTATAAATGACAGCTATCGTCCAAAAATATACTGAAGTAAGGCTGCCAAGAGGACTTGAAAGCGGGGCAGAATTGCAGGAAACCGATTTCAGGAGGTAGACTGGAATTGCATTTAAAGCATAGGAAAAGAGGCAGAACGTCCACAATGATGCACTTGGCCAAAAAGGGCGTATGCGTTTTTTCCTGAATATATTCAGGAAAAAACGCATACGCCCTTTTTGGCCAACCAAGCAAGCTTGCAAAGGAAATCTGCACTACAATGAAGTCTCACTTCCCCCCGGTCAAAAGGGCCATCTGAAAAAAGTGTAAAATCCAGAAAGGCAGGACAGGCCATGGAGAACTGGGAGCCTTGTTATGCTGATGGGCGGGATGTAAATTGCCAACAGCCACTCGGGAGAGGTGTATGGTGTTTCCTGAAACATCTAAAAAACAAAGCAACAGAGCCTAGGGCACTTCCACTTATGGTCCTATAGCTTAGGGAAATTAAAATCAAAAAGACACAGCCACCCCAAAGTTTGGGACGGCTCTGTTTACAAGAACCTCGTTTACGGTACAAGTTAAATATCGCAGAAAGTGAAAAATGGATAAAGAAGTTGTGGTACTTACGTACAATGCAATATCACTCAGCAATGAAATCTATGTCATCAGGCCCGTAGCAGCATAATGAGTGGATTCAGGTATGATGATTCTAACTGAAATAAGTCACACAGAAAAAGAAACATCATAAGATATCACTAATACACGGGATGTAAACTTGGCTACACAGGAACTGGATTACAAAACAGAACAGGGTCTCAAATTTAGAAAACCAACTTATGCTTGCTTAAGGGGAAAGGTGAGTTGGGGTGCTGCATCAAACCAGAGATTGAAATGAGCACAGATAAAGTTCCTTAAGCCAAATGTGGAATAGACAAGAACTACTCCTTGCTCAACGAAATGGACTCAACACCCCATATTAAACGCCTAAGAATGTACCTGACTAGTAAGTATCTTAAAACCTATGGATTGCTATGTCTCTGAAAGAAAATCAAGCGTGTGTACAGGGGCATAAACGCAGCAGTGATAGGATTGGAGAGGTTCGGTGAGCAAATGAAGACCCTTTGAAGTCATATTGCATGGTACCCATTCCACGGGTCTCAACTCTCCAGGTTTAAGGGATTCTTCCTTCAGCTAAAACATGCACGTGGAACCCAGAGTATGATCAACCGTGTGATCGGGAGACGTGTTCCAATATGTCTCAGTTCTCGTCCCCTGGTACTCGGGTGCAACATTCCAGACGCTTTACTAACACTCTCCCGACTTGGAGAGTCAGTGCCTTTAACCTCCTGTTTGGCAGAGTTTGCAATTTCTGCGGAAGATGAACAGGAATAGGGAGAATCAATGAGAGACTAGCTGGAGGTGTCTGGACGGGCAAATTTAACTCTCATTTCCCACCAGGAAGAGGAATTAACCAAAGGCTCAGCGTGCCGTGCCGGAACCAGATTAGGGCCTGAAGCAATCCTGCGGTGTTGCGGCCAGCTCACAAGAAAGCGAGTTGAAGAAAGGAGCTCAGGGGCACTGTAATTCACAAACCTGCAGAGTTATAAATGACAGCTATCGTCCAAAAATATACTGAAGTAAGGCTGCCAAGAGGACTTGAAAGCGGGGCAGAATTGCAGGAAACCGATTTCAGGAGGTAGACTGGAATTGCATTTAAAGCATAGGAAAAGAGGCAGAACGTCCACAATGATGCACTTGGCCAAAAAGGGCGTATGCGTTTTTTCCTGAATATATTCAGGAAAAAACGCATACGCCCTTTTTGGCCAACCAAGCAAGCTTGCAAAGGAAATCTGCACTACAATGAAGTCTCACTTCCCCCCGGTCAAAAGGGCCATCTGAAAAAAGTGTAAAATCCAGAAAGGCAGGACAGGCCATGGAGAACTGGGAGCCTTGTTATGCTGATGGGCGGGATGTAAATTGCCAACAGCCACTCGGGAGAGGTGTATGGTGTTTCCTGAAACATCTAAAAAACAAAGCAACAGAGCCTAGGGCACTTCCACTTATGGTCCTATAGCTTAGGGAAATTAAAATCAAAAAGACACAGCCACCCCAAAGTTTGGGACGGCTCTGTTTACAAGAACCTCGTTTACGGTACAAGTTCAATAGCGCAGAAAGTGAAAAATGGATAAAGAAGTTGTGGTACTTACGTACAATGCAATATCACTCAGCAATGAAATCTATGTCATCAGGCCCGTAGCAGCATAATGAGTGGATTCAGGTATGATGATTCTAACTGAAATAAGTCACACAGAAAAAGAAACATCATAAGATATCACTAATACACGGGATGTAAACTTGGCTACACAGGAACTGGATTACAAAACAGAACAGGGTCTCAAATTTAGAAAACCAACTTATGCTTGCTTAAGGGGAAAGGTGAGTTGGGGTGCTGCATCAAACCAGAGATTGAAATGAGCACAGATAAAGTTCTTTAAGCCAAATATGGAATAGACAAGAACTACTCCTTGCTCAACGAAATGGACTCAACACCCCATATTAAACGCCTAAGAATGTACCTGACTAGTAAGTATCTTAAAACCTATGGATTGCTATGTCTCTGAAAGAAAATCAAGCGTGTGTACAGGGGCACAAACGCAGCAGTGATAGGATTGGAGAGGTTCGGTGAGCAAATGAAGACCCTTTGAAGTCATATTGCATGGTACCCATTCCACGGGTCTCAACTCTCCAGGTTTAAGGGATTCTTCCTTCAGCTAAAACATGCACGTGGAACCCAGAGTATGATCAACCGTGTGATCGGGAGACGTGTTCCAATATGTCTCAGTTCTCGTCCCCTGGTACTCGGGTGCAACATTCCAGACGCTTTACTAACACTCTCCCGACTTGGAGAGTCAGTGCCTTTAACCTCCTGTTTGGCCCAGTTTGCAATTTCTGCGGAAGATGAACAGGAATAGGGAGAACCAATGAGAGACTAGCTGGAGGTGTCTGGACGGGCAAATTTAACTCTCATTTCCCACCAGGAAGAGGAATTAACCAAAGGCTCAGCGTGCCGTGCCGGAACCAGATTAGGGCCTGAAGCAATCCTGCAGTGTTGCGGCCAGCTCACAAGAAAGCGAGTTGAAGAAAGGAGCTCAGGGGCACTGTAATTCACAAACCTGCAGAGTTATAAATGACAGCTATCGTCCAAAAATATACTGAAGTAAGGCTGCCAAGAGGACTTGAAAGCGGGGCAGAATTGCAGGAAACCGATTTCAGGAGGTAGACTGGAATTGCATTTAAAGCATAGGAAAAGAGGCAGAACGTCCACAATGATGCACTTGGCCAAAAAGGGCGTATGCGTTTTTTCCTGAATATATTCAGGAAAAAACGCATACGCCCTTTTTGGCCAACCAAGCAAGCTTGCAAAGGAAATCTGCACTATAATGAAGTCTCACTTCCCCCCGGTCAAAAGGGCCATCTGAAAAAAGTGTAAAATCCAGAAAGGCAGGACAGGCCATGGAGAACTGGGAGCCTTGTTATGCTGATGGGCGGGATGTAAATTGCCAACAGCCACTCGGGAGAGGTGTATGGTGTTTCCTGAAACATCTAAAAAACAAAGCAACAGAGCCTAGGGCACTTCCACTTATGGTCCTATAGCTTAGGGAAATTAAAATCAAAAAGACACAGCCACCCCAAAGTTTGGGACGGCTCTGTTTACAAGAACCTCGTTTACGGTACAAGTTCAATATCGCAGAAAGTGAAAAATGGATAAAGAAGTTGTGGTACTTACGTACAATGCAATATCACTCAGCAATGAAATCTATGTCATCAGGCCCGTAGCAGCATAATGAGTGGATTCAGGTATGATGATTCTAACTGAAATAAGTCACACAGAAAAAGAAACATCATAAGATATCACTAATACACGGGATGTAAACTTGGCTAAACAGGAACTGGATTACAAAACAGAACAGGGTCTCAAATTTAGAAAACCAACTTATGCTTGCTTAAGGGGAAAGGTGAGTTGGGGTGCTGCATAAAACCAGAGATTGAAATGAGCACAGATAAAGTTCCTTAAGCCAAATATAGAATAGACAAGAACTACTCCTTGCTCAACGAAATGGACTCAACACCCCATATTAAACGCCTAAGAATGTACCTGACTAGTAAGTATCTTAAAACCTATGGATTGCTATGTCTCTGAAAGAAAATCAAGCGTGTGTACAGGGGAACAAACGCAGCAGTGATAGGATTGGAGAGGTTCGGTGAGCAAATGAAGACCCTTTGAAGTCATATTGCATGGTACCCATTCCACGGGTCTCAACTCTCCAGGTTTAAGGGATTCTTCCTTCAGCTAAAACATGCACGTGGAACCCAGAGTATGATCAACCGTGTGATCGGGAGACGTGTTCCAATATGTCTCAGTTCTCGTCCCCTGGTACTCGGGTGCAACATTCCAGACGCTTTACTAACACTCTCCCGACTTGGAGAGTCAGTGCCTTTAACCTCCTGTTTGGCCCAGTTTGCAATTTCTGCGGAAGATGAACAGGAATAGGGAGAACCAATGAGAGACTAGCTGGAGGTGTCTGGACGGGCAAATTTAACTCTCATTTCCCACCAGGAAGAGGAATTAACCAAAGGCTCAGCGTGCCGTGCCGGAACCAGATTAGGGCCTGAAGCAATCCTGCGGTGTTGCGGCCAGCTCACAAGAAAGCGAGTTGAAGAAAGGAGCTCAGGGGCACTGTAATTCACAAACCTGCAGAGTTATAAATGACAGCTATCGTCCAAAAATATACTGAAGTAAGGCTGCCAAGAGGACTTGAAAGCGGGGCAGAATTGCAGGAAACCGATTTCAGGAGGTAGACTGGAATTGCATTTAAAGCATAGGAAAAGAGGCAGAACGTCCACAATGATGCACTTGGCCAAAAAGGGCGTATGCGTTTTTTCCTGAATATATTCAGGAAAAAACGCATACGCCCTTTTTGGCCAACCAAGCAAGCTTGCAAAGGAAATCTGCACTACAATGAAGTCTCACTTCCCCCCGGTCAAAAGGGCCATCTGAAAAAAGTGTAAAATCCAGAAAGGCAGGACAGGCCATGGAGAACTGGGAGCCTTGTTATGCTGATGGGCGGGATGTAAATTGCCAACAGCCACTCGGGAGAGGTGTATGGTGTTTCCTGAAACATCTAAAAAACAAAGCAACAGAGCCTAGGGCACTTCCACTTATGGTCCTATAGCTTAGGGAAATTAAAATCAAAAAGACACAGCCACCCCAAAGTTTGGGACGGCTCTGTTTACAAGAACCTCGTTTACGGTACAAGTTCAATATCGCAGAAAGTGAAAAATGGATAAAGAAGTTGTGGTACTTACGTACAATGCAATATCACTCAGCAATGAAATCTATGTCATCAGGCCCGTAGCAGCATAATGAGTGGATTCAGGTATGATGATTCTAACTGAAATAAGTCACACAGAAAAAGAAACATCATAAGATATCACTAATACACGGGATGTAAACTTGGCTACACAGGAACTGGATTACAAAACAGAACAGGGTCTCAAATTTAGAAAACCAACTTATGCTTGCTTAAGGGGAAAGGTGAGTTGGGGTGCTGCATCAAACCAGAGATTGAAATGAGCACAGATAAAGTTCCTTAAGCCAAATGTGGAATAGACAAGAACTACTCCTTGCTCAACGAAATGGACTCAACACCCCATATTAAACGCCTAAGAATGTACCTGACTAGTAAGTATCTTAAAACCTATGGATTGCTATGTCTCTGAAAGAAAATCAAGCGTGTGTACAGGGGCATAAACGCAGCAGTGATAGGATTGGAGAGGTTCGGTGAGCAAATGAAGACCCTTTGAAGTCATATTGCATGGTACCCATTCCACGGGTCTCAACTCTCCAGGTTTAAGGGATTCTTCCTTCAGCTAAAACATGCACGTGGAACCCAGAGTATGATCAACCGTGTGATCGGGAGACGTGTTCCAATATGTCTCAGTTCTCGTCCCCTGGTACTCGGGTGCAACATTCCAGACGCTTTACTAACACTCTCCCGACTTGGAGAGTCAGTGCCTTTAACCTCCTGTTTGGCAGAGTTTGCAATTTCTGCGGAAGATGAACAGGAATAGGGAGAATCAATGAGAGACTAGCTGGAGGTGTCTGGACGGGCAAATTTAACTCTCATTTCCCACCAGGAAGAGGAATTAACCAAAGGCTCAGCGTGCCGTGCCGGAACCAGATTAGGGCCTGAAGCAATCCTGCGGTGTTGCGGCCAGCTCACAAGAAAGCGAGTTGAAGAAAGGAGCTCAGGGGCACTGTAATTCACAAACCTGCAGAGTTATAAATGACAGCTATCGTCCAAAAATATACTGAAGTAAGGCTGCCAAGAGGACTTGAAAGCGGGGCAGAATTGCAGGAAACCGATTTCAGGAGGTAGACTGGAATTGCATTTAAAGCATAGGAAAAGAGGCAGAACGTCCACAATGATGCACTTGGCCAAAAAGGGCGTATGCGTTTTTTCCTGAATATATTCAGGAAAAAACGCATACGCCCTTTTTGGCCAACCAAGCAAGCTTGCAAAGGAAATCTGCACTACAATGAAGTCTCACTTCCCCCCGGTCAAAAGGGCCATCTGAAAAAAGTGTAAAATCCAGAAAGGCAGGACAGGCCATGGAGAACTGGGAGCCTTGTTATGCTGATGGGCGGGATGTAAATTGCCAACAGCCACTCGGGAGAGGTGTATGGTGTTTCCTGAAACATCTAAAAAACAAAGCAACAGAGCCTAGGGCACTTCCACTTATGGTCCTATAGCTTAGGGAAATTAAAATCAAAAAGACACAGCCACCCCAAAGTTTGGGACGGCTCTGTTTACAAGAACCTCGTTTACGGTACAAGTTCAATATCGCAGAAAGTGAAAAATGGATAAAGAAGTTGTGGTACTTACGTACAATGCAATATCACTCAGCAATGAAATCTATGTCATCAGGCCCGTAGCAGCATAATGAGTGGATTCAGGTATGATGATTCTAACTGAAATAAGTCACACAGAAAAAGAAACATCATAAGATATCACTAATACACGGGATGTAAACTTGGCTACACAGGAACTGGATTACAAAACAGAACAGGGTCTCAAATTTAGAAAACCAACTTATGCTTGCTTAAGGGGAAAGGTGAGTTGGGGTGCTGCATCAAACCAGAGATTGAAATGAGCACAGATAAAGTTCTTTAAGCCAAATATGGAATAGACAAGAACTACTCCTTGCTCAACGAAATGGACTCAACACCCCATATTAAACGCCTAAGAATGTACCTGACTAGTAAGTATCTTAAAACCTATGGATTGCTATGTCTCTGAAAGAAAATCAAGCGTGTGTACAGGGGCACAAACGCAGCAGTGATAGGATTGGAGAGGTTCGGTGAGCAAATGAAGACCCTTTGAAGTCATATTGCATGGTACCCATTCCACGGGTCTCAACTCTCCAGGTTTAAGGGATTCTTCCTTCAGCTAAAACATGCACGTGGAACCCAGAGTATGATCAACCGTGTGATCGGGAGACGTGTTCCAATATGTCTCAGTTCTCGTCCCCTGGTACTCGGGTGCAACATTCCAGACGCTTTACTAACACTCTCCCGACTTGGAGAGTCAGTGCCTTTAACCTCCTGTTTGGCCCAGTTTGCAATTTCTGCGGAAGATGAACAGGAATAGGGAGAACCAATGAGAGACTAGCTGGAGGTGTCTGGACGGGCAAATTTAACTCTCATTTCCCACCAGGAAGAGGAATTAACCAAAGGCTCAGCGTGCCGTGCCGGAACCAGATTAGGGCCTGAAGCAATCCTGCAGTGTTGCGGCCAGCTCACAAGAAAGCGAGTTGAAGAAAGGAGCTCAGGGGCACTGTAATTCACAAACCTGCAGAGTTATAAATGACAGCTATCGTCCAAAAATATACTGAAGTAAGGCTGCCAAGAGGACTTGAAAGCGGGGCAGAATTGCAGGAAACCGATTTCAGGAGGTAGACTGGAATTGCATTTAAAGCATAGGAAAAGAGGCAGAACGTCCACAATGATGCACTTGGCCAAAAAGGGCGTATGCGTTTTTTCCTGAATATATTCAGGAAAAAACGCATACGCCCTTTTTGGCCAACCAAGCAAGCTTGCAAAGGAAATCTGCACTATAATGAAGTCTCACTTCCCCCCGGTCAAAAGGGCCATCTGAAAAAAGTGTAAAATCCAGAAAGGCAGGACAGGCCATGGAGAACTGGGAGCCTTGTTATGCTGATGGGCGGGATGTAAATTGCCAACAGCCACTCGGGAGAGGTGTATGGTGTTTCCTGAAACATCTAAAAAACAAAGCAACAGAGCCTAGGGCACTTCCACTTATGGTCCTATAGCTTAGGGAAATTAAAATCAAAAAGACACAGCCACCCCAAAGTTTGGGACGGCTCTGTTTACAAGAACCTCGTTTACGGTACAAGTTCAATATCGCAGAAAGTGAAAAATGGATAAAGAAGTTGTGGTACTTACGTACAATGCAATATCACTCAGCAATGAAATCTATGTCATCAGGCCCGTAGCAGCATAATGAGTGGATTCAGGTATGATGATTCTAACTGAAATAAGTCACACAGAAAAAGAAACATCATAAGATATCACTAATACACGGGATGTAAACTTGGCTAAACAGGAACTGGATTACAAAACAGAACAGGGTCTCAAATTTAGAAAACCAACTTATGCTTGCTTAAGGGGAAAGGTGAGTTGGGGTGCTGCATAAAACCAGAGATTGAAATGAGCACAGATAAAGTTCCTTAAGCCAAATATAGAATAGACAAGAACTACTCCTTGCTCAACGAAATGGACTCAACACCCCATATTAAACGCCTAAGAATGTACCTGACTAGTAAGTATCTTAAAACCTATGGATTGCTATGTCTCTGAAAGAAAATCAAGCGTGTGTACAGGGGAACAAACGCAGCAGTGATAGGATTGGAGAGGTTCGGTGAGCAAATGAAGACCCTTTGAAGTCATATTGCATGGTACCCATTCCACGGGTCTCAACTCTCCAGGTTTAAGGGATTCTTCCTTCAGCTAAAACATGCACGTGGAACCCAGAGTATGATCAACCGTGTGATCGGGAGACGTGTTCCAATATGTCTCAGTTCTCGTCCCCTGGTACTCGGGTGCAACATTCCAGACGCTTTACTAACACTCTCCCGACTTGGAGAGTCAGTGCCTTTAACCTCCTGTTTGGCCCAGTTTGCAATTTCTGCGGAAGATGAACAGGAATAGGGAGAACCAATGAGAGACTAGCTGGAGGTGTCTGGACGGGCAAATTTAACTCTCATTTCCCACCAGGAAGAGGAATTAACCAAAGGCTCAGCGTGCCGTGCCGGAACCAGATTAGGGCCTGAAGCAATCCTGCGGTGTTGCGGCCAGCTCACAAGAAAGCGAGTTGAAGAAAGGAGCTCAGGGGCACTGTAATTCACAAACCTGCAGAGTTATAAATGACAGCTATCGTCCAAAAATATACTGAAGTAAGGCTGCCAAGAGGACTTGAAAGCGGGGCAGAATTGCAGGAAACCGATTTCAGGAGGTAGACTGGAATTGCATTTAAAGCATAGGAAAAGAGGCAGAACGTCCACAATGATGCACTTGGCCAAAAAGGGCGTATGCGTTTTTTCCTGAATATATTCAGGAAAAAACGCATACGCCCTTTTTGGCCAACCAAGCAAGCTTGCAAAGGAAATCTGCACTACAATGAAGTCTCACTTCCCCCCGGTCAAAAGGGCCATCTGAAAAAAGTGTAAAATCCAGAAAGGCAGGACAGGCCATGGAGAACTGGGAGCCTTGTTATGCTGATGGGCGGGATGTAAATTGCCAACAGCCACTCGGGAGAGGTGTATGGTGTTTCCTGAAACATCTAAAAAACAAAGCAACAGAGCCTAGGGCACTTCCACTTATGGTCCTATAGCTTAGGGAAATTAAAATCAAAAAGACACAGCCACCCCAAAGTTTGGGACGGCTCTGTTTACAAGAACCTCGTTTACGGTACAAGTTCAATAGCGCAGAAAGTGAAAAATGGATAAAGAAGTTGTGGTACTTACGTACAATGCAATATCACTCAGCAATGAAATCTATGTCATCAGGCCCGTAGCAGCATAATGAGTGGATTCAGGTATGATGATTCTAACTGAAATAAGTCACACAGAAAAAGAAACATCATAAGATATCACTAATACACGGGATGTAAACTTGGCTACACAGGAACTGGATTACAAAACAGAACAGGGTCTCAAATTTAGAAAACCAACTTATGCTTGCTTAAGGGGAAAGGTGAGTTGGGGTGCTGCATCAAACCAGAGATTGAAATGAGCACAGATAAAGTTCTTTAAGCCAAATATGGAATAGACAAGAACTACTCCTTGCTCAACGAAATGGACTCAACACCCCATATTAAACGCCTAAGAATGTACCTGACTAGTAAGTATCTTAAAACCTATGGATTGCTATGTCTCTGAAAGAAAATCAAGCGTGTGTACAGGGGCACAAACGCAGCAGTGATAGGATTGGAGAGGTTCGGTGAGCAAATGAAGACCCTTTGAAGTCATATTGCATGGTACCCATTCCACGGGTCTCAACTCTCCAGGTTTAAGGGATTCTTCCTTCAGCTAAAACATGCACGTGGAACCCAGAGTATGATCAACCGTGTGATCGGGAGACGTGTTCCAATATGTCTCAGTTCTCGTCCCCTGGTACTCGGGTGCAACATTCCAGACGCTTTACTAACACTCTCCCGACTTGGAGAGTCAGTGCCTTTAACCTCCTGTTTGGCCCAGTTTGCAATTTCTGCGGAAGATGAACAGGAATAGGGAGAACCAATGAGAGACTAGCTGGAGGTGTCTGGACGGGCAAATTTAACTCTCATTTCCCACCAGGAAGAGGAATTAACCAAAGGCTCAGCGTGCCGTGCCGGAACCAGATTAGGGCCTGAAGCAATCCTGCAGTGTTGCGGCCAGCTCACAAGAAAGCGAGTTGAAGAAAGGAGCTCAGGGGCACTGTAATTCACAAACCTGCAGAGTTATAAATGACAGCTATCGTCCAAAAATATACTGAAGTAAGGCTGCCAAGAGGACTTGAAAGCGGGGCAGAATTGCAGGAAACCGATTTCAGGAGGTAGACTGGAATTGCATTTAAAGCATAGGAAAAGAGGCAGAACGTCCACAATGATGCACTTGGCCAAAAAGGGCGTATGCGTTTTTTCCTGAATATATTCAGGAAAAAACGCATACGCCCTTTTTGGCCAACCAAGCAAGCTTGCAAAGGAAATCTGCACTATAATGAAGTCTCACTTCCCCCCGGTCAAAAGGGCCATCTGAAAAAAGTGTAAAATCCAGAAAGGCAGGACAGGCCATGGAGAACTGGGAGCCTTGTTATGCTGATGGGCGGGATGTAAATTGCCAACAGCCACTCGGGAGAGGTGTATGGTGTTTCCTGAAACATCTAAAAAACAAAGCAACAGAGCCTAGGGCACTTCCACTTATGGTCCTATAGCTTAGGGAAATTAAAATCAAAAAGACACAGCCACCCCAAAGTTTGGGACGGCTCTGTTTACAAGAACCTCGTTTACGGTACAAGTTCAATATCGCAGAAAGTGAAAAATGGATAAAGAAGTTGTGGTACTTACGTACAATGCAATATCACTCAGCAATGAAATCTATGTCATCAGGCCCGTAGCAGCATAATGAGTGGATTCAGGTATGATGATTCTAACTGAAATAAGTCACACAGAAAAAGAAACATCATAAGATATCACTAATACACGGGATGTAAACTTGGCTAAACAGGAACTGGATTACAAAACAGAACAGGGTCTCAAATTTAGAAAACCAACTTATGCTTGCTTAAGGGGAAAGGTGAGTTGGGGTGCTGCATAAAACCAGAGATTGAAATGAGCACAGATAAAGTTCCTTAAGCCAAATATAGAATAGACAAGAACTACTCCTTGCTCAACGAAATGGACTCAACACCCCATATTAAACGCCTAAGAATGTACCTGACTAGTAAGTATCTTAAAACCTATGGATTGCTATGTCTCTGAAAGAAAATCAAGCGTGTGTACAGGGGAACAAACGCAGCAGTGATAGGATTGGAGAGGTTCGGTGAGCAAATGAAGACCCTTTGAAGTCATATTGCATGGTACCCATTCCACGGGTCTCAACTCTCCAGGTTTAAGGGATTCTTCCTTCAGCTAAAACATGCACGTGGAACCCAGAGTATGATCAACCGTGTGATCGGGAGACGTGTTCCAATATGTCTCAGTTCTCGTCCCCTGGTACTCGGGTGCAACATTCCAGACGCTTTACTAACACTCTCCCGACTTGGAGAGTCAGTGCCTTTAACCTCCTGTTTGGCCCAGTTTGCAATTTCTGCGGAAGATGAACAGGAATAGGGAGAACCAATGAGAGACTAGCTGGAGGTGTCTGGACGGGCAAATTTAACTCTTATTTCCCACCAGGAAGAGGAATTAACCAAAGGCTCAGCGTGCCGTGCCGGAACCAGATTAGGGCCTGAAGCAATCCTGCGGTGTTGCGGCCAGCTCACAAGAAAGCGAGTTGAAGAAAGGAGCTCAGGGGCACTGTAATTCACAAACCTGCAGAGTTATAAATGACAGCTATCGTCCAAAAATATACTGAAGTAAGGCTGCCAAGAGGACTTGAAAGCGGGGAAGAATTGCAGGAAACCGATTTCAGGAGGTAGACTGGAATTGCATTTAAAGCATAGGAAAAGAGGCAGAACGTCCACAATGATGCACTTGGCCAAAAAGGGCGTATGCGTTTTTTCCTGAATATATTCAGGAAAAAACGCATACGCCCTTTTTGGCCAACCAAGCAAGCTTGCAAAGGAAATCTGCACTACAATGAAGTCTCACTTCCCCCCGGTCAAAAGGGCCATCTGAAAAAAGTAAAATCCAGAAAGGCAGGACAGGCCATGGAGAACTGGGAGCCTTGTTATGCTGATGGGCGGGATGTAAATTGCCAACAGCCACTCGGGAGAGGTGTATGGTGTTTCCTGAAACATCTAAAAAACAAAGCAACAGAGCCTAGGGCACTTCCACTTATGGTCCTATAGCTTAGGGAAATTAAAATCAAAAAGACACAGCCACCCCAAAGTTTGGGACGGCTCTGTTTACAAGAACCTCGTTTACGGTACAAGTTCAATAGCGCAGAAAGTGAAAAATGGATAAAGAAGTTGTGGTACTTACGTACAATGCAATATCACTCAGCAATGAAATCTATGTCATCAGGCCCGTAGCAGCATAATGAGTGGATTCAGGTATGATGATTCTAACTGAAATAAGTCACACAGAAAAAGAAACATCATAAGATATCACTAATACACGGGATGTAAACTTGGCTACACAGGAACTGGATTACAAAACAGAACAGGGTCTCAAATTTAGAAAACCAACTTATGCTTGCTTAAGGGGAAAGGTGAGTTGGGGTGCTGCATAAAACCAGAGATTGAAATGAGCACAGATAAAGTTCCTTAAGCCAAATATAGAATAGACAAGAACTACTCCTTGCTCAACGAAATGGACTCAACACCCCATATTAAACGCCTAAGAATGTACCTGACTAGTAAGTATCTTAAAACCTATGGATTGCTATGTCTCTGAAAGAAAATCAAGCGTGTGTACAGGGGCACAAACGCAGCAGTGATAGGATTGGAGAGGTTCGGTGAGCAAATGAAGACCCTTTGAAGTCATATTGCATGGTACCCATTCCACGGGTCTCAACTCTCCAGGTTTAAGGGATTCTTCCTTCAGCTAAAACATGCACATGGAACCCAGAGTATGATCAACCGTGTGATCGGGAGACGTGTTCCAATATGTCTCAGTTCTCGTCCCCTGGTACTCGGGTGCAACATTCCAGACGCTTTACTAACACTCTCCCGACTTGGAGAGTCAGTGCCTTTAACCTCCTGTTTGGCCCAGTTTGCAATTTCTGCGGAAGATGAACAGGAATAGGGAGAACCAATGAGAGACTAGCTGGAGGTGTCTGGACGGGCAAATTTAACTCTCATTTCCCACCAGGAAGAGGAATTAACCAAAGGCTCAGCGTGCCGTGCCGGAACCAGGTTAGGGCCTGAAGCAATCCTGCGGTGTTGCGGCCAGCTCACAAGAAAGCGAGTTGAAGAAAGGAGCTCAGGGGCACTGTAATTCACAAACCTGCAGAGTTATAAATGACAGCTATCGTCCAAAAATATACTGAAGTAAGGCTGCCAAGAGGACTTGAAAGCGGGGCAGAATTGCAGGAAACCGATTTCAGGAGGTAGACTGGAATTGCATTTAAAGCATAGGAAAAGAGGCAGAACGTCCACAATGATGCACTTGGCCAAAAAGGGCGTATGCGTTTTTTCCTGAATATATTCAGGAAAAAACGCATACGCCCTTTTTGGCCAACCAAGCAAGCTTGCAAAGGAAATCTGCACTACAATGAAGTCTCACTTCCCCCCGGTCAAAAGGGCCATCTGAAAAAAGTGTAAAATCCAGAAAGGCAGGACAGGCCATGGAGAACTGGGAGCCTTGTTATGCTGATGGGCGGGATGTAAATTGCCAAGAGCCACTCCGGAGAGGTGTATGGTGTTTCCTGAAACATCTAAAAAACAAAGCAACAGAGCCTAGGGCACTTCCACTTATGGTCCTATAGCTTAGGGAAATTAAAATCAAAAAGACACAGCCACCCCAAAGTTTGGGACGGCTCTGTTTACAAGAACCTCGTTTACGGAACAAGTTCAATATCGCAGAAAGTGAAAAATGGATAAAGAAGTTGTGGTACTTACGTACAATGCAATATCACTCAGCAATGAAATCTATGTCATCAGGCCCGTAGCAGCATAATGAGTGGATTCAGGTATGATGATTCTAACTGAAATAAGTCACACAGAAAAAGAAACATCATAAGATATCACTAATACACGGGATGTAAACTTGGCTACACAGGAACTGGATTACAAAACAGAACAGGGTCTCAAATTTAGAAAACCAACTTATGCTTGCTTAAGGGGAAAGGTGAGTTGGGGTGCTGCATCAAACCAGAGATTGAAATGAGCACAGATAAAGTTCCTTAAGCCAAATATGGAATAGACAAGAACTACTCCTTGCTCAACGAAATGGACTCAACACCCCATATTAAACGCCTAAGAATGTACCTGACTAGTAAGTATCTTAAAACCTATGGATTGCTATGTCTCTGAAAGAATATCAAGCGTGTGTACAGGGGCATAAACGCAGCAGTGATAGGATTGGAGAGGTTCGGTGAGCAAATGAAGACCCTTTGAAGTCATATTGCATGGTACCCATTCCACGGGTCTCAACTCTCCAGGTTTAAGGGATTCTTCCTTCAGCTAAAACATGCACGAGGAACCCAGAGTATGATCAACCGTGTGATCGGGATACGTGTTGCAATATGTCTCAGTTCTCATCCCCTGGTACTCGGGTACAACATTCCACACGCTTTACTAACACTCTCCCGACTTGGAGAGTCAGTGCCTTTAACCTCCTGTTTGGCCCAGTTTGCAATTTCTGCGGAAGATGAACAGGAATAGGGAGAACCAATGAGAGACTAGCTGGAGGTGTCTGGACGGGCAAATTTAACTCTCATTTCCCACCAGGAAGAGGAATTAACCAAAGGCTCAGCGTGCCGTGCCGGAACCAGATTAGGGCCTGAAGCAATCCTGCGGTGTTGCGGCCAGCTCACAAGAAAGCGAGTTGAAGAAAGGAGCTCAGGGGCACTGTAATTCACAAACCTGCAGAGTTATAAATGACAGCTATCGTCCAAAAATATACTGAAGTAAGGCTGCCAAGAGGACTTGAAAGCGGGGCAGAATTGCAGGAAACCGATTTCAGGAGGTAGACTGGAATTGCATTTAAAGCATAGGAAAAGAGGCAGAACGTCCACAATGATGCACTTGGCCAAAAAGGGCGTATGCGTATTTTCGTGCAGGAAAAAATGCATACGCCCTTTTTGGCCAACCAAGCAAGCTTGCAAAGGAAATCTGCACTACAATGAAGTCTCACTTCCCCCCGGTCAAAAGGGCCATCTGAAAAAAGTGTAAAATCCAGAAAGGCAGGACAGGCCATGGAGAACTGGGAGCCTTGTTATGCTGATGGGCGGGATGTAAATTGCCAACAGCCACTCGGGAGAGGTGTATGGTGTTTCCTGAAACATCTAAAAAACAAAGCAACAGAGCCTAGGGCACTTCCACTTATGGTCCTATAGCTTAGGGAAATTAATATCAAAAAGACACAGCCACCCCAAAGTTTGGGACAGCTCTGTTTACAAGAACCTCGTTTACGGTACAAGTTCAATATCGCAGAAAGTGAAAAATGGATAAAGAAGTTGTGGTACTTACGTACAATGCAATATCACTCAGCAATGAAATCTATGTCATCAGGCCCGTAGCAGCATAATGAGTGGATTCAGGTATGATGATTCTAACTGAAATAAGTCACACAGAAAAAGAAACATCATAAGATATCACTAATACACGGAATGTAAACTTGGCTACACAGGAACTGGATTACAAAACAGAACAGGGTCTCAAATTTAGAAAACCAACTTATGCTTGCTTAAGGGGAAAGGTGAGTTGGGGTGCTGCATCAAACCAGAGATTGAAATGAGCACAGATAAAGTTCCTTAAGCCAAATATGGAATAGACAAGAACTACTCCTTGCTCAACGAAATGGACTCAACACCCCATATTAAACACCTAAGAATGTACCTGACTAGTAAGTATCTTAAAACCTATGGATTGCTATGTCTCTGAAAGAAAATCAAGCGTGTGTACAGGGGCACAAACGCAGCAGTGATAGGATTGGAGAGGTTCGGTGAGCAAATGAAGACCCTTTGAAGTCATATTGCATGGTACCCATTCCACGGGTCTCAACTCTCCAGGTTTAAGGGATTCTTCCTTCAGCTAAAACATGCACATGGAACCCAGAGTATGATCAACCATGTGATCGGGAGACGTGTTCCAATATGTCTCAGTTCTCGTCCCCTGGTACTCGGGTGCAACATTCCAGACGCTTTACTAACACTCTCCCGACTTGGAGAGTCAGTGCCTTTAACCTCCTGTTTGGCCCAGTTTGCAATTTCTGCGGAAGATGAACAGGAATAGGGAGAACCAATGAGAGACTAGCTGGAGGTGTCTGGACGGGCAAATTTAACTCTCATTTCCCACCAGGAAGAGGAATTAACCAAAGGCTCAGCGTGCCGTGCCGGAACCAGATTAGGGCCTGAAGCAATCCTGCGGTGTTGCGGCCAGCTCACAAGAAAGCGAGTTGAAGAAAGGAGCTCAGGGGCACTGTAATTCACAAACCTGCAGAGTTATAAATGACAGCTATCGTCCAAAAATATACTGAAGTAAGGCTGCCAAGAGGACTTGAAAGCGGGGCAGAATTGCAGGAAACCGATTTCAGGAGGTAGACTGGAATTGCATTTAAAGCATAGGAAAAGAGGCAGAACGTCCACAATGATGCACTTGGCCAAAAAGGGCGTATGCGTATTTTCGTGCAGGAAAAAACGCATACGCCCTTTTTGGCCAACCAAGCAAGCTTGCAAAGGAAATCTGCACTACAATGAAGTCTCACTTCCCCCCGGTCAAAAGGGCCATCTGAAAAAAGTGTAAAATCCAGAAAGGCAGGACAGGCCATGGAGAACTGGGAGCCTTGTTATGCTGATGGGCGGGATGTAAATTGCCAACAGCCACTCGGGAGAGGTGTATGGTGTTTCCTGAAACATCTAAAAAACAAAGCAACAGAGCCTAGGGCACTTCCACTTATGGTCCTATAGCTTAGGGAAATTAAAATCAAAAAGACACAGCCACCCCAAAGTTTGGGACGGCTCTGTTTACAAGAACCTCGTTTACGGTACAAGTTCAATATCGCAGAAAGTGAAAAATGGATAAAGAAGTTGTGGTACTTACGTACAATGCAATATCACTCAGCAATGAAATCTATGTCATCAGGCCCGTAGCAGCATAATGAGTGGATTCAGGTATGATGATTCTAACTGAAATAAGTCACACAGAAAAAGAAACATCATAAGATATCACTAATACACGGGATGTAAACTTGGCTACACAGGAACTGGATTACAAAACAGAACAGGGTCTCAAATTTAGAAAACCAACTTATGCTTGCTTAAGGGGAAAGGTGAGTTGGGGTGCTGCATAAAACCAGAGATTGAAATGAGCACAGATAAAGTTCCTTAAGCCAAATATGAAATAGACAAGAACTACTCCTTGCTCAACGAAATGGACTCAACACCCCATATTAAACGCCTAAGAATGTACCTGACTAGTAAGTATCTTAAAACCTATGGATTGCTATGTCTCTGAAAGAAAATCAAGCGTGTGTACAGGGGCATAAACGCAGCAGTGATAGGATTGGAGAGGTTCGGTGAGCAAATGAAGACCCTTTGAAGTCATATTGCATGGTACCCATTCCACGGGTCTCAACTCTCCAGGTTTAAGGGATTCTTCCTTCAGCTAAAACATGCACGTGGAACCCAGAGTATGATCAACCGTGTGATCGGGAGACGTGTTCCAATATGTCTCAGTTCTCGTCCCCTGGTACTCGGGTGCAACATTCCAGACGCTTTACTAACACTCTCCCGACTTGGAGAGTCAGTGCCTTTAACCTCCTGTTTGGCCCAGTTTGCAATTTCTGCGGAAGATGAACAGGAATAGGGAGAACCAATGAGAGACTAGCTGGAGGTGTCTGGACGGGCAAATTTAACTCTCATTTCCCACCAGGAAGAGGAATTAACCAAAGGCTCAGCGTGCCGTGCCGGAACCAGATTAGGGCCTGAAGCAATCCTGCGGTGTTGCGGCCAGCTCACAAGAAAGCGAGTTGAAGAAAGGAGCTCAGGGGCACTGTAATTCACAAACCTGCAGAGTTATAAATGACAGCTATCGTCCAAAAATATACTGAAGTAAGGCTGCCAAGAGGACTTGAAAGCGGGGCAGAATTGCAGGAAACCGATTTCAGGAGGTAGACTGGAATTGCATTTAAAGCATAGGAAAAGAGGCAGAACGTCCACAATGATGCACTTGGCCAAAAAGGGCGTATGCGTTTTTTCCTGAATATATTCAGGAAAAAACGCATACGCCCTTTTTGGCCAACCAAGCAAGCTTGCAAAGGAAATCTGCACTACAATGAAGTCTCACTTCCCCCCGGTCAAAAGGGCCATCTGAAAAAAGTGTAAAATCCAGAAAGGCAGGACAGGCCATGGAGAACTGGGAGCCTTGTTATGCTGATGGGCGGGATGTAAATTGCCAACAGCCACTCGGGAGAGGTGTATGGTGTTTCCTGAAACATCTAAAAAACAAAGCAACAGAGCCTAGGGCACTTCCACTTATGGTCCTATAGCTTAGGGAAATTAAAATCAAAAAGACACAGCCACCCCAAAGTTTGGGACGGCTCTGTTTACAAGAACCTCGTTTACGGTACAAGTTCAATATCGCAGAAAGTGAAAAATGGATAAAGAAGTTGTGGTACTTACGTACAATGCAATATCACTCAGCAATGAAATCTATGTCATCAGGCCCGTAGCAGCATAATGAGTGGATTCAGGTATGATGATTCTAACTGAAATAAGTCACACAGAAAAAGAAACATCATAAGATATCACTAATACACGGGATGTAAACTTGGCTACACAGGAACTGGATTACAAAACAGAACAGGGTCTCAAATTTAGAAAACCAACTTATGCTTGCTTAAGGGGAAAGGTGAGTTGGGGTGCTGCATCAAACCAGAGATTGAAATGAGCACAGATAAAGTTCCTTAAGCCAAATATGGAATAGACAAGAACTACTCCTTGCTCAACGAAATGGACTCAACACCCCATATTAAACGCCTAAGAATGTACCTGACTAGTAAGTATCTTAAAACCTATGGATTGCTATGTGTTTGAAAGAAAAGCAAGCGTGTGTACAGGGGCATAAACGCAGCAGTGATAGGATTGGAGAGGTTCGGTGAGCAAATGAAGACCCTTTGAAGTCATATTGCATGGTACCCATTCCACGGGTCTCAACTCTCCAGGTTTAAGGGATTCTGCCTTCAGGTAAAACATGCACGTGGAACCCAGAGTATGATCAACCGTGTGATCGGGAGACGTGTTCCAATATGTCTCAGTTCTCGTCCCCTGGTACTCGGGTGCAACATTCCAGACGCTTTACTAACACTCTCCCGACTTGGAGAGTCAGTGCCTTTAACCTCCTGTTTGGCCCAGTTTGCAATTTCTGCGGAAGATGAACAGGAATAGGGAGAACCAATGAGAGACTAGCTGGAGGTGTGTGGACGGGCAAATTTAACTCTCATTTCCCACCAGGAAGAGGAATTAACCAAAGGCTCAGCGTGCCGTGCCGGAACCAGATTAGGGCCTGAAGCAATCCTGCGGTGTTGCGGCCAGCTCACAAGAAAGCGAGTTGAAGAAAGGAGCTCAGGGGCACTGTAATTCACAAACCTGCAGAGTTATAAATGACAGCTATCGTCCAAAAATATACTGAAGTAAGGCTGCCAAGAGGACTTGAAAGCGGGGCAGAATTGCAGGAAACCGATTTCAGGAGGTAGACTGGAATTGCATTTAAAGCATAGGAAAAGAGGCAGAACGTCCACAATGATGCACTTGGCCAAAAAGGGCGTATGCGTTTTTTCCTGAATATATTCAGGAAAAAACGCATACGCCCTTTTTGGCCAACCAAGCAAGCTTGCAAAGGAAATCTGCACTACAATGAAGTCTCACTTCCCCCCGGTCAAAAGGGCCATCTGAAAAAAGTGTAAAATCCAGAAAGGCAGGACAGGCCATGGAGAACTGGGAGCCTTGTTATGCTGATGGGCGGGATGTAAATTGCCAACAGCCACTCGGGAGAGGTGTATGGTGTTTCCTGAAACATCTAAAAAACAAAGCAACAGAGCCTAGGGCACTTCCACTTATGGTCCTATAGCTTAGGGAAATTAAAATCAAAAAGACACAGCCACCCCAAAGTTTGGGACGGCTCTGTTTACAAGAACCTCGTTTACGGTACAAGTTCAATATCGCAGAAAGTGAAAAATGGATAAAGAAGTTGTGGTACTTACGTACAATGCAATATCACTCAGCAATGAAATCTATGTCATCAGGCCCGTAGCAGCATAATGAGTGGATTCAGGTATGATGATTCTAACTGAAATAAGTCACACAGAAAAAGAAACATCATAAGATATCACTAATACACGGGATGTAAACTTGGCTACACAGGAACTGGATTACAAAACAGAACAGGGTCTCAAATTTAGAAAACCAACTTATGCTTGCTTAAGGGGAAAGGTGAGTTGGGGTGCTGCATAAAACCAGAGATTTAAATGAGCGCAGATAAAGTTCCTTAAGCCAAATATGGAATAGACAAGAACTACTCCTTGCTCAACGAAATGGACTCAACACCCCATATTAAACACCTAAGAATGTACCTGACTAGTAAGTATCTTAAAACCTATGGATTGCTATGTGTCTGAAAGAAAATCAAGCGTGTGTACAGGGGCATAAACGCAGCAGTGATAGGATTGGAGAGGTTCGGTGAGCAAATGAAGACCCTTTGAAATCATATTGCATGGTACCCATTCCACGGGTCTCAACTCTCCAGGTTTAAGGGATTCTTCCTTCAGCTAAAACATGCACGTGGAACCCAGAGTATGATCAACCGTGTGATCGGGAGACGTGTTCCAATATGTCTCAGTTCTCGTCCCCTGGTACTCGGGTGCAACATTCCAGACGCTTTACTAACACTCTCCCGACTTGGAGAGTCAGTGCCTTTAACCTCCTGTTTGGCCCAGTTTGCAATTTCTGCGGAAGATGAACAGGAATAGGGAGAACCAATGAGAGACTAGCTGGAGGTGTCTGGACGGGCAAATTTAACTCTCATTTCCCACCAGGAAGAGGAATTAACCAAAGGCTCAGCGTGCCGTGCCGGAACCAGATTAGGGCCTGAAGCAATCCTGCGGTGTTGCGGCCAGCTCACAAGAAAGCGAGTTGAAGAAAGGAGCTCAGGGGCACTGTAATTCACAAACCTGCAGAGTTATAAATGACAGCTATCGTCCAAAAATATACTGAAGTAAGGCTGCCAAGAGGACTTGAAAGCGGGGCAGAATTGCAGGAAACCGATTTCAGGAGGTAGACTGGAATTGCATTTAAAGCATAGGAAAAGAGGCAGAACGTCCACAATGATGCACTTGGCCAAAAAGGGCGTATGCGTTTTTTCCTGAATATATTCAGGAAAAAACGCATACGCCCTTTTTGGCCAACCAAGCAAGCTTGCAAAGGAAATCTGCACTACAATGAAGTCTCACTTCCCCCCGGTCAAAAGGGCCATCTGAAAAAAGTGTAAAATCCAGAAAGGCAGGACAGGCCATGGAGAACTGGGAGCCTTGTTATGCTGATGGGCGGGATGTAAATTGCCAACAGCCACTCGGGAGAGGTGTATGGTGTTTCCTGAAACATCTAAAAAACAAAGCAACAGAGCCTAGGGCACTTCCACTTATGGTCCTATAGCTTAGGGAAATTAAAATCAAAAAGACACAGCCACCCCAAAGTTTGGGACGGCTCTGTTTACAAGAACCTCGTTTACGGTACAAGTTCAATATCGCAGAAAGTGAAAAATGGATAAAGAAGTTGTGGTACTTACGTACAATGCAATATCACTCAGCAATGAAATCTATGTCATCAGGCCCGTAGCAGCATAATGAGTGGATTCAGGTATGATGATTCTAACTGAAATAAGTCACACAGAAAAAGAAACATCATAAGATATCACTAATACACGGGATGTAAACTTGGCTACACAGGAACTGGATTACAAAACAGAACAGGGTCTCAAATTTAGAAAACCAACTTATGCTTGCTTAAGGGGAAAGGTGAGTTGGGGTGCTGCATCAAACCAGAGATTGAAATGAGCACAGATAAAGTTCCTTAAGCCAAATATGGAATAGACAAGAACTACTCCTTGCTCAACGAAATGGACTCAACACCCCATATTAAACGCCTAAGAATGTACCTGACTAGTAAGTATCTTAAAACCTATGGATTGCTATGTCTCTGAAAGAAAATCAAGCGTGTGTACAGGGGCATAAACGCAGCAGTGATAGGATTGGAGAGGTTCGGTGAGCAAATGAAGACCCTTTGAAGTCATATTGCATGGTACCCATTCCACGGGTCTCAACTCTCCAGGTTTAAGGGATTCTTCCTTCAGCTAAAACATGCACGTGGAACCCAGAGTATGATCAACCGTGTGATCGGGAGACGTGTTCCAATATGTCTCAGTTCTCGTCCCCTGGTACTCGGGTGCAACATTCCAGACGCTTTACTAACACTCTCCCGACTTGGAGAGTCAGTGCCTTTAACCTCCTGTTTGGCCCAGTTTGCAATTTCTGCGGAAGATGAACAGGAATAGGGAGAACCAATGAGAGACTAGCTGGAGGTGTCTGGACGGGCAAATTTAACTCTCATTTCCCACCAGGAAGAGGAATTAACCAAAGGCTCAGCGTGCCGTGCCGGAACCAGATTAGGGCCTGAAGCAATCCTGCGGTGTTGCGGCCAGCTCACAAGAAAGCGAGTTGAAGAAAGGAGCTCAGGGGCACTGTAATTCACAAACCTGCAGAGTTATAAATGACAGCTATCGTCCAAAAATATACTGAAGTAAGGCTGCCAAGAGGACTTGAAAGCGGGGCAGAATTGCAGGAAACCGATTTCAGGAGGTAGACTGGAATTGCATTTAAAGCATAGGAAAAGAGGCAGAACGTCCACAATGATGCACTTGGCCAAAAAGGGCGTATGCGTTTTTTCCTGAATATATTCAGGAAAAAACGCATACGCCCTTTTTGGCCAACCAAGCAAGCTTGCAAAGGAAATCTGCACTACAATGAAGTCTCACTTCCCCCCGGTCAAAAGGGCCATCTGAAAAAAGTGTAAAATCCAGAAAGGCAGGACAGGCCATGGAGAACTGGGAGCCTTGTTATGCTGATGGGCGGGATGTAAATTGCCAACAGCCACTCGGGAGAGGTGTATGGTGTTTCCTGAAACATCTAAAAAACAAAGCAACAGAGCCTAGGGCACTTCCACTTATGGTCCTATAGCTTAGGGAAATTAAAATCAAAAAGACACAGCCACCCCAAAGTTTGGGACGGCTCTGTTTACAAGAACCTCGTTTACGGTACAAGTTCAATATCGCAGAAAGTGAAAAATGGATAAAGAAGTTGTGGTACTTACGTACAATGCAATATCACTCAGCAATGAAATCTATGTCATCAGGCCCGTAGCAGCATAATGAGTGGATTCAGGTATGATGATTCTAACTGAAATAAGTCACACAGAAAAAGAAACATCATAAGATATCACTAATACACGGGATGTAAACTTGGCTACACAGGAACTGGATTACAAAACAGAACAGGGTCTCAAATTTAGAAAACCAACTTATGCTTGCTTAAGGGGAAAGGTGAGTTGGGGTGCTGCATCAAACCAGAGATTGAAATGAGCACAGATAAAGTTCCTTAAGCCAAATATGGAATAGACAAGAACTACTCCTTGCTCAACGAAATGGACTCAACACCCCATATTAAACGCCTAAGAATGTACCTGACTAGTAAGTATCTTAAAACCTATGGATTGCTATGTGTTTGAAAGAAAAGCAAGCGTGTGTACAGGGGCATAAACGCAGCAGTGATAGGATTGGAGAGGTTCGGTGAGCAAATGAAGACCCTTTGAAGTCATATTGCATGGTACCCATTCCACGGGTCTCAACTCTCCAGGTTTAAGGGATTCTGCCTTCAGGTAAAACATGCACGTGGAACCCAGAGTATGATCAACCGTGTGATCGGGAGACGTGTTCCAATATGTCTCAGTTCTCGTCCCCTGGTACTCGGGTGCAACATTCCAGACGCTTTACTAACACTCTCCCGACTTGGAGAGTCAGTGCCTTTAACCTCCTGTTTGGCCCAGTTTGCAATTTCTGCGGAAGATGAACAGGAATAGGGAGAACCAATGAGAGACTAGCTGGAGGTGTGTGGACGGGCAAATTTAACTCTCATTTCCCACCAGGAAGAGGAATTAACCAAAGGCTCAGCGTGCCGTGCCGGAACCAGATTAGGGCCTGAAGCAATCCTGCGGTGTTGCGGCCAGCTCACAAGAAAGCGAGTTGAAGAAAGGAGCTCAGGGGCACTGTAATTCACAAACCTGCAGAGTTATAAATGACAGCTATCGTCCAAAAATATACTGAAGTAAGGCTGCCAAGAGGACTTGAAAGCGGGGCAGAATTGCAGGAAACCGATTTCAGGAGGTAGACTGGAATTGCATTTAAAGCATAGGAAAAGAGGCAGAACGTCCACAATGATGCACTTGGCCAAAAAGGGCGTATGCGTTTTTTCCTGAATATATTCAGGAAAAAACGCATACGCCCTTTTTGGCCAACCAAGCAAGCTTGCAAAGGAAATCTGCACTACAATGAAGTCTCACTTCCCCCCGGTCAAAAGGGCCATCTGAAAAAAGTGTAAAATCCAGAAAGGCAGGACAGGCCATGGAGAACTGGGAGCCTTGTTATGCTGATGGGCGGGATGTAAATTGCCAACAGCCACTCGGGAGAGGTGTATGGTGTTTCCTGAAACATCTAAAAAACAAAGCAACAGAGCCTAGGGCACTTCCACTTATGGTCCTATAGCTTAGGGAAATTAAAATCAAAAAGACACAGCCACCCCAAAGTTTGGGACGGCTCTGTTTACAAGAACCTCGTTTACGGTACAAGTTCAATATCGCAGAAAGTGAAAAATGGATAAAGAAGTTGTGGTACTTACGTACAATGCAATATCACTCAGCAATGAAATCTATGTCATCAGGCCCGTAGCAGCATAATGAGTGGATTCAGGTATGATGATTCTAACTGAAATAAGTCACACAGAAAAAGAAACATCATAAGATATCACTAATACACGGGATGTAAACTTGGCTACACAGGAACTGGATTACAAAACAGAACAGGGTCTCAAATTTAGAAAACCAACTTATGCTTGCTTAAGGGGAAAGGTGAGTTGGGGTGCTGCATCAAACCAGAGATTTAAATGAGCGCAGATAAAGTTCCTTAAGCCAAATATGGAATAGACAAGAACTACTCCTTGCTCAACGAAATGGACTCAACACCCCATATTAAACGCCTAAGAATGTACCTGACTAGTAAGTATCTTAAAACCTATGGATTGCTATGTGTCTGAAAGAAAATCAAGCGTGTGTACAGGGGCATAAACGCAGCAGTGATAGGATTGGAGAGGTTCGGTGAGCAAATGAAGACCCTTTGAAATCATATTGCATGGTACCCATTCCACGGGTCTCAACTCTCCAGGTTTAAGGGATTCTTCCTTCAGCTAAAACATGCACGTGGAACCCAGAGTATGATCAACCGTGTGATCGGGAGACGTGTTCCAATATGTCTCAGTTCTCGTCCCCTGGTACTCGGGTGCAACATTCCAGACGCTTTACTAACACTCTCCCGACTTGGAGAGTCAGTGCCTTTAACCTCCTGTTTGGCCCAGTTTGCAATTTCTGCGGAAGATGAACAGGAATAGGGAGAACCAATGAGAGACTAGCTGGAGGTGTCTGGACGGGCAAATTTAACTCTCATTTCCCACCAGGAAGAGGAATTAACCAAAGGCTCAGCGTGCCGTGCCGGAACCAGATTAGGGCCTGAAGCAATCCTGCGGTGTTGCGGCCAGCTCACAAGAAAGCGAGTTGAAGAAAGGAGCTCAGGGGCACTGTAATTCACAAACCTGCAGAGTTATAAATGACAGCTATCGTCCAAAAATATACTGAAGTAAGGCTGCCAAGAGGACTTGAAAGCGGGGCAGAATTGCAGGAAACCGATTTCAGGAGGTAGACTGGAATTGCATTTAAAGCATAGGAAAAGAGGCAGAACGTCCACAATGATGCACTTGGCCAAAAAGGGCGTATGCGTTTTTTCCTGAATATATTCAGGAAAAAACGCATACGCCCTTTTTGGCCAACCAAGCAAGCTTGCAAAGGAAATCTGCACTACAATGAAGTCTCACTTCCCCCCGGTCAAAAGGGCCATCTGAAAAAAGTGTAAAATCCAGAAAGGCAGGACAGGCCATGGAGAACTGGGAGCCTTGTTATGCTGATGGGCGGGATGTAAATTGCCAACAGCCACTCGGGAGAGGTGTATGGTGTTTCCTGAAACATCTAAAAAACAAAGCAACAGAGCCTAGGGCACTTCCACTTATGGTCCTATAGCTTAGGGAAATTAAAATCAAAAAGACACAGCCACCCCAAAGTTTGGGACGGCTCTGTTTACAAGAACCTCGTTTACGGTACAAGTTCAATATCGCAGAAAGTGAAAAATGGATAAAGAAGTTGTGGTACTTACGTACAATGCAATATCACTCAGCAATGAAATCTATGTCATCAGGCCCGTAGCAGCATAATGAGTGGATTCAGGTATGATGATTCTAACTGAAATAAGTCACACAGAAAAAGAAACATCATAAGATATCACTAATACACGGGATGTAAACTTGGCTACACAGGAACTGGATTACAAAACAGAACAGGGTCTCAAATTTAGAAAACCAACTTATGCTTGCTTAAGGGGAAAGGTGAGTTGGGGTGCTGCATAAAACCAGAGATTTAAATGAGCGCAGATAAAGTTCCTTAAGCCAAATATGGAATAGACAAGAACTACTCCTTGCTCAACGAAATGGACTCAACACCCCATATTAAACGCCTAAGAATGTACCTGACTAGTAAGTATCTTAAAACCTATGGATTGCTATGTCTCTGAAAGAAAATCAAGCGTGTGTACAGGGGCATAAACGCAGCAGTGATAGGATTGGAGAGGTTCGGTGAGCAAATGAAGACCCTTTGAAGTCATATTGCATGGTACCCATTCCACGGGTCTCAACTCTCCAGGTTTAAGGGATTCTTCCTTCAGCTAAAACATGCACGTGGAACCCAGAGTATGATCAACCGTGTGATCGGGAGACGTGTTCCAATATGTCTCAGTTCTCGTCCCCTGGTACTCGGGTGCAACATTCCAGTCGCTTTACTAACACTCTCCCGACTTGGAGAGTCAGTGCCTTTAACCTCCTGTTTGGCCCAGTTTGCAATTTCTGCGGAAGATGAACAGGAATAGGGAGAACCAATGAGAGACTAGCTGGAGGTGTCTGGACGGGCAAATTTAACTCTCATTTCCCACCAGGAAGAGGAATTAACCAAAGGCTCAGCGTGCCGTGCCGGAACCAGATTAGGGCCTGAAGCAATCCTGCGGTGTTGCGGCCAGCTCACAAGAAAGCGAGTTGAAGAAAGGAGCTCAGGGGCACTGTAATTCACAAACCTGCAGAGTTATAAATGACAGCTATCGTCCAAAAATATACTGAAGTAAGGCTGCCAAGAGGACTTGAAAGCGGGGCAGAATTGCAGGAAACCGATTTCAGGAGGTAGACTGGAATTGCATTTAAAGCATAGGAAAAGAGGCAGAACGTCCACAATGATGCACTTGGCCAAAAAGGGCGTATGCGTTTTTTCCTGAATATATTCAGGAAAAAACGCATATGCCCTTTTTGGCCAACCAAGCAAGCTTGCAAAGGAAATCTGCACTACAATGAAGTCTCACTTCCCCCCGGTCAAAAGGGCCATCTGAGAAAAGTGTAAAATCCAGAAAGGCAGGACAGGCCATGGAGAACTGGGAGCCTTGTTATGCTGATGGGCGGGATGTAAATTGCCAACAGCCACTCGGGAGAGGTGTATGGTGTTTCCTGAAACATCTAAAAAACAAAGCAACAGAGCCTAGGGCACTTCCACTTATGGTCCTATAGCTTAGGGAAATTAAAATCAAAAAGACACAGCCACCCCAAAGTTTGGGACGGCTCTGTTTACAAGAACCTCGTTTACGGTACAAGTTCAATATCGCAGAAAGTGAAAAATGGATAAAGAAGTTGTGGTACTTACGTACAATGCAATATCACTCAGCAATGAAATCTATGTCATCAGGCCCGTAGCAGCATAATGAGTGGATTCAGGTATGATGATTCTAACTGAAATAAGTCACACAGAAAAAGAAACATCATAAGATATCACTAATACACGGAATGTAAACTTGGCTACACAGGAACTGGATTACAAAACAGAACAGGGTCTCAAATTTAGAAAACCAACTTATGCTTGCTTAAGGGGAAAGGTGAGTTGGGGTGCTGCATAAAACCAGAGATTGAAATGAGCACAGATAAAGTTCCTTAAGCCAAATATGGAATAGACAAGAACTACTCCTTGCTCAACGAAATGGACTCAACACCCCATATTAAACGCCTAAGAATGTACCTGACTAGTAAGTATCTTAAAACCTATGGATTGCTATGTGTCTGAAAGAAAATCAAACGTGTGTACAGGGGCATAAACGCAGCAGTGATAGGATTGGAGAGGTTCGGTGAGCAAATGAAGACCCTTTGAAGTCATATTGCATGGTACCCATTCCACGGGTCTCAACTCTCCAGGTTTAAGGGATTCTTCCTTCAGCTAAAACATGCACGTGGAACCCAGAGTATGATCAACCGTGTGATCGGGAGACGTGTTCCAATATGTCTCAGTTCTCGTCCCCTGGTACTCGGGTGCAACATTCCACACGCTTTACTAACACTCTCCCGACTTGGAGAGTCAGTGCCTTTAACCTCCTGTTTGGCCCAGTTTGCAATTTCTGCGGAAGATGAACAGGAATAGGGAGAACCAATGAGAGAC
Source organism: Leucopleurus acutus (assembly GCF_964270905.1). Classification (NCBI taxonomy): domain Eukaryota; kingdom Metazoa; phylum Chordata; class Mammalia; order Artiodactyla; family Delphinidae; genus Leucopleurus; species Leucopleurus acutus. The sequence goes on from NW_028139192.1 coordinate 900,131, forward strand.
TAGCTGGAGGTGTCTGGACGGGCAAATTTAACTCTCATTTCCCACCAGGAAGAGGAATTAACCAAAGGCTCAGCGTGCCGTGCCGGAACCAGATTAGGGCCTGAAGCAATCCTGCGGTGTTGCGGCCAGCTCACAAGAAAGCGAGTTGAAGAAAGGAGCTCAGGGGCACTGTAATTCACAAACCTGCAGAGTTATAAATGACAGCTATCGTCCAAAAATATACTGAAGTAAGGCTGCCAAGAGGACTTGAAAGCGGGGCAGAATTGCAGGAAACCGATTTCAGGAGGTAGACTGGAATTGCATTTAAAGCATAGGAAAAGAGGCAGAACGTCCACAATGATGCACTTGGCCAAAAAGGGCGTATGCGTTTTTTCCTGAATATATTCAGGAAAAAACGCATACGCCCTTTTTGGCCAACCAAGCAAGCTTGCAAAGGAAATCTGCACTACAATGAAGTCTCACTTCCCCCCGGTCAAAAGGGCCATCTGAAAAAAGTGTAAAATCCAGAAAGGCAGGACAGGCCATGGAGAACTGGGAGCCTTGTTATGCTGATGGGCGGGATGTAAATTGCCAACAGCCACTCGGGAGAGGTGTATGGTGTTTCCTGAAACATCTAAAAAACAAAGCAACAGAGCCTAGGGCACTTCCACTTATGGTCCTATAGCTTAGGGAAATTAAAATCAAAAAGACACAGCCACCCCAAAGTTTGGGACGGCTCTGTTTACAAGAACCTCGTTTATGGTACAAGTTCAATATCGCAGAAAGTGAAAAATGGATAAAGAAGTTGTGGTACTTACGTACAATGCAATATCACTCAGCAATGAAATCTATGTCATCAGGCCCGTAGCAGCATAATGAGTGGATTCAGGTATGATGATTCTAACTGAAATAAGTCACACAGAAAAAGAAACATCATAAGATATCACTAATACACGGGATGTAAACTTGGCTACACAGGAACTGGATTACAAAACAGAACAGGGTCTCAAATTTAGAAAACCAACTTATGCTTGCTTAAGGGGAAAGGTGAGTTGGGGTGCTGCATAAAACCAGAGATTTAAATGAGCGCAGATAAAGTTCCTTAAGCCAAATATGGAATAGACAAGAACTACTCCTTGCTCAACGAAATGGACTCAACACCCCATATTAAACGCCTAAGAATGTACCTGACTAGTAAGTATCTTAAAACCTATGGATTGCTATGTGTCTGAAAGAAAATCAAGCGTGTGTACAGGGGCATAAACGCAGCAGTGATAGGATTGGAGAGGTTCGGTGAGCAAATGAAGACCCTTTGAAGTCATATTGCATGGTACCCATTCCACGGGTCTCAACTCTCCAGGTTTAAGGGATTCTTCCTTCAGCTAAAACATGCACGTGGAACCCAGAGTATGATCAACCGTGTGATCGGGAGACGTGTTCCAATATGTCTCAGTTCTCGTCCCCTGGTACTCGGGTGCAACTTTCCAGACGCTTTACTAACACTCTCCAGACTTGGAGAGTCAGTGCCTTTAACCTCCTGTTTGGCCCAGTTTGCAATTTCTGCGGAAGATGAACAGGAATAGGGAGAACCAATGAGAGACTAGCTGGAGGTGTCTGGACGGGCAAATTTAACTCTCATTTCCCACCAGGAAGAGGAATTAACCAAAGGCTCAGCGTGCCGTGCCGGAACCAGATTAGGGCCTGAAGCAATCCTGCGGTGTTGCGGCCAGCTCACAAGAAAGCGAGTTGAAGAAAGGAGCTCAGGGGCACTGTAATTCACAAACCTGCAGAGTTATAAATGACAGCTATCGTCCAAAAATATACTGAAGTAAGGCTGCCAAGAGGACTTGAAAGCGGGGCAGAATTGCAGGAAACCGATTTCAGGAGGTAGACTGGAATTGCATTTAAAGCATAGGAAAAGAGGCAGAACGTCCACAATGATGCACTTGGCCAAAAAGGGCGTATGCGTTTTTTCCTGAATATATTCAGGAAAAAACGCATACGCCCTTTTTGGCCAACCAAGCAAGCTTGCAAAGGAAATCGGCACTACAATGAAGTCTCACTTCCCCCCGGTCAAAAGGGCCATCTGAAAAAAGTGTAAAATCCAGAAAGGCAGGACAGGCCATGGAGAACTGGGAGCCTTGTTATGCTGATGGGCGGGATGTAAATTGCCAACAGCCACTCCGGAGAGGTGTATGGTGTTTCCTGAAACATCTAAAAAACAAAGCAACAGAGCCTAGGGCACTTCCACTTATGGTCCTATAGCTTAGGGAAATTAAAATCAAAAAGACACAGCCACCCCAAAGTTTGGGACGGCTCTGTTTACAAGAACCTCGTTTACGGTACAAGTTCAATATCGCAGAAAGTGAAAAATGGATAAAGAAGTTGTGGTACTTACGTACAATGCAATATCACTCAGCAATGAAATCTATGTCATCAGGCCCGTAGCAGCATAATGAGTGGATTCAGGTATGATGATTCTAACTGAAATAAGTCACACAGAAAAAGAAACATCATAAGATATCACTAATACACGGGATGTAAACTTGGCTACACAGGAACTGGATTACAAAACAGAACAGGGTCTCAAATTTAGAAAACCAACTTATGCTTGCTTAAGGGGAAAGGTGAGTTGGGGTGCTGCATCAAACCAGAGATTGAAATGAGCACAGATAAAGTTCCTTAAGCCAAATATGGAATAGACAAGAACTACTCCTTGCTCAACGAAATGGACTCAACACCCCATATTAAACGCCTAAGAATGTACCTGACTAGTAAGTATCTTAAAACCTATGAATTGTTATGTCTCTGAAAGAAAATCAAGCGTGTGTACAGGGGCATAAACGCAGCAGTGATAGGATTGGAGAGGTTCGGTGAGCAAATGAAGACCCTTTGAAGTCATATTGCATGGTACCCATTCCACGGGTCTCAACTCTCCAGGTTTAAGGGATTCTGCCTTCAGGTAAAACATGCACGTGGAACCCAGAGTATGATCACCCGTGTGATCGGGAGACATGTTCCAATATGTCTCAGTTCTCGTCCCCTGGTACTCGGGTGCAACATTCCAGACGCTTTACTAACACTCTCCCGACTTGGAGAGTCAGTGCCTTTAACCTCCTGTTTGGCCCAGTTTGCAATTTCTGCGGAAAATGAACAGGAATAGGGAGAACCAATGAGAGACTAGCTGGAGGTGTCTGGACGGGCAAATTTAACTCTTATTTCCCACCAGGAAGAGGAATTAACCAAAGGCTCAGCGTGCCGTGCTGGAACCAGATTAGGGCCTGAAGCAATCCTGCGGTGTTGCGGCCAGCTCACAAGAAAGCGAGTTGAAGAAAGGAGCTCAGGGGCACTGTAATTCACAAACCTGCAGAGTTATAAATGACAACTATCGTCCAAAAATATACTGAAGTAAGGCTGCCAAGAGGACTTGAAAGCGGGGCAGAATTGCAGGAAACCGATTTCAGGAGGTAGACTGGAATTGCATTTAAAGCATAGGAAAAGAGGCAGAACGTCCACAATGATGCACTTGGCCAAAAAGGGCGTATGCGTTTTTTCCTGAATATATTCAGGAAAAAACGCATACGCCCTTTTTGGCCAACCAAGCAAGCTTGCAAAGGAAATCTGCACTACAATGAAGTCTCACTTCCCCCCGGTCAAAAGGGCCATCTGAAAAAAGTGTAAAATCCAGAAAGGCAGGACAGGCCATGGAGAACTGGGAGCCTTGTTATGCTGATGGGCGGGATGTAAATTGCCAAGAGCCACTCCGGAGAGGTGTATGGTGTTTCCTGAAACATCTAAAAAACAAAGCAACAGAGCCTAGGGCACTTCCACTTATGGTCCTATAGCTTAGGGAAATTAAAATCAAAAAGACACAGCCACCCCAAAGTTTGGGACGGCTCTGTTTACAAGAACCTCGTTTACGGTACAAGTTCAATATCGCAGAAAGTGAAAAATGGATAAAGAAGTTGTGGTACTTACGTACAATGCAATATCACTCAGCAATGAAATCTATGTCATCAGGCCCGTAGCAGCATAATGAGTGGATTCAGGTATGATGATTCTAACTGAAATAAGTCACACAGAAAAAGAAACATCATAAGATATCACTAATACACGGAATGTAAACTTGGCTACACAGGAACTGGATTACAAAACAGAACAGGGTCTCAAATTTAGAAAACCAACTTATGCTTGCTTAAGGGGAAAGGTGAGTTGGGGTGCTGCATAAAACCAGAGATTTAAATGAACACAGATAAAGTTCCTTAAGCCAAATATGGAATAGACAAGAACTACTCCTTGCTCAACGAAATGGACTCAACACCCCATATTAAACGCCTAAGAATGTACCTGACTAGTAAGTATCTTAAAACCTATGAATTGTTATGTCTCTGAAAGAAAATCAAGCGTGTGTACAGGGGCATAAAGGCAGCAGTGATAGGATTGGAGAGGTTCGGTGAGCAAATGAAGACCCTTTGAAGTCATATTGCATGGTACCCATTCCACGGGTCTCAACTCTCCAGGTTTAAGGGATTCTGCCTTCAGGTAAAACATGCACGTGGAACCCAGAGTATGATCACCCGTGTGATCGGGAGACATGTTCCAATATGTCTCAGTTCTCGTCCCCTGGTACTCGGGTGCAACATTCCAGACGCTTTACTAACACTCTCCCGACTTGGAGAGTCAGTGCCTTTAACCTCCTGTTTGGCCCAGTTTGCAATTTCTGCGGAAAATGAACAGGAATAGGGAGAACCAATGAGAGACTAGCTGGAGGTGTCTGGACGGGCAAATTTAACTCTCATTTCCCACCAGGAAGAGGAATTAACCAAAGGCTCAGCGTGCCGTGCCGGAACCAGATTAGGGCCTGAAGCAATCCTGTGGTGTTGCGGCCAGCTCACAAGAAAGCGAGTTGAAGAAAGGAGCTCAGGGGCACTGTAATTCACAAACCTGCAGAGTTATAAATGACAGCTATCGTCCAAAAATATACTGAAGTAAGGCTGCCAAGAGGACTTGAAAGCGGGGCAGAATTGCAGGAAACCGATTTCAGGAGGTAGACTGGAATTGCATTTAAAGCATAGGAAAAGAGGCAGAACGTCCACAATGATGCACTTGGTCAAAAAGGGCGTATGCGTTTTTTTCCTGAATATATTCAGGAAAAAACGCATACGCCCTTTTTGGCCAACCAAGCAAGCTTGCAAAGGAAATCTGCACTACAATGAAGTCTCACTTCCCCCCGGTCAAAAGGGCCATCTGAAAAAAGTGTAAAATCCAGAAAGGCAGGACAGGCCATGGAGAACTGGGAGCCTTGTTATGCTGATGGGCGGGATGTAAATTGCCAACAGCCACTCGGGAGAGGTGTATGGTGTTTCCTGAAACATCTAAAAAACAAAGCAACAGAGCCTAGGGCACTTCCACTTATGGTCCTATAGCTTAGGGAAATTAAAATCAAAAAGACACAGCCACCCCAAAGTTTGGGACGGCTCTGTTTACAAGAACCTCGTTTACGGTACAAGTTCAATATCGCAGAAAGTGAAAAATGGATAAAGAAGTTGTGGTACTTACGTACAATGCAATATCACTCAGCAATGAAATCTATGTCTTCAGGCCTGTAGCAGCATAATGAGTGGATTCAGGTATGATGATTCTAACTGAAATAAGTCACACAGAAAAAGAAACATCATAAGATATCACTAATACACGGGATGTAAACTTGGCTACACAGGAACTGGATTACAAAACAGAACAGGGTCTCAAATTTAGAAAACCAACTTATGCTTGCTTAAGGGGAAAGGTGAGTTGGGGTGCTGCATAAAACCAGAGATTTAAATGAACACAGATAAAGTTCCTTAAGCCAAATATGGAATAGACAAGAACTACTCCTTGCTCAACGAAATGGACTCAACACCCGATATTAAACGCCTAAGAATGTACCTGACTAGTAAGTATCTTAAAACCTATGAATTTCTATGTCTCTGAAAGAAAATCAAGCCTGTGTACAGGGGCACAAACGCAGCAGTGATAGGATTGGAGAGGTTCGGTGAGCAAATGAAGACCCTTTGAAGTCATATTGCATGGTACCCATTCCACGGGTCTCAACTCTCCAGGTTTAAGGGATTCTTCCTTCAGCTAAAACATGCACGTGGAACCCAGAGTATGATCAACCGTGTGATCGGGAGACGTGTTCCAATATGTCTCAGTTCTCGTCCCCTGGTACTCGGGTGCAACATTCCAGACGCTTTACTAACACTCTCCCGACTTGGAGAGTCAGTGCCTTTAACCTCCTGTTTGGCCCAGTTTGCAATTTCTGCGGAAGATGAACAGGAATAGGGAGAACCAATGAGAGACTAGCTGGAGGTGACTGGACGGGCAAATTTAACTCTCATTTCCCACCAGGAAGAGGAATTAACCAAAGGCTCAGCGTGCCGTGCCGGAACCAGATTAGGGCCTGAAGCAATCCTGCGGTGTTGCGGCCAGCTCACAAGAAAGCGAGTTGAAGAAAGGAGCTCAGGGGCACTGTAATTCACAAACCTGCAGAGTTATAAATGACAGCTATCGTCCAAAAATATACTGAAGTAAGGCTGCCAAGAGGACTTGAAAGCGGGGCAGAATTGCAGGAAACCGATTTCAGGAGGTAGACTGGAATTGCATTTAAAGCATAGGAAAGGAGGCAGAACGTCCACAATGATGCACTTGGCCAAAAAGGGCGTATGCGTTTTTTCCTGAATATATTCAGGAAAAAACGCATACGCCCTTTTTGGCCAACCAAGCAAGCTTGCAAAGGAAATCTGCACTACAATGAAGTCTCACTTCCCCCCGGTCAAAAGGGCCATCTGAAAAAAGTGTAAAATCCAGAAAGGCAGGACAGGCCATGGAGAACTGGGAGCCTTGTTATGCTGATGGGCGGGATGTAAATTGCCAAGAGCCACTCGGGAGAGGTGTATGGTGTTTCCTGAAACATCTAAAAAACAAAGCAACAGAGCCTAGGGCACTTCCACTTATGGTCCTATAGCTTAGGGAAATTAAAATCAAAAAGACACAGCCACCCCAAAGTTTGGGACGGCTCTGTTTACAAGAACCTCGTTTACGGTACAAGTTCAATATCGCAGAAAGTGAAAAATGGATAAAGAAGTTGTGGTACTTACGTACAATGCAATATCACTCAGCAATGAAATCTATGTAATCAGGCCCGTAGCAGCATAATGAGTGGATTCAGGTATGATGATTCTAACTGAAATAAGTCACACAGAAAAAGAAACATCATAAGATCTCACTAATACACGGGATGTAAACTTGGCTACACAGGAACTGGATTACAAAACAGAACAGGGTCTCAAATTTAGAAAACCAACTTATGCTTGCTTAAGGGGAAAGGTGAGTTGGGGTGCTGCATAAAACCAGAGATTGAAATGAGCACAGATAAAGTTCCTTAAGCCAAATATGGAATAGACAAGAACTACTCCTTGCTCAACGAAATGGACTCAACACCCCATATTAAACGCCTAAGAATGTACCTGACTAGTAAGTATCTTAAAACCTATGAATTGTTATGTCTCTGAAAGAAAATCAAGCGTGTGTACAGGGGCATAAACGCAGCAGTGATAGGATTGGAGAGGTTCGGTGAGCAAATGAAGACCCTTTGAAGTCATATTGCATGGTACCCATTCCACGGGTCTCAACTCTCCAGGTTTAAGGGATTCTGCCTTCAGGTAAAACATGCACGTGGAACCCAGAGTATGATCACCCGTGTGATCGGGAGACATGTTCCAATATGTCTCAGTTCTCGTCCCCTGGTACTCGGGTGCAACATTCCAGACGCTTTACTAACACTCTCCCGACTTGGAGAGTCAGTGCCTTTAACCTCCTGTTTGGCCCAGTTTGCAATTTCTGTGGAAAATGAACAGGAATAGGGAGAACCAATGAGAGACTAGCTGGAGGTGTCTGGACGGGCAAATTTAACTCTTATTTCCAACCAGGAAGAGGAATTAACCAAAGGCTCAGCGTGCCGTGCTGGAACCAGATTAGGGCCTGAAGCAATCCTGCGGTGTTGCGGCCAGCTCACAAGAAAGCGAGTTGAAGAAAGGAGCTCAGGGGCACTGTAATTCACAAACCTGCAGAGTTATAAATGACAACTATCGTCCAAAAATATACTGAAGTAAGGCTGCCAAGAGGACTTGAAAGCGGGGCAGAATTGCAGGAAACCGATTTCAGGAGGTAGACTGGAATTGCATTTAAAGCATAGGAAAAGAGGCAGAACGTCCACAATGATGCACTTGGCCAAAAAGGGCGTATGCGTTTTTTCCTGAATATATTCAGGAAAAAACGCATACGCCCTTTTTGGCCAACCACGCAAGCTTGCAAAGGAAATCTGCACTACAATGAAGTCTCACTTCCCACCGGTCAAAAGGGCCATCTGAAAAAAGTGTAAAATCCAGAAAGGCAGGACAGGCCATGGAGAACTGGGAGCCTTGTTATGCTGATGGGCGGGATGTAAATTGCCAAGAGCCACTCGGGAGAGGTGTATGGTGTTTCCTGAAACATCTAAAAAACAAAGCAACAGAGCCTAGGGCACTTCCACTTATGGTCCTATAGCTTAGGGAAATTAAAATCAAAAAGACACAGCCACCCCAAAGTTTGGGACGGCTCTGTTTACAAGAACCTCGTTTACGGTACAAGTTCAATATCGCAGAAAGTGAAAAATGGATAAAGAAGTTGTGGTACTTACGTACAATGCAATATCACTCAGCAATGAAATCTATGTCATCAGGCCTGTAGCAGCATAATGAGTGGATTCAGGTATGATGATTCTAACTGAAATAAGTCACACAGAAAAAGAAACATCATAAGATATCACTAATACACGGGATGTAAACTTGGCTACACAGGAACTGGATTACAAAACAGAACAGGGTCTCAAATTTAGAAAACCAACTTATGCTTGCTTAAGGGGAAAGGTGAGTTGGGGTGCTGCATAAAACCAGAGATTTAAATGAACACAGATAAAGTTCCTTAAGCCAAATATGGAATAGACAAGAACTACTCCTTGCTCAACGAAATGGACTCAACACCCGATATTAAACGCCTAAGAATGTACCTGACTAGTAAGTATCTTAAAACCTATGAATTTCTATGTCTCTGAAAGAAAATCAAGCCTGTGTACAGGGGCACAAACGCAGCAGTGATAGGATTGGAGAGGTTCGGTGAGCAAATGAAGACCCTTTGAAGTCATATTGCATGGTACCCATTCCACGGGTCTCAACTCTCCAGGTTTAAGGGATTCTTCCTTCAGCTAAAACATGCACGTGGAACCCAGAGTATGATCAACCGTGTGATCGGGAGACGTGTTCCAATATGTCTCAGTTCTCGTCCCCTGGTACTCGGGTGCAACATTCCACACGCTTTACTAACACTCTCCCGACTTGGAGAGTCAGTGCCTTTAACCTCCTGTTTGGCCCAGTTTGCAATTTCTGCGGAAGATGAACAGGAATAGGGAGAACCAATGAGAGACTAGCTGGAGGTGACTGGACGGGCAAATTTAACTCTCATTTCCCACCAGGAAGAGGAATTAACCAAAGGCTCAGCGTGCCGTGCCGGAACCAGATTAGGGCCTGAAGCAATCCTGCGGTGTTGCGGCCAGCTCACAAGAAAGCGAGTTGAAGAAAGGAGCTCAGGGGCACTGTAATTCACAAACCTGCAGAGTTATAAATGACAGCTATCGTCCAAAAATATACTGAAGTAAGGCTGCCAAGAGGACTTGAAAGCGGGGCAGAATTGCAGGAAACCGATTTCAGGAGGTAGACTGGAATTGCATTTAAAGCATAGGAAAGGAGGCAGAACGTCCACAATGATGCACTTGGCCAAAAAGGGCGTATGCGTTTTTTCCTGAATATATTCAGGAAAAAACGCATACGCCCTTTTTGGCCAACCAAGCAAGCTTGCAAAGGAAATCTGCACTACAATGAAGTCTCACTTCCCCCCGGTCAAAAGGGCCATCTGAAAAAAGTGTAAAATCCAGAAAGGCAGGACAGGCCATGGAGAACTGGGAGCCTTGTTATGCTGATGGGCGGGATGTAAATTGCCAAGAGCCACTCGGGAGAGGTGTATGGTGTTTCCTGAAACATCTAAAAAACAAAGCAACAGAGCCTAGGGCACTTCCACTTATGGTCCTATAGCTTAGGGAAATTAAAATCAAAAAGACACAGCCACCCCAAAGTTTGGGACGGCTCTGTTTACAAGAACCTCGTTTACGGTACAAGTTCAATATCGCAGAAAGTGAAAAATGGATAAAGAAGTTGTGGTACTTACGTACAATGCAATATCACTCAGCAATGAAATCTATGTCATCAGGCCCGTAGCAGCATAATGAGTGGATTCAGGTATGATGATTCTAACTGAAATAAGTCACACAGAAAAAGAAACATCATAAGATATCACTAATACACGGGATGTAAACTTGGCTACACAGGAACTGGATTACAAAACAGAACAGGGTCTCAAATTTAGAAAACCAACTTATGCTTGCTTAAGGGGAAAGGTGAGTTGGGGTGCTGCATAAAACCAGAGATTGAAATGAGCACAGATAAAGTTCCTTAAGCCAAATATGGAATAGACAAGAACTACTCCTTGCTCAACGAAATGGACTCAACACCCCATATTAAACGCCTAAGAATGTACCTGACTAGTAAGTATCTTAAAACCTATGGATTGCTATGTGTCTGAAAGAAAATCAAGCGTGTGTACAGGGGCATAAACGCAGCAGTGATAGGATTGGAGAGGTTCGGTGAGCAAATGAAGACCCTTTGAAGTCATATTGCATGGTACCCATTCCACGGGTCTCAACTCTCCAGGTTTAAGGGATTCTTCCTTCAGCTAAAACATGCACGTGGAACCCAGAGTATGATCAACCGTGTGATCGGGAGACGTGTTCCAATATGTCTCAGTTCTCGTCCCCTGGTACTCGGGTGCAACATTCCACACGCTTTACTAACACTCTCCCGACTTGGAGAGTCAGTGCCTTTAACCTCCTGTTTGGCCCAGTTTGCAATTTCTGCGGAAGATGAACAGGAATAGGGAGAACCAATGAGAGACTAGCTGGAGGTGTCTGGACGGGCAAATTTAACTCTCATTTCCCACCAGGAAGAGGAATTAACCAAAGGCTCAGCGTGCCGTGCCGGAACCAGATTAGGGCCTGAAGCAATCCTGCGGTGTTGCGGCCAGCTCACAAGAAAGCGAGTTGAAGAAAGGAGCTCAGGGGCACTGTAATTCACAAACCTGCAGAGTTATAAATGACAGCTATCGTCCAAAAATATACTGAAGTAAGGCTGCCAAGAGGACTTGAAAGCGGGGCAGAATTGCAGGAAACCGATTTCAGGAGGTAGACTGGAATTGCATTTAAAGCATAGGAAAAGAGGCAGAACGTCCACAATGATGCACTTGGCCAAAAAGGGCGTATGCGTTTTTTCCTGAATATATTCAGGAAAAAACGCATACGCCCTTTTTGGCCAACCAAGCAAGCTTGCAAAGGAAATCTGCACTACAATGAAGTCTCACTTCCCCCCGGTCAAAAGGGCCATCTGAAAAAAGTGTAAAATCCAGAAAGGCAGGACAGGCCATGGAGAACTGGGAGCCTTGTTATGCTGATGGGCGGGATGTAAATTGCCAACAGCCACTCGGGAGAGGTGTATGGTGTTTCCTGAAACATCTAAAAAACAAAGCAACAGAGCCTAGGGCACTTCCACTTATGGTCCTATAGCTTAGGGAAATTAAAATCAAAAAGACACAGCCACCCCAAAGTTTGGGACGGCTCTGTTTACAAGAACCTCGTTTACAGTACAAGTTCAATATCGCAGAAAGTGAAAAATGGATAAAGAAGTTGTGGTACTTACGTACAATGCAATATCACTCAGCAATGAAATCTATGTCATCAGGCCCGTAGCAGCATAATGAGTGGATTCAGGTATGATGATTCTAACTGAAATAAGTCACACAGAAAAAGAAACATCATAAGATATCACTAATACACGGAATGTAAACTTGGCTACACAGGAACTGGATTACAAAACAGAACAGGGTCTCAAATTTAGAAAACCAACTTATGCTTGCTTAAGGGGAAAGGTGAGTTGGGGTGCTGCATCAAACCAGAGATTGAAATGAGCACAGATAAAGTTCCTTAAGCCAAATATGAAATAGACAAGAACTACTCCTTGCTCAACGAAATGGACTCAACACCCCATATTAAACGCCTAAGAATGTACCTGACTAGTAAGTATCTTAAAACCTATGGATTGCTATGTGTCTGAAAGAAAATCAAGCGTGTGTACAGGGGCATAAACGCAGCAGTGATAGGATTGGAGAGGTTCGGTGAGCAAATGAAGACCCTTTGAAGTCATATTGCATGGTACCCATTCCACGGGTCTCAACTCTCCAGGTTTAAGGGATTCTTCCTTCAGCTAAAACATGCACGTGGAACCCAGAGTATGATCAACCGTGTGATCGGGAGACGTGTTCCAATATGTCTCAGTTCTCGTCCCCTGGTACTCGGGTGCAACATTCCAGACGCTTTACTAACACTCTCCCGACTTGGAGAGTCAGTGCCTTTAACCTCCTGTTTGGCCCAGTTTGCAATTTCTGCGGAAGATGAACAGGAATAGGGAGAACCAATGAGAGACTAGCTGGAGGTGTCTGGACGGGCAAATTTAACTCTCATTTCCCACCAGGAAGAGGAATTAACCAAAGGCTCAGCGTGCCGTGCCGGAACCAGATTAGGGCCTGAAGCAATCCTGCGGTGTTGCGGCCAGCTCACAAGAAAGCGAGTTGAAGAAAGGAGCTCAGGGGCACTGTAATTCACAAACCTGCAGAGTTATAAATGACAGCTATCGTCCAAAAATATACTGAAGTAAGGCTGCCAAGAGGACTTGAAAGCGGGGCAGAATTGCAGGAAACCGATTTCAGGAGGTAGACTGGAATTGCATTTAAAGCATAGGAAAAGAGGCAGAACGTCCACAATGATGCACTTGGTCAAAAAGGGCGTATGCGTTTTTTTCCTGAATATATTCAGGAAAAAACGCATACGCCCTTTTTGGCCAACCAAGCAAGCTTGCAAAGGAAATCTGCACTACAATGAAGTCTCACTTCCCCCCGGTCAAAAGGGCCATCTGAAAAAAGTGTAAAATCCAGAAAGGCAGGACAGGCCATGGAGAACTGGGAGCCTTGTTATGCTGATGGGCGGGATGTAAATTGCCAACAGCCACTCGGGAGAGGTGTATGGTGTTTCCTGAAACATCTAAAAAACAAAGCAACAGAGCCTAGGGCACTTCCACTTATGGTCCTATAGCTTAGGGAAATTAAAATCAAAAAGACACAGCCACCCCAAAGTTTGGGACGGCTCTGTTTACAAGAACCTCGTTTACGGTACAAGTTCAATATCGCAGAAAGTGAAAAATGGATAAAGAAGTTGTGGTACTTACGTACAATGCAATATCACTCAGCAATGAAATCTATGTCTTCAGGCCTGTAGCAGCATAATGAGTGGATTCAGGTATGATGATTCTAACTGAAATAAGTCACACAGAAAAAGAAACATCATAAGATATCACTAATACACGGGATGTAAACTTGGCTACACAGGAACTGGATTACAAAACAGAACAGGGTCTCAAATTTAGAAAACCAACTTATGCTTGCTTAAGGGGAAAGGTGAGTTGGGGTGCTGCATAAAACCAGAGATTTAAATGAACACAGATAAAGTTCCTTAAGCCAAATATGGAATAGACAAGAACTACTCCTTGCTCAACGAAATGGACTCAACACCCGATATTAAACGCCTAAGAATGTACCTGACTAGTAAGTATCTTAAAACCTATGAATTTCTATGTCTCTGAAAGAAAATCAAGCCTGTGTACAGGGGCACAAACGCAGCAGTGATAGGATTGGAGAGGTTCGGTGAGCAAATGAAGACCCTTTGAAGTCATATTGCATGGTACCCATTCCACGGGTCTCAACTCTCCAGGTTTAAGGGATTCTTCCTTCAGCTAAAACATGCACGTGGAACCCAGAGTATGATCAACCGTGTGATCGGGAGACGTGTTCCAATATGTCTCAGTTCTCGTCCCCTGGTACTCGGGTGCAACATTCCACACGCTTTACTAACACTCTCCCGACTTGGAGAGTCAGTGCCTTTAACCTCCTGTTTGGCCCAGTTTGCAATTTCTGCGGAAGATGAACAGGAATAGGGAGAACCAATGAGAGACTAGCTGGAGGTGACTGGACGGGCAAATTTAACTCTCATTTCCCACCAGGAAGAGGAATTAACCAAAGGCTCAGCGTGCCGTGCCGGAACCAGATTAGGGCCTGAAGCAATCCTGCGGTGTTGCGGCCAGCTCACAAGAAAGCGAGTTGAAGAAAGGAGCTCAGGGGCACTGTAATTCACAAACCTGCAGAGTTATAAATGACAGCTATCGTCCAAAAATATACTGAAGTAAGGCTGCCAAGAGGACTTGAAAGCGGGGCAGAATTGCAGGAAACCGATTTCAGGAGGTAGACTGGAATTGCATTTAAAGCATAGGAAAGGAGGCAGAACGTCCACAATGATGCACTTGGCCAAAAAGGGCGTATGCGTTTTTTCCTGAATATATTCAGGAAAAAACGCATACGCCCTTTTTGGCCAACCAAGCAAGCTTGCAAAGGAAATCTGCACTACAATGAAGTCTCACTTCCCCCCGGTCAAAAGGGCCATCTGAAAAAAGTGTAAAATCCAGAAAGGCAGGACAGGCCATGGAGAACTGGGAGCCTTGTTATGCTGATGGGCGGGATGTAAATTGCCAAGAGCCACTCGGGAGAGGTGTATGGTGTTTCCTGAAACATCTAAAAAACAAAGCAACAGAGCCTAGGGCACTTCCACTTATGGTCCTATAGCTTAGGGAAATTAAAATCAAAAAGACACAGCCACCCCAAAGTTTGGGACGGCTCTGTTTACAAGAACCTCGTTTACGGTACAAGTTCAATATCGCAGAAAGTGAAAAATGGATAAAGAAGTTGTGGTACTTACGTACAATGCAATATCACTCAGCAATGAAATCTATGTAATCAGGCCCGTAGCAGCATAATGAGTGGATTCAGGTATGATGATTCTAACTGAAATAAGTCACACAGAAAAAGAAACATCATAAGATCTCACTAATACACGGGATGTAAACTTGGCTACACAGGAACTGGATTACAAAACAGAACAGGGTCTCAAATTTAGAAAACCAACTTATGCTTGCTTAAGGGGAAAGGTGAGTTGGGGTGCTGCATAAAACCAGAGATTGAAATGAGCACAGATAAAGTTCCTTAAGCCAAATATGGAATAGACAAGAACTACTCCTTGCTCAACGAAATGGACTCAACACCCCATATTAAACGCCTAAGAATGTACCTGACTAGTAAGTATCTTAAAACCTATGAATTGTTATGTCTCTGAAAGAAAATCAAGCGTGTGTACAGGGGCATAAACGCAGCAGTGATAGGATTGGAGAGGTTCGGTGAGCAAATGAAGACCCTTTGAAGTCATATTGCATGGTACCCATTCCACGGGTCTCAACTCTCCAGGTTTAAGGGATTCTGCCTTCAGGTAAAACATGCACGTGGAACCCAGAGTATGATCACCCGTGTGATCGGGAGACATGTTCCAATATGTCTCAGTTCTCGTCCCCTGGTACTCGGGTGCAACATTCCAGACGCTTTACTAACACTCTCCCGACTTGGAGAGTCAGTGCCTTTAACCTCCTGTTTGGCCCAGTTTGCAATTTCTGCGGAAAATGAACAGGAATAGGGAGAACCAATGAGAGACTAGCTGGAGGTGTCTGGACGGGCAAATTTAACTCTTATTTCCCACCAGGAAGAGGAATTAACCAAAGGCTCAGCGTGCCGTGCTGGAACCAGATTAGGGCCTGAAGCAATCCTGCGGTGTTGCGGCCAGCTCACAAGAAAGCGAGTTGAAGAAAGGAGCTCAGGGGCACTGTAATTCACAAACCTGCAGAGTTATAAATGACAACTATCGTCCAAAAATATACTGAAGTAAGGCTGCCAAGAGGACTTGAAAGCGGGGCAGAATTGCAGGAAACCGATTTCAGGAGGTAGACTGGAATTGCATTTAAAGCATAGGAAAAGAGGCAGAACGTCCACAATGATGCACTTGGCCAAAAAGGGCGTATGCGTTTTTTCCTGAATATATTCAGGAAAAAACGCATACGCCCTTTTTGGCCAACCACGCAAGCTTGCAAAGGAAATCTGCACTACAATGAAGTCTCACTTCCCACCGGTCAAAAGGGCCATCTGAAAAAAGTGTAAAATCCAGAAAGGCAGGACAGGCCATGGAGAACTGGGAGCCTTGTTATGCTGATGGGCGGGATGTAAATTGCCAAGAGCCACTCGGGAGAGGTGTATGGTGTTTCCTGAAACATCTAAAAAACAAAGCAACAGAGCCTAGGGCACTTCCACTTATGGTCCTATAGCTTAGGGAAATTAAAATCAAAAAGACACAGCCACCCCAAAGTTTGGGACGGCTCTGTTTACAAGAACCTCGTTTACGGTACAAGTTCAATATCGCAGAAAGTGAAAAATGGATAAAGAAGTTGTGGTACTTACGTACAATGCAATATCACTCAGCAATGAAATCTATGTCATCAGGCCTGTAGCAGCATAATGAGTGGATTCAGGTATGATGATTCTAACTGAAATAAGTCACACAGAAAAAGAAACATCATAAGATCTCACTAATACACGGGATGTAAACTTGGCTACACAGGAACTGGATTACAAAACAGAACAGGGTCTCAAATTTAGAAAACCAACTTATGCTTGCTTAAGGGGAAAGGTGAGTTGGGGTGCTGCATAAAACCAGAGATTGAAATGAGCACAGATAAAGTTCCTTAAGCCAAATATGGAATAGACAAGAACTACTCCTTGCTCAACGAAATGGACTCAACACCCCATATTAAACGCCTAAGAATGTACCTGACTAGTAAGTATCTTAAAACCTATGAATTGTTATGTCTCTGAAAGAAAATCAAGCGTGTGTACAGGGGCATAAACGCAGCAGTGATAGGATTGGAGAGGTTCGGTGAGCAAATGAAGACCCTTTGAAGTCATATTGCATGGTACCCATTCCACGGGTCTCAACTCTCCAGGTTTAAGGGATTCTGCCTTCAGGTAAAACATGCACGTGGAACCCAGAGTATGATCACCCGTGTGATCGGGAGACATGTTCCAATATGTCTCAGTTCTCGTCCCCTGGTACTCGGGTGCAACATTCCAGACGCTTTACTAACACTCTCCCGACTTGGAGAGTCAGTGCCTTTAACCTCCTGTTTGGCCCAGTTTGCAATTTCTGCGGAAAATGAACAGGAATAGGGAGAACCAATGAGAGACTAGCTGGAGGTGTCTGGACGGGCAAATTTAACTCTTATTTCCCACCAGGAAGAGGAATTAACCAAAGGCTCAGCGTGCCGTGCTGGAACCAGATTAGGGCCTGAAGCAATCCTGCGGTGTTGCGGCCAGCTCACAAGAAAGCGAGTTGAAGAAAGGAGCTCAGGGGCACTGTAATTCACAAACCTGCAGAGTTATAAATGACAACTATCGTCCAAAAATATACTGAAGTAAGGCTGCCAAGAGGACTTGAAAGCGGGGCAGAATTGCAGGAAACCGATTTCAGGAGGTAGACTGGAATTGCATTTAAAGCATAGGAAAAGAGGCAGAACGTCCACAATGATGCACTTGGCCAAAAAGGGCGTATGCGTTTTTTCCTGAATATATTCAGGAAAAAACGCATACGCCCTTTTTGGCCAACCACGCAAGCTTGCAAAGGAAATCTGCACTACAATGAAGTCTCACTTCCCACCGGTCAAAAGGGCCATCTGAAAAAAGTGTAAAATCCAGAAAGGCAGGACAGGCCATGGAGAACTGGGAGCCTTGTTATGCTGATGGGCGGGATGTAAATTGCCAAGAGCCACTCGGGAGAGGTGTATGGTGTTTCCTGAAACATCTAAAAAACAAAGCAACAGAGCCTAGGGCACTTCCACTTATGGTCCTATAGCTTAGGGAAATTAAAATCAAAAAGACACAGCCACCCCAAAGTTTGGGACGGCTCTGTTTACAAGAACCTCGTTTACGGTACAAGTTCAATATCGCAGAAAGTGAAAAATGGATAAAGAAGTTGTGGTACTTACGTACAATGCAATATCACTCAGCAATGAAATCTATGTCATCAGGCCTGTAGCAGCATAATGAGTGGATTCAGGTATGATGATTCTAACTGAAATAAGTCACACAGAAAAAGAAACATCATAAGATATCACTAATACACGGGATGTAAACTTGGCTACACAGGAACTGGATTACAAAACAGAACAGGGTCTCAAATTTAGAAAACCAACTTATGCTTGCTTAAGGGGAAAGGTGAGTTGGGGTGCTGCATAAAACCAGAGATTTAAATGAACACAGATAAAGTTCCTTAAGCCAAATATGGAATAGACAAGAACTACTCCTTGCTCAACGAAATGGACTCAACACCCGATATTAAACGCCTAAGAATGTACCTGACTAGTAAGTATCTTAAAACCTATGAATTTCTATGTCTCTGAAAGAAAATCAAGCCTGTGTACAGGGGCACAAACGCAGCAGTGATAGGATTGGAGAGGTTCGGTGAGCAAATGAAGACCCTTTGAAGTCATATTGCATGGTACCCATTCCACGGGTCTCAACTCTCCAGGTTTAAGGGATTCTTCCTTCAGCTAAAACATGCACGTGGAACCCAGAGTATGATCAACCGTGTGATCGGGAGACGTGTTCCAATATGTCTCAGTTCTCGTCCCCTGGTACTCGGGTGCAACATTCCACACGCTTTACTAACACTCTCCCGACTTGGAGAGTCAGTGCCTTTAACCTCCTGTTTGGCCCAGTTTGCAATTTCTGCGGAAGATGAACAGGAATAGGGAGAACCAATGAGAGACTAGCTGGAGGTGACTGGACGGGCAAATTTAACTCTCATTTCCCACCAGGAAGAGGAATTAACCAAAGGCTCAGCGTGCCGTGCCGGAACCAGATTAGGGCCTGAAGCAATCCTGCGGTGTTGCGGCCAGCTCACAAGAAAGCGAGTTGAAGAAAGGAGCTCAGGGGCACTGTAATTCACAAACCTGCAGAGTTATAAATGACAGCTATCGTCCAAAAATATACTGAAGTAAGGCTGCCAAGAGGACTTGAAAGCGGGGCAGAATTGCAGGAAACCGATTTCAGGAGGTAGACTGGAATTGCATTTAAAGCATAGGAAAGGAGGCAGAACGTCCACAATGATGCACTTGGCCAAAAAGGGCGTATGCGTTTTTTCCTGAATATATTCAGGAAAAAACGCATACGCCCTTTTTGGCCAACCAAGCAAGCTTGCAAAGGAAATCTGCACTACAATGAAGTCTCACTTCCCCCCGGTCAAAAGGGCCATCTGAAAAAAGTGTAAAATCCAGAAAGGCAGGACAGGCCATGGAGAACTGGGAGCCTTGTTATGCTGATGGGCGGGATGTAAATTGCCAACAGCCACTCGGGAGAGGTGTATGGTGTTTCCTGAAACATCTAAAAAACAAAGCAACAGAGCCTAGGGCACTTCCACTTATGGTCCTATAGCTTAGGGAAATTAAAATCAAAAAGACACAGCCACCCCAAAGTTTGGGACGGCTCTGTTTACAAGAACCTCGTTTACGGTACAAGTTCAATATCGCAGAAAGTGAAAAATGGATAAAGAAGTTGTGGTACTTACGTACAATGCAATATCACTCAGCAATGAAATCTATGTCATCAGGCCCGTAGCAGCATAATGAGTGGATTCAGGTATGATGATTCTAACTGAAATAAGTCACACAGAAAAAGAAACATCATAAGATATCACTAATACACGGGATGTAAACTTGGCTACACAGGAACTGGATTACAAAACAGAACAGGGTCTCAAATTTAGAAAACCAACTTATGCTTGCTTAAGGGGAAAGGTGAGTTGGGGTGCTGCATAAAACCAGAGATTGAAATGAGCACAGATAAAGTTCCTTAAGCCAAATATGGAATAGACAAGAACTACTCCTTGCTCAATGAAATGGACTCAACACCCCATATTAAACGCCTAAGAATGTACCTGACTAGTAAGTATCTTACAACCTATGGATTGCTATGTGTCTGAAAGAAAATCAAGCGTGTGTACAGGGGCATAAACGCAGCAGTGATAGGATTGGAGAGGTTCGGTGAGCAAATGAAGACCCTTTGAAGTCATATTGCATGGTACCCATTCCACGGGTCTCAACTCTCCAGGTTTAAGGGATTCTTCCTTCAGCTAAAACATGCACGTGGAACCCAGAGTATGATCAACCGTGTGATCGGGAGACGTGTTCCAATATGTCTCAGTTCTCGTCCCCTGGTACTCGGGTGCAACATTCCAGATGCTTTACTAACACTCTCCCGACTTGGAGAGTCAGTGCCTTTAACCTCCTGTTTGGCCCAGTTTGCAATTTCTGCGGAAGATGAACAGGAATAGGGAGAACCAATGAGAGACTAGCTGGAGGTGTCTGGACGGGCAAATTTAACTCTCATTTCCCACCAGGAAGAGGAATTAACCAAAGGCTCAGCGTGCCGTGCCGGAACCAGATTAGGGCCTGAAGCAATCCTGCGGTGTTGCGGCCAGCTCACAAGAAAGCGAGTTGAAGAAAGGAGCTCAGGGGCACTGTAATTCACAAACCTGCAGAGTTATAAATGACAGCTATCGTCCAAAAATATACTGAAGTAAGGCTGCCAAGAGGACTTGAAAGCGGGGCAGAATTGCAGGAAACCGATTTCAGGAGGTAGACTGGAATTGCATTTAAAGCATAGGAAAAGAGGCAGAACGTCCACAATGATGCACTTGGCCAAAAAGGGCGTATGCGTTTTTTCCTGAATATATTCAGGAAAAAACGCATACGCCCTTTTTGGCCAACCAAGCAAGCTTGCAAAGGAAATCTGCACTACAATGAAGTCTCACTTCCCCCCGGTCAAAAGGGCCATCTGAAAAAAGTGTAAAATCCAGAAAGGCAGGACAGGCCATGGAGAACTGGGAGCCTTGTTATGCTGATGGGCGGGATGTAAATTGCCAACAGCCACTCGGGAGAGGTGTATGGTGTTTCCTGAAACATCTAAAAAACAAAGCAACAGAGCCTAGGGCACTTCCACTTATGGTCCTATAGCTTAGGGAAATTAAAATCAAAAAGACACAGCCACCCCAAAGTTTGGGACGGCTCTGTTTACAAGAACCTCGTTTACAGTACAAGTTCAATATCGCAGAAAGTGAAAAATGGATAAAGAAGTTGTGGTACTTACGTACAATGCAATATCACTCAGCAATGAAATCTATGTCATCAGGCCCGTAGCAGCATAATGAGTGGATTCAGGTATGATGATTCTAACTGAAATAAGTCACACAGAAAAAGAAACATCATAAGATATCACTAATACACGGAATGTAAACTTGGCTACACAGGAACTGGATTACAAAACAGAACAGGGTCTCAAATTTAGAAAACCAACTTATGCTTGCTTAAGGGGAAAGGTGAGTTGGGGTGCTGCATCAAACCAGAGATTGAAATGAGCACAGATAAAGTTCCTTAAGCCAAATATGAAATAGACAAGAACTACTCCTTGCTCAACGAAATGGACTCAACACCCCATATTAAACGCCTAAGAATGTACCTGACTAGTAAGTATCTTAAAACCTATGGATTGCTATGTGTCTGAAAGAAAATCAAGCGTGTGTACAGGGGCATAAACGCAGCAGTGATAGGATTGGAGAGGTTCGGTGAGCAAATGAAGACCCTTTGAAGTCATATTGCATGGTACCCATTCCACGGGTCTCAACTCTCCAGGTTTAAGGGATTCTTCCTTCAGCTAAAACATGCACGTGGAACCCAGAGTATGATCAACCGTGTGATCGGGAGACGTGTTCCAATATGTCTCAGTTCTCGTCCCCTGGTACTCGGGTGCAACATTCCAGACGCTTTACTAACACTCTCCCGACTTGGAGAGTCAGTGCCTTTAACCTCCTGTTTGGCCCAGTTTGCAATTTCTGCGGAAGATGAACAGGAATAGGGAGAACCAATGAGAGACTAGCTGGAGGTGTCTGGACGGGCAAATTTAACTCTCATTTCCCACCAGGAAGAGGAATTAACCAAAGGCTCAGCGTGCCGTGCCGGAACCAGATTAGGGCCTGAAGCAATCCTGCGGTGTTGCGGCCAGCTCACAAGAAAGCGAGTTGAAGAAAGGAGCTCAGGGGCACTGTAATTCACAAACCTGCAGAGTTATAAATGACAGCTATCGTCCAAAAATATACTGAAGTAAGGCTGCCAAGAGGACTTGAAAGCGGGGCAGAATTGCAGGAAACCGATTTCAGGAGGTAGACTGGAATTGCATTTAAAGCATAGGAAAAGAGGCAGAACGTCCACAATGATGCACTTGGCCAAAAAGGGCGTATGCGTTTTTTCCTGAATATATTCAGGAAAAAACGCATACGCCCTTTTTGGCCAACCAAGCAAGCTTGCAAAGGAAATCTGCACTACAATGAAGTCTCACTTCCCCCCGGTCAAAAGGGCCATCTGAAAAAAGTGTAAAATCCAGAAAGGCAGGACAGGCCATGGAGAACTGGGAGCCTTGTTATGCTGATGGGCGGGATGTAAATTGCCAAGAGCCACTCCGGAGAGGTGTATGGTGTTTCCTGAAACATCTAAAAAACAAAGCAACAGAGCCTAGGGCACTTCCACTTATGGTCCTATAGCTTAGGGAAATTAAAATCAAAAAGACACAGCCACCCCAAAGTTTGGGACGGCTCTGTTTACAAGAACCTCGTTTACGGTACAAGTTCAATATCGCAGAAAGTGAAAAATGGATAAAGAAGTTGTGGTACTTACGTACAATGCAATATCACTCAGCAATGAAATCTATGTCATCAGGCCCGTAGCAGCATAATGAGTGGATTCAGGTATGATGATTCTAACTGAAATAAGTCACACAGAAAAAGAAACATCATAAGATATCACTAATACACGGGATGTAAACTTGGCTACACAGGAACTGGATTACAAAACAGAACAGGGTCTCAAATTTAGAAAACCAACTTATGCTTGCTTAAGGGGAAAGGTGAGTTGGGGTGCTGCATAAAACCAGAGATTGAAATGAGCACAGATAAAGTTCCTTAAGCCAAATATGGAATAGACAAGAACTACTCCTTGCTCAACGAAATGGACTCAACACCCCATATTAAACGCCTAAGAATGTACCTGACTAGTAAGTATCTTAAAACCTATGAATTGTTATGTCTCTGAAAGAAAATCAAGCGTGTGTACAGGGGCATAAACGCAGCAGTGATAGGTTTGGAGAGGTTCGGTGAGCAAATGAAGACCCTTTGAAGTCATATTGCATGGTACCCATTCCACGGGTCTCAACTCTCCAGGTTTAAGGGATTCTGCCTTCAGGTAAAACATGCACGTGGAACCCAGAGTATGATCACCCGTGTGATCGGGAGACATGTTCCAATATGTCTCAGTTCTCGTCCCCCGGTACTCGGGTGCAACATTCCAGACGCTTTACTAACACTCTCCCGACTTGGAGAGTCAGTGCCTTTAACCTCCTGTTTGGCCCAGTTTGCAATTTCTGCGGAAGATGAACAGGAATAGGGAGAACCAATGAGAGACTAGCTGGAGGTGTCTGGACGGGCAAATTTAACTCTCATTTCCCACCAGGAAGAGGAATTAACCAAAGGTTCAGTGTGCCGTGCTGGAACCAGATTAGGGCCTGAAGCAATCCTGCGGTGTTGCGGCCAGCTCACAAGAAAGCGAGTTGAAGAAAGGAGCTCAGGGGCACTGTAATTCACAAACCTGCAGAGTTATAAATGACAACTATCGTCCAAAAATATACTGAAGTAAGGCTGCCAAGAGGACTTGAAAGCGGGGCAGAATTGCAGGAAACCGATTTCAGGAGGTAGACTGGAATTGCATTTAAAGCATAGGAAAAGAGGCAGAACGTCCACAATGATGCACTTGGCCAAAAAGGGCGTATGCGTTTTTTCCTGAATATATTCAGGAAAAAACGCATACGCCCTTTTTGGCCAACCAAGCAAGCTTGCAAAGGAAATCTGCACTACAATGAAGTCTCACTTCCCCCCGGTCAAAAGGGCCATCTGAAAAAAGTGTAAAATCCAGAAAGGCAGGACAGGCCATGGAGAACTGGGAGCCTTGTTATGCTGATGGGCGGGATGTAAATTGCCAAGAGCCACTCCGGAGAGGTGTATGGTGTTTCCTGAAACATCTAAAAAACAAAGCAACAGAGCCTAGGGCACTTCCACTTATGGTCCTATAGCTTAGGGAAATTAAAATCAAAAAGACACAGCCACCCCAAAGTTTGGGACGGCTCTGTTTACAAGAACCTCGTTTACGGTACAAGTTCAATATCGCAGAAAGTGAAAACTGGATAAAGAAGTTGTGGTACTTACGTACAATGCAATATCACTCAGCAATGAAATCTATGTCATCAGGCCCGTAGCAGCATAATGAGTGGATTCAGGTATGATGATTCTAACTGAAATAAGTCACACAGAAAAAGAAACATCATAAGATATCACTAATACACGGAATGTAAACTTGGCTACACAGGAACTGGATTACAAAACAGAACAGGGTCTCAAATTTAGAAAACCAACTTATGCTTGCTTAAGGGGAAAGGTGAGTTGGGGTGCTGGATAAAACCAGAGATTTAAATGAACACAGATAAAGTTCCTTAAGCCAAATATGGAATAGACAAGAACTACTCCTTGCTCAACGAAATGGACTCAACACCCCATATTAAACGCCTAAGAATGTACCTGACTAGTAAGTATCTTAAAACCTATGGATTGCTATGTCTCTGAAAGAATATCAAGCGTGTGTACAGGGGCATAAACGCAGCAGTGATAGGATTGGAGAGGTTCGGTGAGCAAATGAAGACCCTTTGAAGTCATATTGCATGGTACCCATTCCACGGGTCTCAACTCTCCAGGTTTAAGGGATTCTTCCTTCAGCTAAAACATGCACATGGAACCCAGAGTATGATCAACCGTGTGATCGGGGTACGTGTTGCAATATGTCTCAGTTCTCGTCCCCTGGTACTCGGGTACAACATTCCACACGCTTTACTAACACTCTCCCGACTTGGAGAGTCAGTGCCTTTAACCTCCTGTTTGGCCCAGTTTGCAATTTCTGCGGAAGATGAACAGGAATAGGGAGAACCAATGAGAGACTAGCTGGAGGTGTCTGGACGGGCAAATTTAACTCTCATTTCCCACCAGGAAGAGGAATTAACCAAAGGCTCAGCGTGCCGTGCCGGAACCAGATTAGGGCCTGAAGCAATCCTGCGGTGTTGCGGCCAGCTCACAAGAAAGCGAGTTGAAGAAAGGAGCTCAGGGGCACTGTAATTCACAAACCTGCAGAGTTATAAATGACAGCTATCGTCCAAAAATATACTGAAGTAAGGCTGCCAAGAGGACTTGAAAGCGGGGCAGAATTGCAGGAAACCGATTTCAGGAGGTAGACTGGAATTGCATTTAAAGCATAGGAAAAGAGGCAGAACGTCCACAATGATGCACTTGGCCAAAAAGGGCGTATGCGTATTTTCGTGCAGGAAAAAACGCATACGCCCTTTTTGGCCAACCAAGCAAGCTTGCAAAGGAAATCTGCACTACAATGAAGTCTCACTTCCCCCCGGTCAAAAGGGCCATCTGAAAAAAGTGTAAAATCCAGAAAGGCAGGACAGGCCATGGAGAACTGGGAGCCTTGTTATGCTGATGGGCGGGATGTAAATTGCCAACAGCCACTCGGGAGAGGTGTATGGTGTTTCCTGAAACATCTAAAAAACAAAGCAACAGAGCCTAGGGCACTTCCACTTATGGTCCTATAGCTTAGGGAAATTAAAATCAAAAAGACACAGCCACCCCAAAGTTTGGGACAGCTCTGTTTACAAGAACCTCGTTTACGGTACAAGTTCAATATCGCAGAAAGTGAAAAATGGATAAAGAAGTTGTGGTACTTACGTACAATGCAATATCACTCAGCAATGAAATCTATGTCATCAGGCCCGTAGCAGCATAATGAGTGGATTCAGGTATGATGATTCTAACTGAAATAAGTCACACAGAAAAAGAAACATCATAAGATATCACTAATACACGGAATGTAAACTTGGCTACACAGGAACTGGATTACAAAACAGAACAGGGTCTCAAATTTAGAAAACCAACTTATGCTTGCTTAAGGGGAAAGGTGAGTTGGGGTGCTGCATCAAACCAGAGATTGAAATGAGCACAGATAAAGTTCCTTAAGCCAAATATGGAATAGACAAGAACTACTCCTTGCTCAACGAAATGGACTCAACACCCCATATTAAACGCCTAAGAATGTACCTGACTAGTAAGTATCTTAAAACCTATGGATTGCTATGTCGCTGAAAGAAAATCAAGCGTGTGTACAGGGGCATAAACGCAGCAGTGATAGGATTGGAGACGTTCGGTGAGCAAATGAAGACCCTTTGAAGTCATATTGCATGGTACCCATTCCACGGGTCTCAACTCTCCAGGTTTAAGGGATTCTGCCTTCAGGTAAAACATGCACGTGGAACCCAGAGTATGATCAACCGTGTGATCGGGAGACGTGTTCCAATATGTCTCAGTTCTCGTCCCCTGGTACTCGGGTGCAACATTCCACACGCTTTACTAACACTCTCCCGACTTGGAGAGTCAGTGCCTTTAACCTCCTGTTTGGCCCAGTTTGCAATTTCTGCGGAAGATGAACAGGAATAGGGAGAACCAATGAGAGACTAGCTGGAGGTGTCTGGACGGGCAAATTTAACTCTCATTTCCCACCAGGAAGAGGAATTAACCAAAGGCTCAGCGTGCCGTGCCAGAACCAGATTAGGGCCTGAAGCAATCCTGCGGTGTTGCGGCCAGCTCACAAGAAAGCGAGTTGAAGAAAGGAGCTCAGGGGCACTGTAATTCACAAACCTGCAGAGTTATAAATGACAGCTATCGTCCAAAAATATACTGAAGTAAGGCTGCCAAGAGGACTTGAAAGCGGGGCAGAATTGCAGGAAACCGATTTCAGGAGGTAGACTGGAATTGCATTTAAAGCATAGGAAAAGAGGCAGAACGTCCACAATGATGCACTTGGCCAAAAAGGGCGTATGCGCTTTTTCCTGAAAATATTCAGGAAAAAACGCATACGCCCTTTTTGGCCAACCAAGCAAGCTTGCAAAGGAAATCTGCACTACAATGAAGTCTCACTTCCCCCCGGTCAAAAGGGCCATCTGAAAAAAGTGTAAAATCCAGAAAGGCAGGACAGGCCATGGAGAACTGGGAGCCTTGTTATGCTGATGGGCGGGATGTAAATTGCCAACAGCCACTCGGGAGAGGTGTATGGTGTTTCCTGAAACATCTAAAAAACAAAGCAACAGAGCCTAGGGCACTTCCACTTATGGTCCTATAGCTTAGGGAAATTAAAATCAAAAAGACACAGCCACCCCAAAGTTTGGGACGGCTCTGTTTACAAGAACCTCGTTTACGGTACAAGTTCAATAGCGCAGAAAGTGAAAAATGGATAAAGAAGTTGTGGTACTTACGTACAATGCAATATCACTCAGCAATGAAATCTATGTCATCAGGCCCGTAGCAGCATAATGAGTGGATTCAGGTATGATGATTCTAACTGAAATAAGTCACACAGAAAAAGAAACATCATAAGATATCACTAATACACGGGATGTAAACTTGGCTACACAGGAACTGGATTACAAAACAGAACAGGGTCTCAAATTTAGAAAACCAACTTATGCTTGCTTAAGGGGAAAGGTGAGTTGGGGTGCTGCATAAAACTAGAGATTTAAATGAACACAGATAAAGTTCCTTAAGCCAAATATAGAATAGACAAGAACTACTCCTTGCTCAACGAAATGGACTCAACACCCCATATTAAACGCCTAAGAATGTACCTGACTAGTAAGTATCTTAAAACCTATGGATTGCTATGTCTCTGAAAGAAAATCAAGCGTGTGTACAGGGGCATAAACGCAGCAGTGATAGGATTGGAGAGGTTCGGTGAGCAAATGAAGACCCTTTGAAGTCATATTGCATGGTACCCATTCCACGGGTCTCAACTCTCCAGGTTTAAGGGATTCTTCCTTCAGCTAAAACATGCACGTGGAACCCAGAGTATGATCAACCGTGTGATCGGGAGACGTGTTCCAATATGTCTCAGTTCTCGTCCCCTGGTACTCGGGTGCAACATTCCAGACGCTTTACTAACACTCTCCCGACTTGGAGAGTCAGTGCCTTTAACCTCCTGTTTGGCCCAGTTTGCAATTTCTGCGGAAGATGAACAGGAATAGGGAGAACCAATGAGAGACTAGCTGGAGGTGTCTGGACGGGCAAATTTAACTCTCATTTCCCACCAGGAAGAGGAATTAACCAAAGGCTCAGCGTGCCGTGCCGGAACCAGATTAGGGCCTGAAGCAATCCTGCGGTGTTGCGGCCAGCTCACAAGAAAGCGAGTTGAAGAAAGGAGCTCAGGGGCACTGTAATTCACAAACCTGCAGAGTTATAAATGACAGCTATCGTCCAAAAATATACTGAAGTAAGGCTGCCAAGAGGACTTGAAAGCGGGGCAGAATTGCAGGAAACCGATTTCAGGAGGTAGACTGGAATTGCATTTAAAGCATAGGAAAAGAGGCAGAACGTCCACAATGATGCACTTGGCCAAAAAGGGCGTATGCGTATTTTCGTGCAGGAAAAAACGCATACGCCCTTTTTGGCCAACCAAGCAAGCTTGCAAAGGAAATCTGCACTACAATGAAGTCTCACTTCCCCCCGGTCAAAAGGGCCATCTGAAAAAAGTGTAAAATCCAGAAAGGCAGGACAGGCCATGGAGAACTGGGAGCCTTGTTATGCTGATGGGCGGGATGTAAATTGCCAACAGCCACTCGGGAGAGGTGTATGGTGTTTCCTGAAACATCTAAAAAACAAAGCAACAGAGCCTAGGGCACTTCCACTTATGGTCCTATAGCTTAGGGAAATTAAAATCAAAAAGACACAGCCACCCCAAAGTTTGGGACGGCTCTGTTTACAAGAACCTCGTTTACGGTACAAGTTCAATATCGCAGAAAGTGAAAAATGGATAAAGAAGTTGTGGTACTTACGTACAATGCAATATCACTCAGCAATGAAATCTATGTCATCAGGCCCGTAGCAGCATAATGAGTGGATTCAGGTATGATGATTCTAACTGAAATAAGTCACACAGAAAAAGAAACATCATAAGATATCACTAATACACGGGATGTAAACTTGGCTACACAGGAACTGGATTACAAAACAGAACAGGGTCTCAAATTTAGAAAACCAACTTATGCTTGCTTAAGGGGAAAGGTGAGTTGGGGTGCTGCATAAAACCAGAGATTGAAATGAGCACAGATAAAGTTCCTTAAGCCAAATATGAAATAGACAAGAACTACTCCTTGCTCAACGAAATGGACTCAACACCCCATATTAAACGCCTAAGAATGTACCTGACTAGTAAGTATCTTAAAACCTATGGATTGCTATGTCTCTGAAAGAAAATCAAGCGTGTGTACAGGGGCATAAACGCAGCAGTGATAGGATTGGAGAGGTTCGGTGAGCAAATGAAGACCCTTTGAAGTCATATTGCATGGTACCCATTCCACGGGTCTCAACTCTCCAGGTTTAAGGGATTCTTCCTTCAGCTAAAACATGCACGTGGAACCCAGAGTATGATCAACCGTGTGATCGGGAGACGTGTTCCAATATGTCTCAGTTCTCGTCCCCTGGTACTCGGGTGCAACATTCCAGACGCTTTACTAACACTCTCCCGACTTGGAGAGTCAGTGCCTTTAACCTCCTGTTTGGCCCAGTTTGCAATTTCTGCGGAAGATGAACAGGAATAGGGAGAACCAATGAGAGACTAGCTGGAGGTGTCTGGACGGGCAAATTTAACTCTCATTTCCCACCAGGAAGAGGAATTAACCAAAGGCTCAGCGTGCCGTGCCGGAACCAGATTAGGGCCTGAAGCAATCCTGCGGTGTTGCGGCCAGCTCACAAGAAAGCGAGTTGAAGAAAGGAGCTCAGGGGCACTGTAATTCACAAACCTGCAGAGTTATAAATGACAGCTATCGTCCAAAAATATACTGAAGTAAGGCTGCCAAGAGGACTTGAAAGCGGGGCAGAATTGCAGGAAACCGATTTCAGGAGGTAGACTGGAATTGCATTTAAAGCATAGGAAAAGAGGCAGAACGTCCACAATGATGCACTTGGCCAAAAAGGGCGTATGCGTTTTTTCCTGAATATATTCAGGAAAAAACGCATACGCCCTTTTTGGCCAACCAAGCAAGCTTGCAAAGGAAATCTGCACTACAATGAAGTCTCACTTCCCCCCGGTCAAAAGGGCCATCTGAAAAAAGTGTAAAATCCAGAAAGGCAGGACAGGCCATGGAGAACTGGGAGCCTTGTTATGCTGATGGGCGGGATGTAAATTGCCAACAGCCACTCGGGAGAGGTGTATGGTGTTTCCTGAAACATCTAAAAAACAAAGCAACAGAGCCTAGGGCACTTCCACTTATGGTCCTATAGCTTAGGGAAATTAAAATCAAAAAGACACAGCCACCCCAAAGTTTGGGACGGCTCTGTTTACAAGAACCTCGTTTACGGTACAAGTTCAATATCGCAGAAAGTGAAAAATGGATAAAGAAGTTGTGGTACTTACGTACAATGCAATATCACTCAGCAATGAAATCTATGTCATCAGGCCCGTAGCAGCATAATGAGTGGATTCAGGTATGATGATTCTAACTGAAATAAGTCACACAGAAAAAGAAACATCATAAGATATCACTAATACACGGGATGTAAACTTGGCTACACAGGAACTGGATTACAAAACAGAACAGGGTCTCAAATTTAGAAAACCAACTTATGCTTGCTTAAGGGGAAAGGTGAGTTGGGGTGCTGCATAAAACCAGAGATTGAAATGAGCACAGATAAAGTTCCTTAAGCCAAATATGGAATAGACAAGAACTACTCCTTGCTCAACGAAATGGACACAACACCCCATATTAAACGCCTAAGAATGTACCTGACTAGTAAGTATCTTAAAACCTATGGATTGCTATGTGTCTGAAAGAAAATCAAGCGTGTGTACAGGGGCATAAACGCAGCAGTGATAGGATTGGAGAGGTTCGGTGAGCAAATGAAGACCCTTTGAAGTCATATTGCATGGTACCCATTCCACGGGTCTCAACTCTCCAGGTTTAAGGGATTCTTCCTTCAGCTAAAACATGCACGTGGAACCCAGAGTATGATCAACCGTGTGATCGGGAGACGTGTTCCAATATGTCTCAGTTCTCGTCCCCTGGTACTCGGGTGCAACATTCCAGACGCTTTACTAACACTCTCCCGACTTGGAGAGTCAGTGCCTTTAACCTCCTGTTTGGCCCAGTTTGCAATTTCTGCGGAAGATGAACAGGAATAGGGAGAACCAATGAGAGACTAGCTGGAGGTGTCTGGACGGGCAAATTTAACTCTCATTTCCCACCATGAAGAGGAATTAACCAAAGGCTCAGCGTGCCGTGCCGGAACCAGATTAGGGCCTGAAGCAATCCTGCGGTGTTGCGGCCAGCTCACAAGAAAGCGAGTTGAAGAAAGGAGCTCAGGGGCACTGTAATTCACAAACCTGCAGAGTTATAAATGACAGCTATCGTCCAAAAATATACTGAAGTAAGGCTGCCAAGAGGACTTGAAAGCGGGGCAGAATTGCAGGAAACCGATTTCAGGAGGTAGACTGGAATTGCATTTAAAGCATAGGAAAAGAGGCAGAACGTCCACAATGATGCACTTGGCCAAAAAGGGCATATGCGTTTTTTCCTGAATATATTCAGGAAAAAACGCATACGCCCTTTTTGGCCAACCAAGCAAGCTTGCAAAGGAAATCTGCACTACAATGAAGTCTCACTTCCCCCCGGTCAAAAGGGCCATCTGAGAAAAGTGTAAAATCCAGAAAGGCAGGACAGGCCATGGAGAACTGGGAGCCTTGTTATGCTGATGGGCGGGATGTAAATTGCCAACAGCCACTCGGGAGAGGTGTATGGTGTTTCCTGAAACATCTAAAAAACAAAGCAACAGAGCCTAGGGCACTTCCACTTATGGTCCTATAGCTTAGGGAAATTAAAATCAAAAAGACACAGCCACCCCAAAGTTTGGGACGGCTCTGTTTACAAGAACCTCGTTTACGGTACAAGTTCAATATCGCAGAAAGTGAAAAATGGATAAAGAAGTTGTGGTACTTACGTACAATGCAATATCACTCAGCAATGAAATCTATGTCATCAGGCCCGTAGCAGCATAATGAGTGGATTCAGGTATGATGATTCTAACTGAAATAAGTCACACAGAAAAAGAAACATCATAAGATATCACTAATACACGGAATGTAAACTTGGCTACACAGGAACTGGATTACAAAACAGAACAGGGTCTCAAATTTAGAAAACCAACTTATGCTTGCTTAAGGGGAAAGGTGAGTTGGGGTGCTGCATAAAACCAGAGATTGAAATGAGCACAGATAAAGTTCCTTAAGCCAAATATGGAATAGACAAGAACTACTCCTTGCTCAACGAAATGGACTCAACACCCCATATTAAACGCCTAAGAATGTACCTGACTAGTAAGTATCTTAAAACCTATGGATTGCTATGTGTCTGAAAGAAAATCAAGCATGTGTACAGGGGCATAAACGCAGCAGTGATAGGATTGGAGAGGTTCGGTGAGCAAATGAAGACCCTTTGAAGTCATATTGCATGGTACCCATTCCACGGGTCTCAACTCTCCAGGTTTAAGGGATTCTTCCTTCAGCTAAAACATGCACGTGGAACCCAGAGTATGATCAACCGTGTGATCGGGAGACGTGTTCCAATATGTCTCAGTTCTCGTCCCCTGGTACTCGGGTGCAACATTCCACACGCTTTACTAACACTCTCCCGACTTGGAGAGTCAGTGCCTTTAACCTCCTGTTTGGCCCAGTTTGCAATTTCTGCGGAAGATGAACAGGAATAGGGAGAACCAATGAGAGACTAGCTGGAGGTGTCTGGACGGGCAAATTTAACTCTCATTTCCCACCAGGAAGAGGAATTAACCAAAGGCTCAGCGTGCCGTGCCGGAACCAAACTAGGGCCTGAAGCAATCCTGCGGTGTTGCGGCCAGCTCACAAGAAAGCGAGTTGAAGAAAGGAGCTCAGGGGCACTGTAATTCACAAACCTGCAGAGTTATAAATGACAGCTATCGTCCAAAAATATACTGAAGTAAGGCTGCCAAGAGGACTTGAAAGCGGGGCAGAATTGCAGGAAACCGATTTCAGGAGGTAGACTGGAATTGCATTTAAAGCATAGGAAAAGAGGCAGAACGTCCACAATGATGCACTTGGCCAAAAAGGGCGTATGCGTTTTTTCCTGAATATATTCAGGAAAAAACGCATACGCCCTTTTTGGCCAACCAAGCAAGCTTGCAAAGGAAATCTGCACTACAATGAAGTCTCACTTCCCCCCGGTCAAAAGGGCCATCTGAAAAAAGTGTAAAATCCAGAAAGGCAGGACAGGCCATGGAGAACTGGGAGCCTTGTTATGCTGATGGGCGGGATGTAAATTGCCAACAGCCACTCGGGAGAGGTGTATGGTGTTTCCTGAAACATCTAAAAAACAAAGCAACAGAGCCTAGGGCACTTCCACTTATGGTCCTATAGCTTAGGGAAATTAAAATCAAAAAGACACAGCCACCCCAAAGTTTGGGACGGCTCTGTTTACAAGAACCTCGTTTATGGTACAAGTTCAATATCGCAGAAAGTGAAAAATGGATAAAGAAGTTGTGGTACTTACGTACAATGCAATATCACTCAGCAATGAAATCTATGTCATCAGGCCCGTAGCAGCATAATGAGTGGATTCAGGTATGATGATTCTAACTGAAATAAGTCACACAGAAAAAGAAACATCATAAGATATCACTAATACACGGGATGTAAACTTGGCTACACAGGAACTGGATTACAAAACAGAACAGGGTCTCAAATTTAGAAAACCAACTTATGCTTGCTTAAGGGGAAAGGTGAGTTGGGGTGCTGCATAAAACCAGAGATTTAAATGAGCGCAGATAAAGTTCCTTAAGCCAAATATGGAATAGACAAGAACTACTCCTTGCTCAACGAAATGGACTCAACACCCCATATTAAACGCCTAAGAATGTACCTGACTAGTAAGTATCTTAAAACCTATGGATTGCTATGTGTCTGAAAGAAAATCAAGCGTGTGTACAGGGGCATAAACGCAGCAGTGATAGGATTGGAGAGGTTCGGTGAGCAAATGAAGACCCTTTGAAGTCATATTGCATGGTACCCATTCCACGGGTCTCAACTCTCCAGGTTTAAGGGATTCTTCCTTCAGCTAAAACATGCACGTGGAACCCAGAGTATGATCAACCGTGTGATCGGGAGACGTGTTCCAATATGTCTCAGTTCTCGTCCCCTGGTACTCGGGTGCAACATTCCAGACGCTTTACTAACACTCTCCAGACTTGGAGAGTCAGTGCCTTTAACCTCCTGTTTGGCCCAGTTTGCAATTTCTGCGGAAGATGAACAGGAATAGGGAGAACCAATGAGAGACTAGCTGGAGGTGTCTGGACGGGCAAATTTAACTCTCATTTCCCACCAGGAAGAGGAATTAACCAAAGGCTCAGCGTGCCGTGCCGGAACCAGATTAGGGCCTGAAGCAATCCTGCGGTGTTGCGGCCAGCTCACAAGAAAGCGAGTTGAAGAAAGGAGCTCAGGGGCACTGTAATTCACAAACCTGCAGAGTTATAAATGACAGCTATCGTCCAAAAATATACTGAAGTAAGGCTGCCAAGAGGACTTGAAAGCGGGGCAGAATTGCAGGAAACCGATTTCAGGAGGTAGACTGGAATTGCATTTAAAGCATAGGAAAAGAGGCAGAACGTCCACAATGATGCACTTGGCCAAAAAGGGCGTATGCGTTTTTTCCTGAATATATTCAGGAAAAAACGCATACGCCCTTTTTGGCCAACCAAGCAAGCTTGCAAAGGAAATCGGCACTACAATGAAGTCTCACTTCCCCCCGGTCAAAAGGGCCATCTGAAAAAAGTGTAAAATCCAGAAAGGCAGGACAGGCCATGGAGAACTGGGAGCCTTGTTATGCTGATGGGCGGGATGTAAATTGCCAACAGCCACTCCGGAGAGGTGTATGGTGTTTCCTGAAACATCTAAAAAACAAAGCAACAGAGCCTAGGGCACTTCCACTTATGGTCCTATAGCTTAGGGAAATTAAAATCAAAAAGACACAGCCACCCCAAAGTTTGGGACGGCTCTGTTTACAAGAACCTCGTTTACGGTACAAGTTCAATATCGCAGAAAGTGAAAAATGGATAAAGAAGTTGTGGTACTTACGTACAATGCAATATCACTCAGCAATGAAATCTATGTCATCAGGCCCGTAGCAGCATAATGAGTGGATTCAGGTATGATGATTCTAACTGAAATAAGTCACACAGAAAAAGAAACATCATAAGATATCACTAATACACGGAATGTAAACTTGGCTACACAGGAACTGGATTACAAAACAGAACAGGGTCTCAAATTTAGAAAACCAACTTATGCTTGCTTAAGGGGAAAGGTGAGTTGGGGTGCTGCATAAAACCAGAGATTTAAATGAACACAGATAAAGTTCCTTAAGCCAAATATGGAATAGACAAGAACTACTCCTTGCTCAACGAAATGGACTCAACACCCCATATTAAACGCCTAAGAATGTACCTGACTAGTAAGTATCTTAAAACCTATGAATTGTTATGTCTCTGAAAGAAAATCAAGCGTGTGTACAGGGGCATAAACGCAGCAGTGATAGGATTGGAGAGGTTCGGTGAGCAAATGAAGACCCTTTGAAGTCATATTGCATGGTACCCATTCCACGGGTCTCAACTCTCCAGGTTTAAGGGATTCTGCCTTCAGGTAAAACATGCACGTGGAACCCAGAGTATGATCACCCGTGTGATCGGGAGACATGTTCCAATATGTCTCAGTTCTCGTCCCCTGGTACTCGGGTGCAACATTCCAGACGCTTTACTAACACTCTCCCGACTTGGAGAGTCAGTGCCTTTAACCTCCTGTTTGGCCCAGTTTGCAATTTCTGCGGAAAATGAACAGGAATAGGGAGAACCAATGAGAGACTAGCTGGAGGTGTCTGGACGGGCAAATTTAACTCTCATTTCCCACCAGGAAGAGGAATTAACCAAAGGCTCAGCGTGCCGTGCCGGAACCAGATTAGGGCCTGAAGCAATCCTGTGGTGTTGCGGCCAGCTCACAAGAAAGCGAGTTGAAGAAAGGAGCTCAGGGGCACTGTAATTCACAAACCTGCAGAGTTATAAATGACAGCTATCGTCCAAAAATATACTGAAGTAAGGCTGCCAAGAGGACTTGAAAGCGGGGCAGAATTGCAGGAAACCGATTTCAGGAGGTAGACTGGAATTGCATTTAAAGCATAGGAAAAGAGGCAGAACGTCCACAATGATGCACTTGGTCAAAAAGGGCGTATGCGTTTTTTTCCTGAATATATTCAGGAAAAAACGCATACGCCCTTTTTGGCCAACCAAGCAAGCTTGCAAAGGAAATCTGCACTACAATGAAGTCTCACTTCCCCCCGGTCAAAAGGGCCATCTGAAAAAAGTGTAAAATCCAGAAAGGCAGGACAGGCCATGGAGAACTGGGAGCCTTGTTATGCTGATGGGCGGGATGTAAATTGCCAAGAGCCACTCGGGAGAGGTGTATGGTGTTTCCTGAAACATCTAAAAAACAAAGCAACAGAGCCTAGGGCACTTCCACTTATGGTCCTATAGCTTAGGGAAATTAAAATCAAAAAGACACAGCCACCCCAAAGTTTGGGACGGCTCTGTTTACAAGAACCTCGTTTACGGTACAAGTTCAATATCGCAGAAAGTGAAAAATGGATAAAGAAGTTGTGGTACTTACGTACAATGCAATATCACTCAGCAATGAAATCTATGTCATCAGGCCTGTAGCAGCATAATGAGTGGATTCAGGTATGATGATTCTAACTGAAATAAGTCACACAGAAAAAGAAACATCATAAGATATCACTAATACACGGGATGTAAACTTGGCTACACAGGAACTGGATTACAAAACAGAACAGGGTCTCAAATTTAGAAAACCAACTTATGCTTGCTTAAGGGGAAAGGTGAGTTGGGGTGCTGCATAAAACCAGAGATTTAAATGAACACAGATAAAGTTCCTTAAGCCAAATATGGAATAGACAAGAACTACTCCTTGCTCAACGAAATGGACTCAACACCCGATATTAAACGCCTAAGAATGTACCTGACTAGTAAGTATCTTAAAACCTATGAATTTCTATGTCTCTGAAAGAAAATCAAGCCTGTGTACAGGGGCACAAACGCAGCAGTGATAGGATTGGAGAGGTTCGGTGAGCAAATGAAGACCCTTTGAAGTCATATTGCATGGTACCCATTCCACGGGTCTCAACTCTCCAGGTTTAAGGGATTCTTCCTTCAGCTAAAACATGCACGTGGAACCCAGAGTATGATCAACCGTGTGATCGGGAGACGTGTTCCAATATGTCTCAGTTCTCGTCCCCTGGTACTCGGGTGCAACATTCCAGACGCTTTACTAACACTCTCCCGACTTGGAGAGTCAGTGCCTTTAACCTCCTGTTTGGCCCAGTTTGCAATTTCTGCGGAAGATGAACAGGAATAGGGAGAACCAATGAGAGACTAGCTGGAGGTGTCTGGACGGGCAAATTTAACTCTCATTTCCCACCAGGAAGAGGAATTAACCAAAGGCTCAGCGTGCCGTGCCGGAACCAGATTAGGGCCTGAAGCAATCCTGCGGTGTTGCGGCCAGCTCACAAGAAAGCGAGTTGAAGAAAGGAGCTCAGGGGCACTGTAATTCACAAACCTGCAGAGTTATAAATGACAGCTATCGTCCAAAAATATACTGAAGTAAGGCTGCCAAGAGGACTTGAAAGCGGGGCAGAATTGCAGGAAACCGATTTCAGGAGGTAGACTGGAATTGCATTTAAAGCATAGGAAAAGAGGCAGAACGTCCACAATGATGCACTTGGCCAAAAAGGGCGTATGCGTTTTTTCCTGAATATATTCAGGAAAAAACGCATACGCCCTTTTTGGCCAACCAAGCAAGCTTGCAAAGGAAATCTGCACTACAATGAAGTCTCACTTCCCCCCGGTCAAAAGGGCCATCTGAAAAAAGTGTAAAATCCAGAAAGGCAGGACAGGCCATGGAGAACTGGGAGCCTTGTTATGCTGATGGGCGGGATGTAAATTGCCAACAGCCACTCGGGAGAGGTGTATGGTGTTTCCTGAAACATCTAAAAAACAAAGCAACAGAGCCTAGGGCACTTCCACTTATGGTCCTATAGCTTAGGGAAATTAAAATCAAAAAGACACAGCCACCCCAAAGTTTGGGACGGCTCTGTTTACAAGAACCTCGTTTATGGTACAAGTTCAATATCGCAGAAAGTGAAAAATGGATAAAGAAGTTGTGGTACTTACGTACAATGCAATATCACTCAGCAATGAAATCTATGTCATCAGGCCCGTAGCAGCATAATGAGTGGATTCAGGTATGATGATTCTAACTGAAATAAGTCACACAGAAAAAGAAACATCATAAGATATCACTAATACACGGGATGTAAACTTGGCTACACAGGAACTGGATTACAAAACAGAACAGGGTCTCAAATTTAGAAAACCAACTTATGCTTGCTTAAGGGGAAAGGTGAGTTGGGGTGCTGCATAAAACCAGAGATTTAAATGAGCGCAGATAAAGTTCCTTAAGCCAAATATGGAATAGACAAGAACTACTCCTTGCTCAACGAAATGGACTCAACACCCCATATTAAACGCCTAAGAATGTACCTGACTAGTAAGTATCTTAAAACCTATGGATTGCTATGTGTCTGAAAGAAAATCAAGCGTGTGTACAGGGGCATAAACGCAGCAGTGATAGGATTGGAGAGGTTCGGTGAGCAAATGAAGACCCTTTGAAGTCATATTGCATGGTACCCATTCCACGGGTCTCAACTCTCCAGGTTTAAGGGATTCTTCCTTCAGCTAAAACATGCACGTGGAACCCAGAGTATGATCAACCGTGTGATCGGGAGACGTGTTCCAATATGTCTCAGTTCTCGTCCCCTGGTACTCGGGTGCAACATTCCAGACGCTTTACTAACACTCTCCAGACTTGGAGAGTCAGTGCCTTTAACCTCCTGTTTGGCCCAGTTTGCAATTTCTGCGGAAGATGAACAGGAATAGGGAGAACCAATGAGAGACTAGCTGGAGGTGTCTGGACGGGCAAATTTAACTCTCATTTCCCACCAGGAAGAGGAATTAACCAAAGGCTCAGCGTGCCGTGCCGGAACCAGATTAGGGCCTGAAGCAATCCTGCGGTGTTGCGGCCAGCTCACAAGAAAGCGAGTTGAAGAAAGGAGCTCAGGGGCACTGTAATTCACAAACCTGCAGAGTTATAAATGACAGCTATCGTCCAAAAATATACTGAAGTAAGGCTGCCAAGAGGACTTGAAAGCGGGGCAGAATTGCAGGAAACCGATTTCAGGAGGTAGACTGGAATTGCATTTAAAGCATAGGAAAAGAGGCAGAACGTCCACAATGATGCACTTGGCCAAAAAGGGCGTATGCGTTTTTTCCTGAATATATTCAGGAAAAAACGCATACGCCCTTTTTGGCCAACCAAGCAAGCTTGCAAAGGAAATCGGCACTACAATGAAGTCTCACTTCCCCCCGGTCAAAAGGGCCATCTGAAAAAAGTGTAAAATCCAGAAAGGCAGGACAGGCCATGGAGAACTGGGAGCCTTGTTATGCTGATGGGCGGGATGTAAATTGCCAACAGCCACTCCGGAGAGGTGTATGGTGTTTCCTGAAACATCTAAAAAACAAAGCAACAGAGCCTAGGGCACTTCCACTTATGGTCCTATAGCTTAGGGAAATTAAAATCAAAAAGACACAGCCACCCCAAAGTTTGGGACGGCTCTGTTTACAAGAACCTCGTTTACGGTACAAGTTCAATATCGCAGAAAGTGAAAAATGGATAAAGAAGTTGTGGTACTTACGTACAATGCAATATCACTCAGCAATGAAATCTATGTCATCAGGCCCGTAGCAGCATAATGAGTGGATTCAGGTATGATGATTCTAACTGAAATAAGTCACACAGAAAAAGAAACATCATAAGATATCACTAATACACGGAATGTAAACTTGGCTACACAGGAACTGGATTACAAAACAGAACAGGGTCTCAAATTTAGAAAACCAACTTATGCTTGCTTAAGGGGAAAGGTGAGTTGGGGTGCTGCATCAAACCAGAGATTGAAATGAGCACAGATAAAGTTCCTTAAGCCAAATATGGAATAGACAAGAACTACTCCTTGCTCAACGAAATGGACTCAACACCCCATATTAAACGCCTAAGAATGTACCTGACTAGTAAGTATCTTAAAACCTATGGATTGCTATGTGTCTGAAAGAAAATCAAGCGTGTGTACAGGGGCATAAACGCAGCAGTGATAGGATTGGAGAGGTTCGGTGAGCAAATGAAGACCCTTTGAAGTCATATTGCATGGTACCCATTCCACGGGTCTCAACTCTCCAGGTTTAAGGGATTCTTCCTTCAGCTAAAACATGCACGTGGAACCCAGAGTATGATCAACCGTGTGATCGGGAGACGTGTTCCAATATGTCTCAGTTCTCGTCCCCTGGTACTCGGGTGCAACATTCCAGACGCTTTACTAACACTCTCCAGACTTGGAGAGTCAGTGCCTTTAACCTCCTGTTTGGCCCAGTTTGCAATTTCTGCGGAAGATGAACAGGAATAGGGAGAACCAATGAGAGACTAGCTGGAGGTGTCTGGACGGGCAAATTTAACTCTCATTTCCCACCAGGAAGAGGAATTAACCAAAGGCTCAGCGTGCCGTGCCGGAACCAGATTAGGGCCTGAAGCAATCCTGCGGTGTTGCGGCCAGCTCACAAGAAAGCGAGTTGAAGAAAGGAGCTCAGGGGCACTGTAATTCACAAACCTGCAGAGTTATAAATGACAGCTATCGTCCAAAAATATACTGAAGTAAGGCTGCCAAGAGGACTTGAAAGCGGGGCAGAATTGCAGGAAACCGATTTCAGGAGGTAGACTGGAATTGCATTTAAAGCATAGGAAAAGAGGCAGAACGTCCACAATGATGCACTTGGCCAAAAAGGGCGTATGCGTTTTTTCCTGAATATATTCAGGAAAAAACGCATACGCCCTTTTTGGCCAACCAAGCAAGCTTGCAAAGGAAATCGGCACTACAATGAAGTCTCACTTCCCCCCGGTCAAAAGGGCCATCTGAAAAAAGTGTAAAATCCAGAAAGGCAGGACAGGCCATGGAGAACTGGGAGCCTTGTTATGCTGATGGGCGGGATGTAAATTGCCAACAGCCACTCCGGAGAGGTGTATGGTGTTTCCTGAAACATCTAAAAAACAAAGCAACAGAGCCTAGGGCACTTCCACTTATGGTCCTATAGCTTAGGGA
Source organism: Leucopleurus acutus (assembly GCF_964270905.1). Taxonomy (NCBI): domain Eukaryota; kingdom Metazoa; phylum Chordata; class Mammalia; order Artiodactyla; family Delphinidae; genus Leucopleurus; species Leucopleurus acutus. The sequence goes on from NW_028139192.1 coordinate 941,870, forward strand.
AATTAAAATCAAAAAGACACAGCCACCCCAAAGTTTGGGACGGCTCTGTTTACAAGAACCTCGTTTACGGTACAAGTTCAATATCGCAGAAAGTGAAAAATGGATAAAGAAGTTGTGGTACTTACGTACAATGCAATATCACTCAGCAATGAAATCTATGTCATCAGGCCCGTAGCAGCATAATGAGTGGATTCAGGTATGATGATTCTAACTGAAATAAGTCACACAGAAAAAGAAACATCATAAGATATCACTAATACACGGAATGTAAACTTGGCTACACAGGAACTGGATTACAAAACAGAACAGGGTCTCAAATTTAGAAAACCAACTTATGCTTGCTTAAGGGGAAAGGTGAGTTGGGGTGCTGCATAAAACCAGAGATTTAAATGAACACAGATAAAGTTCCTTAAGCCAAATATGGAATAGACAAGAACTACTCCTTGCTCAACGAAATGGACTCAACACCCCATATTAAACGCCTAAGAATGTACCTGACTAGTAAGTATCTTAAAACCTATGAATTGTTATGTCTCTGAAAGAAAATCAAGCGTGTGTACAGGGGCATAAACGCAGCAGTGATAGGATTGGAGAGGTTCGGTGAGCAAATGAAGACCCTTTGAAGTCATATTGCATGGTACCCATTCCACGGGTCTCAACTCTCCAGGTTTAAGGGATTCTGCCTTCAGGTAAAACATGCACGTGGAACCCAGAGTATGATCACCCGTGTGATCGGGAGACATGTTCCAATATGTCTCAGTTCTCGTCCCCTGGTACTCGGGTGCAACATTCCAGACGCTTTACTAACACTCTCCCGACTTGGAGAGTCAGTGCCTTTAACCTCCTGTTTGGCCCAGTTTGCAATTTCTGCGGAAAATGAACAGGAATAGGGAGAACCAATGAGAGACTAGCTGGAGGTGTCTGGACGGGCAAATTTAACTCTCATTTCCCACCAGGAAGAGGAATTAACCAAAGGCTCAGCGTGCCGTGCCGGAACCAGATTAGGGCCTGAAGCAATCCTGCGGTGTTGCGGCCAGCTCACAAGAAAGCGAGTTGAAGAAAGGAGCTCAGGGGCACTGTAATTCACAAACCTGCAGAGTTATAAATGACAGCTATCGTCCAAAAATATACTGAAGTAAGGCTGCCAAGAGGACTTGAAAGCGGGGCAGAATTGCAGGAAACCGATTTCAGGAGGTAGACTGGAATTGCATTTAAAGCATAGGAAAAGAGGCAGAACGTCCACAATGATGCACTTGGCCAAAAAGGGCGTATGCGTTTTTTCCTGAATATATTCAGGAAAAAACGCATACGCCCTTTTTGGCCAACCAAGCAAGCTTGCAAAGGAAATCGGCACTACAATGAAGTCTCACTTCCCCCCGGTCAAAAGGGCCATCTGAAAAAAGTGTAAAATCCAGAAAGGCAGGACAGGCCATGGAGAACTGGGAGCCTTGTTATGCTGATGGGCGGGATGTAAATTGCCAACAGCCACTCCGGAGAGGTGTATGGTGTTTCCTGAAACATCTAAAAAACAAAGCAACAGAGCCTAGGGCACTTCCACTTATGGTCCTATAGCTTAGGGAAATTAAAATCAAAAAGACACAGCCACCCCAAAGTTTGGGACGGCTCTGTTTACAAGAACCTCGTTTACGGTACAAGTTCAATATCGCAGAAAGTGAAAAATGGATAAAGAAGTTGTGGTACTTACGTACAATGCAATATCACTCAGCAATGAAATCTATGTCATCAGGCCCGTAGCAGCATAATGAGTGGATTCAGGTATGATGATTCTAACTGAAATAAGTCACACAGAAAAAGAAACATCATAAGATATCACTAATACACGGAATGTAAACTTGGCTACACAGGAACTGGATTACAAAACAGAACAGGGTCTCAAATTTAGAAAACCAACTTATGCTTGCTTAAGGGGAAAGGTGAGTTGGGGTGCTGCATAAAACCAGAGATTTAAATGAACACAGATAAAGTTCCTTAAGCCAAATATGGAATAGACAAGAACTACTCCTTGCTCAACGAAATGGACTCAACACCCCATATTAAACGCCTAAGAATGTACCTGACTAGTAAGTATCTTAAAACCTATGAATTGTTATGTCTCTGAAAGAAAATCAAGCGTGTGTACAGGGGCATAAACGCAGCAGTGATAGGATTGGAGAGGTTCGGTGAGCAAATGAAGACCCTTTGAAGTCATATTGCATGGTACCCATTCCACGGGTCTCAACTCTCCAGGTTTAAGGGATTCTGCCTTCAGGTAAAACATGCACGTGGAACCCAGAGTATGATCACCCGTGTGATCGGGAGACATGTTCCAATATGTCTCAGTTCTCGTCCCCTGGTACTCGGGTGCAACATTCCAGACGCTTTACTAACACTCTCCCGACTTGGAGAGTCAGTGCCTTTAACCTCCTGTTTGGCCCAGTTTGCAATTTCTGCGGAAAATGAACAGGAATAGGGAGAACCAATGAGAGACTAGCTGGAGGTGTCTGGACGGGCAAATTTAACTCTCATTTCCCACCAGGAAGAGGAATTAACCAAAGGCTCAGCGTGCCGTGCCGGAACCAGATTAGGGCCTGAAGCAATCCTGTGGTGTTGCGGCCAGCTCACAAGAAAGCGAGTTGAAGAAAGGAGCTCAGGGGCACTGTAATTCACAAACCTGCAGAGTTATAAATGACAGCTATCGTCCAAAAATATACTGAAGTAAGGCTGCCAAGAGGACTTGAAAGCGGGGCAGAATTGCAGGAAACCGATTTCAGGAGGTAGACTGGAATTGCATTTAAAGCATAGGAAAAGAGGCAGAACGTCCACAATGATGCACTTGGTCAAAAAGGGCGTATGCGTTTTTTTCCTGAATATATTCAGGAAAAAACGCATACGCCCTTTTTGGCCAACCAAGCAAGCTTGCAAAGGAAATCTGCACTACAATGAAGTCTCACTTCCCCCGGTCAAAAGGGCCATCTGAAAAAAGTGTAAAATCCAGAAAGGCAGGACAGGCCATGGAGAACTGGGAGCCTTGTTATGCTGATGGGCGGGATGTAAATTGCCAAGAGCCACTCGGGAGAGGTGTATGGTGTTTCCTGAAACATCTAAAAAACAAAGCAACAGAGCCTAGGGCACTTCCACTTATGGTCCTATAGCTTAGGGAAATTAAAATCAAAAAGACACAGCCACCCCAAAGTTTGGGACGGCTCTGTTTACAAGAACCTCGTTTACGGTACAAGTTCAATATCGCAGAAAGTGAAAAATGGATAAAGAAGTTGTGGTACTTACGTACAATGCAATATCACTCAGCAATGAAATCTATGTCATCAGGCCTGTAGCAGCATAATGAGTGGATTCAGGTATGATGATTCTAACTGAAATAAGTCACACAGAAAAAGAAACATCATAAGATATCACTAATACACGGGATGTAAACTTGGCTACACAGGAACTGGATTACAAAACAGAACAGGGTCTCAAATTTAGAAAACCAACTTATGCTTGCTTAAGGGGAAAGGTGAGTTGGGGTGCTGCATAAAACCAGAGATTTAAATGAACACAGATAAAGTTCCTTAAGCCAAATATGGAATAGACAAGAACTACTCCTTGCTCAACGAAATGGACTCAACACCCGATATTAAACGCCTAAGAATGTACCTGACTAGTAAGTATCTTAAAACCTATGAATTTCTATGTCTCTGAAAGAAAATCAAGCCTGTGTACAGGGGCACAAACGCAGCAGTGATAGGATTGGAGAGGTTCGGTGAGCAAATGAAGACCCTTTGAAGTCATATTGCATGGTACCCATTCCACGGGTCTCAACTCTCCAGGTTTAAGGGATTCTTCCTTCAGCTAAAACATGCACGTGGAACCCAGAGTATGATCAACCGTGTGATCGGGAGACGTGTTCCAATATGTCTCAGTTCTCGTCCCCTGGTACTCGGGTGCAACATTCCACACGCTTTACTAACACTCTCCCGACTTGGAGAGTCAGTGCCTTTAACCTCCTGTTTGGCCCAGTTTGCAATTTCTGCGGAAGATGAACAGGAATAGGGAGAACCAATGAGAGACTAGCTGGAGGTGACTGGACGGGCAAATTTAACTCTCATTTCCCACCAGGAAGAGGAATTAACCAAAGGCTCAGCGTGCCGTGCCGGAACCAGATTAGGGCCTGAAGCAATCCTGCGGTGTTGCGGCCAGCTCACAAGAAAGCGAGTTGAAGAAAGGAGCTCAGGGGCACTGTAATTCACAAACCTGCAGAGTTATAAATGACAGCTATCGTCCAAAAATATACTGAAGTAAGGCTGCCAAGAGGACTTGAAAGCGGGGCAGAATTGCAGGAAACCGATTTCAGGAGGTAGACTGGAATTGCATTTAAAGCATAGGAAAGGAGGCAGAACGTCCACAATGATGCACTTGGCCAAAAAGGGCGTATGCGTTTTTTCCTGAATATATTCAGGAAAAAACGCATACGCCCTTTTTGGCCAACCAAGCAAGCTTGCAAAGGAAATCTGCACTACAATGAAGTCTCACTTCCCCCCGGTCAAAAGGGCCATCTGAGAAAAGTGTAAAATCCAGAAAGGCAGGACAGGCCATGGAGAACTGGGAGCCTTGTTATGCTGATGGGCGGGATGTAAATTGCCAACAGCCACTCGGGAGAGGTGTATGGTGTTTCCTGAAACATCTAAAAAACAAAGCAACAGAGCCTAGGGCACTTCCACTTATGGTCCTATAGCTTAGGGAAATTAAAATCAAAAAGACACAGCCACCCCAAAGTTTGGGACGGCTCTGTTTACAAGAACCTCGTTTACGGTACAAGTTCAATATCGCAGAAAGTGAAAAATGGATAAAGAAGTTGTGGTACTTACGTACAATGCAATATCACTCAGCAATGAAATCTATGTCATCAGGCCCGTAGCAGCATAATGAGTGGATTCAGGTATGATGATTCTAACTGAAATAAGTCACACAGAAAATGAAACATCATAAGATATCACTAATACACGGGATGTAAACTTGGCTACACAGGAACTGGATTACAAAACAGAACAGGGTCTCAAATTTAGAAAACCAACTTATGCTTGCTTAAGGGGAAAGGTGAGTTGGGGTGCTGCATAAAACCAGAGATTGAAATGAGCACAGATAAAGTTCCTTAAGCCAAATATGGAATAGACAAGAACTACTCCTTGCTCAATGAAATGGACTCAACACCCCATATTAAACGCCTAAGAATGTACCTGACTAGTAAGTATCTTACAACCTATGGATTGCTATGTGTCTGAAAGAAAATCAAGCGTGTGTACAGGGGCATAAACGCAGCAGTGATAGGATTGGAGAGGTTCGGTGAGCAAATGAAGACCCTTTGAAGTCATATTGCATGGTACCCATTCCACGGGTCTCAACTCTCCAGGTTTAAGGGATTCTTCCTTCAGCTAAAACATGCACGTGGAACCCAGAGTATGATCAACCGTGTGATCGGGAGACGTGTTCCAATATGTCTCAGTTCTCGTCCCCTGGTACTCGGGTGCAACATTCCAGATGCTTTACTAACACTCTCCCGACTTGGAGAGTCAGTGCCTTTAACCTCCTGTTTGGCCCAGTTTGCAATTTCTGCGGAAGATGAACAGGAATAGGGAGAACCAATGAGAGACTAGCTGGAGGTGTCTGGACGGGCAAATTTAACTCTCATTTCCCACCAGGAAGAGGAATTAACCAAAGGCTCAGCGTGCCGTGCCGGAACCAGATTAGGGCCTGAAGCAATCCTGCGGTGTTGCGGCCAGCTCACAAGAAAGCGAGTTGAAGAAAGGAGCTCAGGGGCACTGTAATTCACAAACCTGCAGAGTTATAAATGACAGCTATCGTCCAAAAATATACTGAAGTAAGGCTGCCAAGAGGACTTGAAAGCGGGGCAGAATTGCAGGAAACCGATTTCAGGAGGTAGACTGGAATTGCATTTAAAGCATAGGAAAAGAGGCAGAACGTCCACAATGATGCACTTGGCCAAAAAGGGCGTATGCGTTTTTTCCTGAATATATTCAGGAAAAAACGCATACGCCCTTTTTGGCCAACCAAGCAAGCTTGCAAAGGAAATCTGCACTACAATGAAGTCTCACTTCCCCCCGGTCAAAAGGGCCATCTGAAAAAAGTGTAAAATCCAGAAAGGCAGGACAGGCCATGGAGAACTGGGAGCCTTGTTATGCTGATGGGCGGGATGTAAATTGCCAACAGCCACTCGGGAGAGGTGTATGGTGTTTCCTGAAACATCTAAAAAACAAAGCAACAGAGCCTAGGGCACTTCCACTTATGGTCCTATAGCTTAGGGAAGTTAAAATCAAAAAGACACAGCCACCCCAAAGTTTGGGACGGCTCTGTTTACAAGAACCTCGTTTACAGTACAAGTTCAATATCGCAGAAAGTGAAAAATGGATAAAGAAGTTGTGGTACTTACGTACAATGCAATATCACTCAGCAATGAAATCTATGTCATCAGGCCCGTAGCAGCATAATGAGTGGATTCAGGTATGATGATTCTAACTGAAATAAGTCACACAGAAAAAGAAACATCATAAGATATCACTAATACACGGAATGTAAACTTGGCTACACAGGAACTGGATTACAAAACAGAACAGGGTCTCAAATTTAGAAAACCAACTTATGCTTGCTTAAGGGGAAAGGTGAGTTGGGGTGCTGCATCAAACCAGAGATTGAAATGAGCACAGATAAAGTTCCTTAAGCCAAATATGAAATAGACAAGAACTACTCCTTGCTCAACGAAATGGACTCAACACCCCATATTAAACGCCTAAGAATGTACCTGACTAGTAAGTATCTTAAAACCTATGGATTGCTATGTGTCTGAAAGAAAATCAAGCGTGTGTACAGGGGCATAAACGCAGCAGTGATAGGATTGGAGAGGTTCGGTGAGCAAATGAAGACCCTTTGAAGTCATATTGCATGGTACCCATTCCACGGGTCTCAACTCTCCAGGTTTAAGGGATTCTTCCTTCAGCTAAAACATGCACGTGGAACCCAGAGTATGATCAACCGTGTGATCGGGAGACGTGTTCCAATATGTCTCAGTTCTCGTCCCCTGGTACTCGGGTGCAACATTCCAGACGCTTTACTAACACTCTCCCGACTTGGAGAGTCAGTGCCTTTAACCTCCTGTTTGGCCCAGTTTGCAATTTCTGCGGAAGATGAACAGGAATAGGGAGAACCAATGAGAGACTAGCTGGAGGTGTCTGGACGGGCAAATTTAACTCTCATTTCCCACCAGGAAGAGGAATTAACCAAAGGCTCAGCGTGCCGTGCCGGAACCAGATTAGGGCCTGAAGCAATCCTGCGGTGTTGCGGCCAGCTCACAAGAAAGCGAGTTGAAGAAAGGAGCTCAGGGGCACTGTAATTCACAAACCTGCAGAGTTATAAATGACAGCTATCGTCCAAAAATATACTGAAGTAAGGCTGCCAAGAGGACTTGAAAGCGGGGCAGAATTGCAGGAAACCGATTTCAGGAGGTAGACTGGAATTGCATTTAAAGCATAGGAAAAGAGGCAGAACGTCCACAATGATGCACTTGGCCAAAAAGGGCGTATGCGTTTTTTCCTGAATATATTCAGGAAAAAACGCATACGCCCTTTTTGGCCAACCAAGCAAGCTTGCAAAGGAAATCTGCACTACAATGAAGTCTCACTTCCCCCCGGTCAAAAGGGCCATCTGAAAAAAGTGTAAAATCCAGAAAGGCAGGACAGGCCATGGAGAACTGGGAGCCTTGTTATGCTGATGGGTGGGATGTAAATTGCCAAGAGCCACTCCGGAGAGGTGTATGGTGTTTCCTGAAACATCTAAAAAACAAAGCAACAGAGCCTAGGGCACTTCCACTTATGGTCCTATAGCTTAGGGAAATTAAAATCAAAAAGACACAGCCACCCCAAAGTTTGGGACGGCTCTGTTTACAAGAACCTCGTTTACGGTACAAGTTCAATATCGCAGAAAGTGAAAACTGGATAAAGAAGTTGTGGTACTTACGTACAATGCAATATCACTCAGCAATGAAATCTATGTCATCAGGCCCGTAGCAGCATAATGAGTGGATTCAGGTATGATGATTCTAACTGAAATAAGTCACACAGAAAAAGAAACATCATAAGATATCACTAATACACGGGATGTAAACTTGGCTACACAGGAACTGGATTACAAAACAGAACAGGGTCTCAAATTTAGAAAACCAACTTATGCTTGCTTAAGGGGAAAGGTGAGTTGGGGTGCTGCATAAAACCAGAGATTGAAATGAGCACAGATAAAGTTCCTTAAGCCAAATATGGAATAGACAAGAACTACTCCTTGCTCAACGAAATGGACTCAACACCCCATATTAAACGCCTAAGAATGTACCTGACTAGTAAGTATCTTAAAACCTATGAATTGTTATGTCTCTGAAAGAAAATCAAGCGTGTGTACAGGGGCATAAACGCAGCAGTGATAGGTTTGGAGAGGTTCGGTGAGCAAATGAAGACCCTTTGAAGTCATATTGCATGGTACCCATTCCACGGGTCTCAACTCTCCAGGTTTAAGGGATTCTGCCTTCAGGTAAAACATGCACGTGGAACCCAGAGTATGATCACCCGTGTGATCGGGAGACATGTTCCAATATGTCTCAGTTCTCGTCCCCCGGTACTCGGGTGCAACATTCCAGACGCTTTACTAACACTCTCCCGACTTGGAGAGTCAGTGCCTTTAACCTCCTGTTTGGCCCAGTTTGCAATTTCTGCGGAAAATGAACAGGAATAGGGAGAACCAATGAGAGACTAGCTGGAGGTGTCTGGACGGGCAAATTTAACTCTCATTTCCCACCAGGAAGAGGAATTAACCAAAGGCTCAGCGTGCCGTGCTGGAACAAGAGTAGGGCCTGAAGCAATCCTGCGGTGTTGCGGCCAGCTCACAAGAAAGCGAGTTGAAGAAAGGAGCTCAGGGGCACTGTAATTCACAAACCTGCAGAGTTATAAATGACAACTATCGTCCAAAAATATACTGAAGTAAGGCTGCCAAGAGGACTTGAAAGCGGGGCAGAATTGCAGGAAACCGATTTCAGGAGGTAGACTGGAATTGCATTTAAAGCATAGGAAAAGAGGCAGAACGTCCACAATGATGCACTTGGCCAAAAAGGGCGTATGCGTTTTTTCCTGAATATATTCAGGAAAAAACGCATACGCCCTTTTTGGCCAACCAAGCAAGCTTGCAAAGGAAATCTGCACTACAATGAAGTCTCACTTCCCCCCGGTCAAAAGGGCCATCTGAAAAAAGTGTAAAATCCAGAAAGGCAGGACAGGCCATGGAGAACTGGGAGCCTTGTTATGCTGATGGGCGGGATGTAAATTGCCAAGAGCCACTCCGGAGAGGTGTATGGTGTTTCCTGAAACATCTAAAAAACAAAGCAACAGAGCCTAGGGCACTTCCACTTATGGTCCTATAGCTTAGGGAAATTAAAATCAAAAAGACACAGCCACCCCAAAGTTTGGTACGGCTCTGTTTACAAGAACCTCGTTTACGGTACAAGTTCAATATCGCAGAAAGTGAAAAATGGATAAAGAAGTTGTGGTACTTACGTACAATGCAATATCACTCAGCAATGAAATCTATGTCATCAGGCCCGTAGCAGCATAATGAGTGGATTCAGGTATGATGATTCTAACTGAAATAAGTCACACAGAAAAAGAAACATCATAAGATATCACTAATACACGGAATGTAAACTTGGCTACACAGGAACTGGATTACAAAACAGAACAGGGTCTCAAATTTAGAAAACCAACTTATGCTTGCTTAAGGGGAAAGGTGAGTTGGGGTGCTGGATAAAACCAGAGATTTAAATGAACACAGATAAAGTTCCTTAAGCCAAATATGGAATAGACAAGAACTACTCCTTGCTCAACGAAATGGACTCAACACCCCATATTAAACGCCTAAGAATGTACCTGACTAGTAAGTATCTTAAAACCTATGAATTGTTATGTCTCTGAAAGAAAATCAAGCGTGTGTACAGGGGCATAAACGCAGCAGTGATAGGATTGGAGAGGTTCGGTGAGCAAATGAAGACCCTTTGAAGTCATATTGCATGGTACCCATTCCACGGGTCTCAACTCTCCAGGTTTAAGGGATTCTGCCTTCAGGTAAAACATGCACGTGGAACCCAGAGTATGATCACCCGTGTGATCGGGAGACGTGTTCCAATATGTCTCAGTTCTCGTCCCCTGGTACTCGGGTGCAACATTCCAGACGCTTTACTAACACTCTCCCGACTTGGAGAGTCAGTGCCTTTAACCTCCTGTTAGGCCCAGTTTGCAATTTCTGCGGAAAATGAACAGGAATAGGGAGAACCAATGAGAGACTAGCTGGAGGTGTCTGGACGGGCAAATTTAACTCTCATTTCCCACCAGGAAGAGGAATTAACCAAAGGCTCAGCGTGCCGTGCCGGAACCAGATTAGGGCCTGAAGCAATCCTGCGGTGTTGCGGCCAGCTCACAAGAAAGCGAGTTGAAGAAAGGAGCTCAGGGGCACTGTAATTCACAAACCTGCAGAGTTATAAATGACAGCTATCGTCCAAAAATATACTGAAGTAAGGCTGCCAAGAGGACTTGAAAGCGGGGCAGAATTGCAGGAAACCGATTTCAGGAGGTAGACTGGAATTGCATTTAAAGCATAGGAAAAGAGGCAGAACGTCCACAATGATGCACTTGGTCAAAAAGGGCGTATGCGTTTTTTTCCTGAATATATTCAGGAAAAAACGCATACGCCCTTTTTGGCCAACCAAGCAAGCTTGCAAAGGAAATCTGCACTACAATGAAGTCTCACTTCCCCCCGGTCAAAAGGGCCATCTGAAAAAAGTGTAAAATCCAGAAAGGCAGGACAGGCCATGGAGAACTGGGAGCCTTGTTATGCTGATGGGCGGGATGTAAATTGCCAAGAGCCACTCCGGAGAGGTGTATGGTGTTTCCTGAAACATCTAAAAAACAAAGCAACAGAGCCTAGGGCACTTCCACTTATGGTCCTATAGCTTAGGGAAATTAAAATCAAAAAGACACAGCCACCCCAAAGTTTGGGACGGCTCTGTTTACAAGAACCTCGTTTACGGTACAAGTTCAATATCGCAGAAAGTGAAAAATGGATAAAGAAGTTGTGGTACTTACGTACAATGCAATATCACTCAGCAATGAAATCTATGTCATCAGGCCCGTAGCAGCATAATGAGTGGATTCAGGTATGATGATTCTAACTGAAATAAGTCACACAGAAAAAGAAACATCATAAGATATCACTAATACACGGGATGTAAACTTGGCTACACAGGAACTGGATTACAAAACAGAACAGGGTCTCAAATTTAGAAAACCAACTTATTCTTGCTTAAGGGGAAAGGTGAGTTGGGGTGCTGCATAAAACCAGAGATTTAAATGAACACAGATAAAGTTCCTTAAGCCAAATATGGAATAGACAAGAACTACTCCTTGCTCAACGAAATGGACTCAACACCCGATATTAAACGCCTAAGAATGTACCTGACTAGTAAGTATCTTAAAACCTATGAATTGCTATGTCTCTGAAAGAAAATCAAGCCTGTGTACAGGGGCACAAACGCAGCAGTGATAGGATTGGAGAGGTTCGGTGAGCAAATGAAGACCCTTTGAAGTCATATTGCATGGTACCCATTCCACGGGTCTCAACTCTCCAGGTTTAAGGGATTCTTCCTTCAGCTAAAACATGCACGTGGAACCCAGAGTATGATCAACCGTGTGATCGGGAGACGTGTTCCAATATGTCTCAGTTCTCGTCCCCTGGTACTCGGGTGCAACATTCCAGACGCTTTACTAACACTCTCCCGACTTGGAGAGTCAGTGCCTTTAACCTCCTGTTTGGCCCAGTTTGCAATTTCTGCGGAAGATGAACAGGAATAGGGAGAACCAATGAGAGACTAGCTGGAGGTGACTGGACGGGCAAATTTAACTCTCATTTCCCACCAGGAAGAGGAATTAACCAAAGGCTCAGCGTGCCGTGCCGGAACCAGATTAGGGCCTGAAGCAATCCTGCGGTGTTGCGGCCAGCTCACAAGAAAGCGAGTTGAAGAAAGGAGCTCAGGGGCACTGTAATTCACAAACCTGCAGAGTTATAAATGACAGCTATCGTCCAAAAATATACTGAAGTAAGGCTGCCAAGAGGACTTGAAAGCGGGGCAGAATTGCAGGAAACCGATTTCAGGAGGTAGACTGGAATTGCATTTAAAGCATAGGAAAAGAGGCAGAACGTCCACAATGATGCACTTGGCCAAAAAGGGCGTATGCGTTTTTTCCTGAATATATTCAGGAAAAAACGCATACGCCCTTTTTGGCCAACCAAGCAAGCTTGCAAAGGAAATCGGCACTACAATGAAGTCTCACTTCCCCCCGGTCAAAAGGGCCATCTGAAAAAAGTGTAAAATCCAGAAAGGCAGGACAGGCCATGGAGAACTGGGAGCCTTGTTATGCTGATGGGCGGGATGTAAATTGCCAACAGCCACTCGGGAGAGGTGTATGGTGTTTCCTGAAACATCCAAAAAACAAAGCAACAGAGCCTAGGGCACTTCCACTTATGGTCCTATAGCTTAGGGAAATTAAAATCAAAAAGACACAGCCACCCCAAAGTTTGGGACGGCTCTATTTACAAGAACCTCGTTTACGGTACAAGTTCAATATCGCAGAAAGTGAAAAATGGATAAAGAAGTTGTGGTACTTACGTACAATGCAATATCACTCAGCAATGAAATCTATGTCATCAGGCCCGTAGCAGCATAATGAGTGGATTCAGGTATGATGATTCTAACTGAAATAAGTCACACAGAAAAAGAAACATCATAAGATATCACTAATACACGGGATGTAAACTTGGCTACACAGGAACTGGATTACAAAACAGAACAGGGTCTCAAATTTAGAAAACCAACTTATGCTTGCTTAAGGGGAAAGGTGAGTTGGGGTGCTGCATCAAACCAGAGATTGAAATGAGCACAGATAAAGTTCCTTAAGCCAAATATGGAATAGACAAGAACTACTCCTTGCTCAACGAAATGGACTCAACACCCCATATTAAACGCCTAAGAATGTACCTGACTAGTAAGTATCTTACAACCTATGGATTGCTATGTGTCTGAAAGAAAATCAAGCGTGTGTACAGGGGCATAAACGCAGCAGTGATAGGATTGGAGAGGTTCGGTGAGCAAATGAAGACCCTTTGAATTCATATTGCATGGTACCCATTCCACGGGTCTCAACTCTCCAGGTTTAAGGGATTCTTCCTTCAGCTAAAACATGCACGTGGAACCCAGAGTATGATCAACCGTGTGATCGGGAGACGTGTTCCAATATGTCTCAGTTCTCGTCCCCTGGTACTCGGGTGCAACATTCCAGATGCTTTACTAACACTCTCCCGACTTGGAGAGTCAGTGCCTTTAACCTCCTGTTTGGCCCAGTTTGCAATTTCTGCGGAAGATGAACAGGAATAGGGAGAACCAATGAGAGACTAGCTGGAGGTGTCTGGACGGGCAAATTTAACTCTCATTTCCCACCAGGAAGAGGAATTAACCAAAGGCTCAGCGTGCCGTGCCGGAACCAGATTAGGGCCTGAAGCAATCCTGCGGTGTTGCGGCCAGCTCACAAGAAAGCGAGTTGAAGAAAGGAGCTCAGGGGCACTGTAATTCACAAACCTGCAGAGTTATAAATGACAGCTATCGTCCAAAAATATACTGAAGTAAGGCTGCCAAGAGGACTTGAAAGCGGGGCAGAATTGCAGGAAACCGATTTCAGGAGGTAGACTGGAATTGCATTTAAAGCATAGGAAAAGAGGCAGAACGTCCACAATGATGCACTTGGCCAAAAAGGGCGTATGCGTTTTTTCCTGAATATATTCCTGAATATATTCAGGAAAAAACGCATACGCCCTTTTTGGCCAACCAAGCAAGCTTGCAAAGGAAATCTGCACTACAATGAAGTCTCACTTCCCCCCGGTCAAAAGGGCCATCTGAAAAAAGTGTAAAATCCAGAAAGGCAGGACAGGCCATGGAGAACTGGGAGCCTTGTTATGCTGATGGGCGGGATGTAAATTGCCAAGAGCCACTCGGGAGAGGTGTATGGTGTTTCCTGAAACATCTAAAAAACAAAGCAACAGAGCCTAGGGCACTTCCACTTATGGTCCTATAGCTTAGGGAAATTAAAATCAAAAAGACACAGCCACCCCAAAGTTTGGGACGGCTCTGTTTACAAGAACCTCGTTTACGGAACAAGTTCAATATCGCAGAAAGTGAAAAATGGATAAAGAAGTTGTGGTACTTACGTACAATGCAATATCACTCAGCAATGAAATCTATGTCATCAGGCCCGTAGCAGCATAATGAGTGGATTCAGGTATGATGATTCTAACTGAAATAAGTCACACAGAAAAAGAAACATCATAAGATATCACTAATACACGGAATGTAAACTTGGCTACACAGGAACTGGATTACAAAACAGAACAGGGTCTCAAATTTAGAAAACCAACTTATGCTTGCTTAAGGGGAAAGGTGAGTTGGGGTGCTGCATCAAACCAGAGATTGAAATGAGCACAGATAAAGCTCCTTAAGCCAAATATGGAATAGACAAGATCTACTCCTTGCTCAACGAAATGGACTCAACACCCCATATTAAACGCCTAAGAATGTACCTGACTAGTAAGTATCTTAAAACCTATGGATTGCTATGTCTCTGAAAGAAAATCAAGCGTGTGTACAGGGGCATAAACGCAGCAGTGATAGGATTGGAGAGGTTCGGTGAGCAAATGAAGACCCTTTGAAGTCATATTGCATGGTACCCATTCCACGGGTCTCAACTCTCCAGGTTTAAGGGATTCTGCCTTCAGGTAAAACATGCACGTGGAACCCAGAGTATGATCAACCATGTGATCGGGAGACGTGTTCCAATATGTCTCAGTTCTCGTCCCCTGGTACTCGGGTGCAACATTCCAGACGCTTTACTAACACTCTCCCGACTTGGAGAGTCAGTGCCTTTAACCTCCTGTTTGGCCCAGTTTGCAATTTCTGCGGAAGATGAACAGGAATAGGGAGAACCAATGAGAGACTAGCTGGAGGTGACTGGACGGGCAAATTTAACTCTCATTTCCCACCAGGAAGAGGAATTAACCAAAGGCTCAGCGTGCCGTGCCGGAACCAGATTAGGGCCTGAAGCAATCCTGCGGTGTTGCGGCCAGCTCACAAGAAAGCGAGTTGAAGAAAGGAGCTCAGGGGCACTGTAATTCACAAACCTGCAGAGTTATAAATGACAGCTATCGTCCAAAAATATACTGAAGTAAGGCTGCCAAGAGGACTTGAAAGCGGGGCAGAATTGCAGGAAACCGATTTCAGGAGGTAGACTGGAATTGCATTTAAAGCATAGGAAAAGAGGCAGAACGTCCACAATGATGCACTTGGCCAAAAAGGGCGTATGCGTTTTTTCCTGAATATATTCAGGAAAAAACGCATACGCCCTTTTTGGCCAACCAAGCAAGCTTGCAAAGGAAAACTGCACTACAATGAAGTCTCACTTCCCCCCGGTCAAAAGGGCCATCTGAAAAAAGTGTAAAATCCAGAAAGGCAGGACAGGCCATGGAGAACTGGGAGCCTTGTTATGCTGATGGGCGGGATGTAAATTGCCAACAGCCACTCGGGAGAGGTGTATGGTGTTTCCTGAAACATCTAAAAAACAAAGCAACAGAGCCTAGGGCACTTCCACTTATGGTCCTATAGCTTAGGGAAATTAAAATCAAAAAGACACAGCCACCCCAAAGTTTGGGACGGCTCTGTTTACAAGAACCTCGTTTACGGTACAAGTTCAATATCGCAGAAAGTGAAAAATGGATAAAGAAGTTGTGGTACTTACGTACAATGCAATATCACTCAGCAATGAAATCTATGTCATCAGGCCCGTAGCAGCATAATGAGTGGATTCAGGTATGATGATTCTAACTGAAATAAGTCACACAGAAAAAGAAACATCATAAGATATCACTAATACACGGAATGTAAACTTGGCTACACAGGAACTGGATTACAAAACAGAACAGGGTCTCAAATTTAGAAAACCAACTTATGCTTGCTTAAGGGGAAAGGTGAGTTGGGGTGCTGCATCAAACCAGAGATTGAAATGAGCACAGATAAAGTTCCTTAAGCCAAATATGGAATAGACAAGAACTACTCCTTGCTCAACGAAATGGACTCAACACCCCATATTAAACGCCTAAGAATGTACCTGACTAGTAAGTATCTTAAAACCTATGGATTGCTATGTGTCTGAAAGAAAATCAAGCGTGTGTACAGGGGCATAAATGCAGCAGTGATAGGATTGGAGAGGTTCGGTGAGCAAATGAAGACCCTTTGAAGTCATATTGCATGGTACCCATTCCACGGGTCTCAACTCTCCAGGTTTAAGGGATTCTGCCTTCAGGTAAAACATGCATGTGGAACCCAGAGTATGATCAACCGTGTGATCGGGAGACGTGTTCCAATATGTCTCAGTTCTCGTCCCCTGGTACTCGGGTGCAACATTCCAGACGCTTTACTAACACTCTCCCGACTTGGAGAGTCAGTGCCTTTAACCTCCTGTTTGGCCCAGTTTGCAATTTCTGCGGAAGATGAACAGGAATAGGGAGAACCAATGAGAGACTAGCTGGAGGTGACTGGACGGGCAAATTTAACTCTCATTTCCCACCAGGAAGAGGAATTAACCAAAGGCTCAGCGTGCCGTGCCGGAACCAGATTAGGGCCTGAAGCAATCCTGCGGTGTTGCGGCCAGCTCACAAGAAAGCGAGTTGAAGAAAGGAGCTCAGGGGCACTGTAATTCACAAACCTGCAGAGTTATAAATGACAGCTATCGTCCAAAAATATACTGAAGTAAGGCTGCCAAGAGGACTTGAAAGCGGGGCAGAATTGCAGGAAACCGATTTCAGGAGGTAGACTGGAATTGCATTTAAAGCATAGGAAAAGAGGCAGAACGTCCACAATGATGCACTTGGCCAAAAAGGGCGTATGCGTTTTTTCCTGAATATATTCAGGAAAAAACGCATACGCCCTTTTTGGCCAACCAAGCAAGCTTGCAAAGGAAATCTGCACTACAATGAAGTCTCACTTCCCCCCGGTCAAAAGGGCCATCTGAAAAAAGTGTAAAATCCAGAAAGGCAGGACAGGCCATGGAGAACTGGGAGCCTTGTTATGCTGATGGGCGGGATGTAAATTGCCAAGAGCCACTCGGGAGAGGTGTATGGTGTTTCCTGAAACATCTAAAAAACAAAGCAACAGAGCCTAGGGCACTTCCACTTATGGTCCTATAGCTTAGGGAAATTAAAATCAAAAAGACACAGCCACCCCAAAGTTTGGGACGGCTCTGTTTACAAGAACCTCGTTTACGGTACAAGTTCAATATCGCAGAAAGTGAAAAATGGATAAAGAAGTTGTGGTACTTACGTACAATGCAATATCACTCAGCAATGAAATCTATGTCATCAGGCCCGTAGCAGCATAATGAGTGGATTCAGGTATGATGATTCTAACTGAAATAAGTCACACAGAAAAAGAAACATCATAAGATATCACTAATACACGGGATGTAAACTTGGCTACACAGGAACTGGATTACAAAACAGAACAGGGTCTCAAATTTAGAAAACCAACTTATGCTTGCTTAAGGGGAAAGGTGAGTTGGGGTGCTGCATCAAACCAGAGATTGAAATGAGCACAGATAAAGTTCCTTAAGCCAAATATGGAATAGACAAGAACTACTCCTTGCTCAACGAAATGGACTCAACACCCCATATTAAACGCCTAAGAATGTACCTGACTAGTAAGTATCTTAAAACCTATGGATTGCTATGTCTCCGAAAGAAAATCAAGCGTGTGTACAGGGGCATAAACGCAGCAGTGATAGGATTGGAGAGGTTCGGTGAGCAAATGAAGACCCTTTGAAGTCATATTGCATGGTACCCATTCCACGGGTCTCAACTCTCCAGGTTTAAGGGATTCTGCCTTCAGGTAAAACATGCACGTGGAACCCAGAGTATGATCAACCGTGTGATCGGGAGACGTGTTCCAATATGTCTCAGTTCTCGTCCCCTGGTACTCGGGTGCAACATTCCAGACGCTTTACTAACACTCTCCCGACTTGGAGAGTCAGTGCCTTTAACCTCCTGTTTGGCCCAGTTTGCAATTTCTGCGGAAGATGAACAGGAATAGGGAGAACCAATGAGAGACTAGCTGGAGGTGACTGGACGGGCAAATTTAACTCTCATTTCCCACCAGGAAGAGGAATTAACCAAAGGCTCAGCGTGCCGTGCCGGAACCAGATTAGGGCCTGAAGCAATCCTGCGGTGTTGCGGCCAGCTCACAAGAAAGCGAGTTGAAGAAAGGAGCTCAGGGGCACTGTAATTCACAAACCTGCAGAGTTATAAATGACAGCTATCGTCCAAAAATATACTGAAGTAAGGCTGCCAAGAGGACTTGAAAGCGGGGCAGAATTGCAGGAAACCGATTTCAGGAGGTAGACTGGAATTGCATTTAAAGCATAGGAAAAGAGGCAGAACGTCCACAATGATGCACTTGGCCAAAAAGGGCGTATGCGTTTTTTCCTGAATATATTCAGGAAAAAACGCATACGCCCTTTTTGGCCAACCAAGCAAGCTTGCAAAGGAAATCTGCACTACAATGAAGTCTCACTTCCCCCCGGTCAAAAGGGCCATCTGAAAAAAGTGTAAAATCCAGAAAGGCAGGACAGGCCATGGAGAACTGGGAGCCTTGTTATGCTGATGGGCGGGATGTAAATTGCCAACAGCCACTCGGGAGAGGTGTATGGTGTTTCCTGAAACATCTAAAAAACAAAGCAACAGAGCCTAGGGCACTTCCACTTATGGTCCTATAGCTTAGGGAAATTAAAATCAAAAAGACACAGCCACCCCAAAGTTTGGGACGGCTCTGTTTACAAGAACCTCGTTTACGGTACAAGTTCAATATCGCAGAAAGTGAAAAATGGATAAAGAAGTTGTGGTACTTACGTACAATGCAATATCACTCAGCAATGAAATCTATGTCATCAGGCCCGTAGCAGCATAATGAGTGGATTCAGGTATGATGATTCTAACTGAAATAAGTCACACAGAAAAAGAAACATCATAAGATATCACTAATACACAGGATGTAAACTTGGCTACACAGGAACTGGATTACAAAACAGAACAGGGTCTCAAATTTAGAAAACCAACTTATGCTTGCTTAAGGGGAAAGGTGAGTTGGGGTGCTGCATAAAACCAGAGATTGAAATGAGCACAGATAAAGCTCCTTAAGCCAAATATGGAATAGACAAGAACTACTCCTTGCTCAACGAAATGGACTCAACACCCCATATTAAACGCCTAAGAATGTACCTGACTAGTAAGTATCTTAAAACCTATGGATTGCTATGTCTCTGAAAGAAAATCAAGCGTGTGTACAGGGGCATAAACGCAGCAGTGATAGGATTGGAGAGGTTCGGTGAGCAAATGAAGACCCTTTGAAGTCATATTGCATGGTACCCATTCCACGGGTCTCAACTCTCCAGGTTTAAGGGATTGTGCCTTCAGCTAAAACATGCACGTGGAACCCAGAGTATGATCAACCGTGTGATCGGGAGACGTGTTCCAATATGTCTCAGTTCTCGTCCCCTGGTACTCGGGTGCAACATTCCAGACGCTTTACTAACACTCTCCCGACTTGGAGAGTCAGTGCCTTTAACCTCCTGTTTGGCCCAGTTTGCAATTTCTGCGGAAGATGAACAGGAATAGGGAGAACCAATGAGAGACTAGCTGGAGGTGACTGGACGGGCAAATTTAACTCTCATTTCCCACCAGGAAGAGGAATTAACAAAAGGCTCAGCGTGCCGTGCCGGAACCAGATTAGGGCCTGAAGCAATCCTGCGGTGTTGCGGCCAGCTCACAAGAAAGCGAGTTGAAGAAAGGAGCTCAGGGGCACTGTAATTCACAAACCTGCAGAGTTATAAATGACAGCTATCGTCCAAAAATATACTGAAGTAAGGCTGCCAAGAGGACTTGAAAGCGGGGCAGAATTGCAGGAAACCGATTTCAGGAGGTAGACTGGAATTGCATTTAAAGCATAGGAAAAGAGGCAGAACGTCCACAATGATGCACTTGGCCAAAAAGGGCGTATGCGTTTTTTCCTGAATATATTCAGGAAAAAACGCATACGCCCTTTTTGGCCAACCAAGCAAGCTTGCAAAGGAAATCTGCACTACAATGAAGTCTCACTTCCCCCCGGTCAAAAGGGCCATCTGAAAAAAGTGTAAAATCCAGAAAGGCAGGACAGGCCATGGAGAACTGGGAGCCTTGTTATGCTGATGGGCGGGATGTAAATTGCCAACAGCCACTCGGGAGAGGTGTATGGTGTTTCCTGAAACATCTAAAAAACAAAGCAACAGAGCCTAGGGCACTTCCACTTATGGTCCTATAGCTTAGGGAAATTAAAATCAAAAAGACACAGCCACCCCAAAGTTTGGGACGGCTCTGTTTACAAGAACCTCGTTTACGGTACAAGTTCAATATCGCAGAAAGTGAAAAATGGATAAAGAAGTTGTGGTACTTACGTACAATGCAATATCACTCAGCAATGAAATCTATGTCATCAGGCCCGTAGCAGCATAATGAGTGGATTCAGGTATGATGATTCTAACTGAAATAAGTCACACAGAAAAAGAAACATCATAAGATATCACTAATACACGGGATGTAAACTTGGCTACACAGGAACTGGATTACAAAACAGAACAGGGTCTCAAATTTAGAAAACCAACTTATGCTTGCTTAAGGGGAAAGGTGAGTTGGGGTGCTGCATAAAACCAGAGATTGAAATGAGCACAGATAAAGTTCCTTAAGCCAAATATGGAATAGACAAGAACTACTCCTTGCTCAACGAAATGGACTCAACACCCCATATTAAACGCCTAAGAATGTACCTGACTAGTAAGTATCTTAAAACCTATGGATTGCTATGTGTCTGAAAGAAAATCAAGCGTGTGTACAGGGGCATAAACGCAGCAGTGATAGGATTGGAGAGGTTCGGTGAGCAAATGAAGACCCTTTGAAGTCATATTGCATGGTACCCATTCCACGGGTCTCAACTCTCCAGGTTTAAGGGATTCTGCCTTCAGCTAAAACATGCACGTGGAACCCAGAGTATGATCAACCGTGTGATCGGGAGACGTGTTCCAATATGTCTCAGTTCTCGTCCCCTGGTACTCGGGTGCAACATTCCAGACGCTTTACTAACACTCTCCCGACTTGGAGAGTCAGTGCCTTTAACCTCCTGTTTGGCCCAGTTTGCAATTTCTGCGGAAGATGAACAGGAATAGGGAGAACCAATGAGAGACTAGCTGGAGGTGACTGGACGGGCAAATTTAACTCTCATTTCCCACCAGGAAGAGGAATTAACCAAAGGCTCAGCGTGCCGTGCCGGAACCAGATTAGGGCCTGAAGCAATCCTGCGGTGTTGCGGCCAGCTCACAAGAAAGCGAGTTGAAGAAAGGAGCTCAGGGGCACTGTAATTCACAAACCTGCAGAGTTATAAATGACAGCTATCGTCCAAAAATATACTGAAGTAAGGCTGCCAAGAGGACTTGAAAGCGGGGCAGAATTGCAGGAAACCGATTTCAGGAGGTAGACTGGAATTGCATTTAAAGCATAGGAAAAGAGGCAGAACGTCCACAATGATGCACTTGGCCAAAAAGGGCGTATGCGTTTTTTCCTGAATATATTCAGGAAAAAACGCATACGCCCTTTTTGGCCAACCAAGCAAGCTTGCAAAGGAAATCTGCACTACAATGAAGTCTCACTTCCCCCTGGTCAAAAGGGCCATCTGAAAAAAGTGTAAAATCCAGAAAGGCATTACAGGCCATGGAGAACTGGGAGCCTTGTTATGCTGATGGGCGGGATGTAAATTGCCAACAGCCACTCGGGAGAGGTGTATGGTGTTTCCTGAAACATCTAAAAAACAAAGCAACAGAGCCTAGGGCACTTCCACTTATGGTCCTATAGCTTAGGGAAATTAAAATCAAAAAGACACAGCCACCCCAAAGTTTGGGACGGCTCTGTTTACAAGAACCTCGTTTACGGTACAAGTTCAATATCGCAGAAAGTGAAAAATGGATAAAGAAGTTGTGGTACTTACGTACAATGCAATATCACTCAGCAATGAAATCTATGTCATCAGGCCCGTAGCAGCATAATGAGTGGATTCAGGTATGATGATTCTAACTGAAATAAGTCACACAGAAAAAGAAACATCATAAGATATCACTAATACACGGGATGTAAACTTGGCTACACAGGAACTGGATTACAAAACAGAACAGGGTCTCAAATTTAGAAAACCAACTTATGCTTGCTTAAGGGGAAAGGTGAGTTGGGGTGCTGCATAAAACCAGAGATTGAAATGAGCACAGATAAAGTTCCTTAAGCCAAATATAGAATACACAAGAACTACTCCTTGCTCAACGAAATGGACTCAACACCCCATATTAAACGCCTAAGAATGTACCTGACTAGTAAGTATCTTAAAACCTATGGATTGCTATGTCTCTGAAAGAAAATCAAGCTTGTGTACAGGGACACAAACGCAGCAGTGATAGGATTGGAGAGGTTCGGTGAGCAAATGAAGACCCTTTGAAGTCATATTGCATGGTACCCATTCCACGGGTCTCAACTCTCCAGGTTTAAGGGATTCTTCCTTCAGCTAAAACATGCACGTGGAACCCAGAGTATGATCAACCGTGTGATCGGGAGACGTGTTCCAATATGTCTCAGTTCTCGTCCCCTGGTACTCGGGTGCAACATTCCAGACGCTTTACTAACACTCTCCCGACTTGGAGAGTCAGTGCCTTTAACCTCCTGTTTGGCCCAGTTTGCAATTTCTGCGGAAGATGAACAGGAATAGGGAGAACCAATGAGAGACTAGCTGGAGGTGTGTGGACGGGCAAATTTAACTCTCATTTCCCACCAGGAAGAGGAATTAACCAAAGGCTCAGCGTGCCGTGCCGGAACCAGATTAGGGCCTGAAGCAATCCTGCGGTGTTGCGGCCAGCTCACAAGAAAGCGAGTTGAAGAAAGGAGCTCAGGGGCACTGTAATTCACAAACCTGCAGAGTTATAAATGACAGCTATCGTCCAAAAATATACTGAAGTAAGGCTGCCAAGAGGACTTGAAAGCGGGGCAGAATTGCAGGAAACCGATTTCAGGAGGTAGACTGGAATTGCATTTAAAGCATAGGAAAAGAGGCAGAACGTCCACAATGATGCACTTGGCCAAAAAGGGCGTATGCGTTTTTTCCTGAATATATTCAGGAAAAAACGCATACGCCCTTTTTGGCCAACCAAGCAAGCTTGCAAAGGAAATCTGCACTACAATGAAGTCTCACTTCCCCCCGGTCAAAAGGGCCATCTGAAAAAAGTGTAAAATCCAGAAAGGCAGGACAGGCCATGGAGAACTGGGAGCCTTGTTATGCTGATGGGCGGGATGTAAATTGCCAACAGCCACTCGGGAGAGGTGTATGGTGTTTCCTGAAACATCTAAAAAACAAAGCAACAGAGCCTAGGGCAATTCCACTTATGGTCCTATAGCTTAGGGAAATTAAAATCAGAAAGACACAGCCACCCCAAAGTTTGGGACGGCTCTGTTTACAAGAACCTCGTTTACGGTACAAGTTCAATATCGCAGAAAGTGAAAAATGGATAAAGAAGTTGTGGTACTTACGTACAATGCAATATCACTCAGCAATGAAATCTATGTCATCAGGCCCATAGCAGCATAATGAGTGGATTCAGGTATGATGATTCTAACTGAAATAAGTCACACAGAAAAAGAAACATCATAAGATATCACTAATACACGGGATGTAAACTTGGCTACACAGGAACTGGATTACAAAACAGAACAGGGTCTCAAATTTAGAAAACCAACTTATGCTTGCTTAAGGGGAAAGGTGAGTTGGGGTGCTGCATAAAACCAGAGATTGAAATGAGCATAGATAAAGTTCCTTAAGCCAAATATGGAATAGACAAGAACTACTCCTTGCTCAACGAAATGGACTCAACACCCCATATTAAACGCCTAAGAATGTACCTGACTAGTAAGTATCTTAAAACCTATGGATTGCTATGTGTCTGAAAGAAAATCAAGCGTGTGTACAGGGGCATAAACGCAGCAGTGATAGGATTGGAGAGGTTCGGTGAGCAAATGAAGACCCTTTGAAGTCATATTGCATGGTACCCATTCCACGGGTCTCAACTCTCCAGGTTTAAGGGATTCTTCCTTCAGCTAAAACATGCACGTGGAACCCAGAGTATGATCAACCGTGTGATCGGGAGACGTGTTCCAATATGTCTCAGTTCTCGTCCCCTGGTACTCGGGTGCAACATTCCAGACGCTTTACTAACACTCTCCCGACTTGGAGAGTCAGTGCCTTTAACCTCCTGTTTGGCCCAGTTTGCAATTTCTGCGGAAGATGAACAGGAATAGGGAGAACCAATGAGAGACTAGCTGGAGGTGTGTGGACGGGCAAATTTAACTCTCATTTCCCACCAGGAAGAGGAATTAACCAAAGGCTCAGCGTGCCGTGCCGGAACCAGATTAGGGCCTGAAGCAATCCTGCGGTGTTGCGGCCAGCTCACAAGAAAGCGAGTTGAAGAAAGGAGCTCAGGGGCACTGTAATTCACAAACCTGCAGAGTTATAAATGACAGCTATCGTCCAAAAATATACTGAAGTAAGGCTGCCAAGAGGACTTGAAAGCGGGGCAGAATTGCAGGAAACCGATTTCAGGAGGTAGACTGGAATTGCATTTAAAGCATAGGAAAAGAGGCAGAACGTCCACAATGATGCACTTGGCCAAAAAGGGCGTATGCGTTTTTTCCTGAATATATTCAGGAAAAAACGCATACGCCCTTTTTGGCCAACCAAGCAAGCTTGCAAAGGAAATCTGCACTACAATGAAGTCTCACTTCCCCCGGTCAAAAGGGCCATCTGAAAAAAGTGTAAAATCCAGAAAGGCAGGACAGGCCATGGAGAACTGGGAGCCTTGTTATGCTGATGGGCGGGATGTAAATTGCCAACAGCCACTCGGGAGAGGTGTATGGTGTTTCCTGAAACATCTA
Organism: Leucopleurus acutus; assembly: GCF_964270905.1. NCBI lineage: Eukaryota > Metazoa > Chordata > Mammalia > Artiodactyla > Delphinidae > Leucopleurus > Leucopleurus acutus. The sequence continues at coordinate 967,106 of NW_028139192.1, forward strand.
AAAAACAAAGCAACAGAGCCTAGGGCACTTCCACTTATGGTCCTATAGCTTAGGGAAATTAAAATCAAAAAGACACAGCCACCCCAAAGTTTGGGACGGCTCTGTTTACAAGAACCTCGTTTACGGTACAAGTTCAATATCGCAGAAAGTGAAAAATGGATAAAGAAGTTGTGGTACTTACGTACAATGCAATATCACTCAGCAATGAAATCTATGTCATCAGGCCCGTAGCAGCATAATGAGTGGATTCAGGTATGATGATTCTAACTGAAATAAGTCACACAGAAAAAGAAACATCATAAGATATCACTAATACACGGAATGTAAACTTGGCTACACAGGAACTGGATTACAAAACAGAACAGGGTCTCAAATTTAGAAAACCAACTTATGCTTGCTTAAGGGGAAAGGTGAGTTGGGGTGCTGCATCAAACCAGAGATTGAAATGAGCACAGATAAAGTTCCTTAAGCCAAATATAGAATAGACAAGAACTACTCCTTGCTCAACGAAATGGACTCAACACCCCATATTAAACGCCTAAGAATGTACCTGACTAGTAAGTATCTTAAAACCTATGCACTGCTATGTCTCTGAAAGAAAATCAAGCATGTGTACAGGGGCATAATCGCAGCAGTGATAGGATTGGAGAGGTTCGGTGAGCAAATGAAGACCCTTTGAAGTCATATTGCATGGTACCCATTCCACGGGTCTCAACTCTCCAGGTTTAAGGGATTCTTCCTTCAGCTAAAACATGCACGTGGAACCCAGAGTATGATCAACCGTGTGATCGGGAGACGTGTTCCAATATGTCTCAGTTCTCGTCCCCTGGTACTCGGGTGCAACATTCCAGACGCTTTACTAACACTCTCCCGACTTGGAGAGTCAGTGCCTTTAACCTCCTGTTTGGCCCAGTTTGCAATTTCTGCGGAAGATGAACAGGAATAGGGAGAACCAATGAGAGACTAGCTGGAGGTGTCTGGACGGGCAAATTTAACTCTCATTTCCCACCAGGAAGAGGAATTAACCAAAGGCTCAGCGTGCCGTGCCGGAACCAGATTAGGGCCTGAAGCAATCCTGCGGTGTTGCGGCCAGCTCACAAGAAAGCGAGTTGAAGAAAGGAGCTCAGGGGCACTGTAATTCACAAACCTGCAGAGTTATAAATGACAGCTATCGTCCAAAAATATACTGAAGTAAGGCTGCCAAGAGGACTTGAAAGCGGGGCAGAATTGCAGGAAACCGATTTCAGGAGGTAGACTGGAATTGCATTTAAAGCATAGGAAAAGAGGCAGAACGTCCACAATGATGCACTTGGCCAAAAAGGGCGTATGCGTTTTTTCCTGAATATATTCAGGAAAAAACGCATACGCCCTTTTTGGCCAACCAAGCAAGCTTGCAAAGGAAATCTGCACTACAATGAAGTCTCACTGCCCCCCGGTCAAAAGGGCCATCCGAAAAAAGTGTAAAATCCAGAAAGGTAGGACAGGCCATTGAGAACTGGGAGCCTTGTTATGCTGATGGGTGGGATGTGAATTGCCAGCAGCGACTCTGGCGAAGTGTATGGTGTTTCCTGAAACATCCAAAAAACAAAGCAACAGAGCCTAGGGCACTTCCACTTATGGTCCTATAGCTTAGGGAAATTAAAATCAAAAAGACACAGCCACCCCAAAGTTTGGGACGGCTCTGTTTACAAGAACCTCGTTTACGGTACAAGTTCAATATCACAGAAAGCGAAAAATGGATAAAGAAGTTGTGGTACTTACGTACAATGCAATATCACTCAGCAATGAAATCTATGTCATCAGGCCCGTAGCAGCATAATGAGTGGATTCAGGTATGATGATTCTAACTGAAATAAGTCACACAGAAAAAGAAACATCATAAGATATCACTACTACACGGAATGTAAACTTGGCTACACAGGAACTGGATTACAAAACAGAACAGGGTCTCAAATTTAGAAAACCAACTTATGCTTGCTTAAGGGGAAAGGTGAGTTGGGGTGCTGCATAAAACCAGAGATTTAAATGAGCACAGATAAAGTTCCTTAAGCCAAATATAGAATAGACAAGAACTACTCCTTGCTCAACGAAATGGACTCAACACCCCATATTAAACGCCTAAGAATGTACCTGACTAGTAAGTATCTTAAAACCTATGCACTGCTATGTCTCTGAAAGAAAATCAAGCATGTGTACAGAGGCATAAACGTAGCAGTGATAGGATTGGTGAGGTTCGGTGAGCAAATGCAGACCCTTTGAAGTCATATTGCATGGTACCCATTCCATGGGTCTCAACTCTACATGTTTAAGGGATTCTTCCTTCAGCTAAAACATGCATGTGGAACCCAGAGTATGATCCACCATGTGATCGGAAAAAGTGTTCAAATGTGTCTCAGTTTTCGTCCCCTGGTACTCGGGTGCAACATTCCAGACGCTTTACTAACACTCTCCTCACTTGGAGAGTCAGTGCCTTTAACCTCCTGTTTGGCCCAGTTTGCAATTTCTGTGGAAAATGAACAGGAATAGGGAGAACCAATGAGAGACTAGGTGGAGGTGTCTGGACGGGCAAATTTAACTCTCATTTCCCACCAGGAAGAGGAATTAACCAAAGGCTCAACATGCCATGCTCGAACCAAACTAGGGCCTGAAGCAATCCTGCGGTGTTGCGGCCAGCTCACAAGAAAGCGAGTTGAAGAAAGGAGCTCAGTTGCACTGTAATTCACAAACCTGCAGAGTTATAAATGACAGCTATCTTCCAAAAATATATTGAAGTAAGGCAGCCAAGAGGAGTTGAAAGCGGTGCAGAATTGCAGGAAACCGATTTCAGGAGGTAGACTGGAATTGCATGTAAAGCATAGGAAAAGAGGCAGAACGTGCACAATGATGCACTTGGCCAAAAAGTGCGTATGCGTTTTTTCCTGAATATATTCAGGAAAAAACGCATACGCCCTTTTTGGCCAACTAATCAAGCTTGCAAAGGAAATCTGCACTACAATGAAGTCTCACTGCCCCCCGGTCAAAAGGGCCATCTGAAAAAAGTGTAAAATCCAGAAAGGCAGGACAGGCCATGGAGTACTGGGAGCCTTGTTATGCTGATGGGCGGGATGTAAATTGCCAGCAGCCACTCTGGAGAAGTGTATGGTGTTTCCTGAAACATCCAAAAAACAAAGCAACAGAGCCTAGGGCACTTCCACTTATGGTCCTATAGCTTAGGGAAATTAAAATCAAAAAGACACAGCCACCCCAAAGTTTGGGACGGCTCTGTTTACAAGAACCTCGTTTACGGTACAAGTTCAATATCACAGAAAGCGAAAAATGGATAAAGAAGTTGTGGTACTTACGTACAATGCAATATCACGCAGCAATGAAATCTATGTCATCAGGCCCGTAGCAGCATAATGAGTGGATGCAGGTATGATGATTCTAAGTGAAATAGGTCACACAGAAAATGAAACATCATAAGATATCACTACTACACGGAATGTAAACTTGGCTACACAGGAACTGAATTACAAAACAGAACAGTGTGTCAAATGTAGAAAACCAACTTATGCTTGCTTAAGGGGAAAGGTGAGTTGGGGTGCTGCATAAAACCAGAGATTGAAATTAGCACAGATACCGTTCCATAAGCCAAATATGTAATAGACAAGAGCTACTCCTTGCTCAACGAAGTAGACTCAACACCCCATATTAAACGCCTAACAATATACCTGACTAGTAAGAATCTTAAAACCTATGGATTTATATGTCTCCGAAAGAGAATCATGCATGTGTACAGCAGCATAAGCGCAGCAGTGATAGGATTGGTGAGGTTCGGTGAGCAAATGCAGACCCTTTGAAGTCATAATGCATGGTACCCATTCCATGGGTCTCAACTCTCCATGTTTAAGGGATTCTTCCTTCAGCTAAAACATGCATGTGGAACCCAGAGTATGATCCACCGTGTGATCGGGAAACGTGTTCAAATGTTTCTCAGTTTTCGTCCCCTGGTACTCGGGTGCAACATTCCAGACGCTTTACTAACACTCTCCCCACTTGGAGAGTCAGTGCCTTTAACCTCCTGTTTGCCCAGTTTGCAATTTCTGTGGAAAATGAACAGGAATAGGGAGAACCAATGAGAGACTAGGTGGAGGTGTCTGGACGGGCAAATTTAACTCTCATTTCCCACCAGGAAGAGGAATTAACCAAAGGCTCAACATGCCATGCCGGAACCAAACTAGGGCCTGAAGCAATCCTGCGGTGTTGCGGCCAGCTCACAAGAAAGCGAGTTGAAGAAAGGAGCTCAGGGGCACTGTAATTCACAAACCTGCAGAGTTATAAATGACAGCTATCTTCCAAAAATATATTGAAGTAAGGCTCCCAAGAGGAGTTGAAAGCGGGGCAGAATTGCAGGAAACCGATTTCAGGAGGTAGACTGGAATTGCATGTAAAGCATAGGGAAAGAGGCAGAACGTCCACAATGATGCACTTGGCCATAAAGGGCGTATGCGTTTTATCCTGAATATATTCAGGAAAAAACGCATACGCCCTTTTTGGCCAACCAAGCAAGCTTGCAAAGGAAATCTGTACTACAATGAAGTCTCACTGCCCCCCGGGTAAAAGGGCCATCTGAAAAAAGTGTAAAATCCAGAAAGGCAGGACAGGCCATGGAGAACTGGGAGCCTTGTTATGCTGATGGGCGGGATGTAAATTGCCAGCAGCCACTCTGGAGAAGTGTATGGTGTTTCCTGAAACATCCAAAAAACAAAGCAACAGAGCCTAGGGCACTTCCACTTATGGTCCTATAGCTTAGGGAAATTAAAATCAAAAAGACACAGCCACCCCAAAGTTTGGGACGGCTCTGTTTACAAGAACCTCGTTTACGGTACCAGTTCAATATCACACAAAGCGAAAAATGGATAAAGAAGTTGTGGGACTTACGTACAATGCAATATCACTAAGCAATGAAATCTATGTCATCAGGCCCATAGCAGCATAATGAGTGGATTCAGGTATGATGATTTTAAGTGAAACAAGTCACACAGAAAAAGAAACATCATAAGATATCACTAATACATGGAATGTAAACTTGGCTACACAGGAACTGGATTACAAAACAGAACAGGGTCTCCAATTAAGAAAACCAGCTTTTGCTTCCTTAACGGGAATGGTGAGTTGGGGGGCTGCATAAAACCAGAGATTGAAATGAGCACAGATAAAGTTCCTGAAGCCAAATATGGTATAGACAAGAGCTACTCCTTGCTCAACGAAGTGGACTCAACACCCCATATTAAACGCCTAAGAATATACCTGACTAGTAAGAATCTTAAAACCTATGGATTTATATGTTTCTGAAAGAGAATCAAGCGTGTGTACAGTGTCATAAACGCAGCAGTGATAGGATTGGTGAGGTTCGTTGAGCAAATGCAGACTCTTTGAAGTCATATTGCATGGTACCCATTCCATGGGTCTCAACTCTCTAGGTTTAAGGGATTCTTCGTTCAGCTAAAACATGCATGTGGAACCCAGAGTATGATCCACCGTGTGATCGGGAAACGTGTTCAAATGTGTCTCAGTTTTCGTCCCCTGATACTCGGGTGTAACATTCCAGACGCTTTACTAACACTCTCCCCACTTGGAGAGTCGGTGCCTTTAACCTCCTGTTTCGCCAAGTTTGCAATTTCTGCGTAGAATGAACAGGAATACAGAGAACCAATGAGAGACAAGGTGGAGGTGTCTGGACGGACAAATTTAACTCTCATTTCCCACCAGGAAGAGGAATTAACCAAAGGCTCAGCGTGCCAGGCTAGAAGCACACTAGGGCCTGAAGCAATCCTGCGGTGTTGCGGCCAGCTCACAAGAAAGCGAGTTGAAGAAAGGAGCTCAGGGGCACTGTAATTCAAAAACTTGCAGAGTTATAAATGACAGCTATCTTATAAAATATATTGAAGTAAGGCAGCCAAGAGGAGTTGAAAGCGGGGCAGAATTGCAGGAAACCGATTTCAGGAGGTAGACTGGAATTGCATGTAAAGCATAGGAAAAGAGGCAGAACGTCCACAATGATGCACTTGGCCAAAAAGGGCGTATGCGTTTTTTCCTGAATATATTCAGGAAAAAACGCATACGCCCTTTTTGGCCAACCAAGCAAGCTTGCAAAGGAAATCTGCACTACAATGAAGTCTCACTTCCCCCCGGTCAAAAGGGCCATCTGTAAAAAGTGTAAAATCCAGAAAGGCAGGACAGGCCATGGAGAACTGGGAGCCTTGTTATGCTGATGGGCGGGATGTAAATTGCCAGCAGCCACTCTGGAGAAGTGTATGGTGTTTCCTGAAACATCCAAAAAACAAAGCAACAGAGCCTAGGGCACTTCCACTTATGGTCCTATAGCTTAGGGAAATTAAAATCAAAAAGACACAGCCAACCCAAAGTTTCGGCCGGCTCTGTTTAAAAGAACCTTTTTTACGGTACAAGTTCAATAGCACAGAAAGCGAAAAATGGATAAAGATGTTGTGGTACTTACGTACAATGCAATATCACTCAGCAATGAAATCTATGTCATCAGGCCCGTAGCAGCATAATGAGTGGATTCAGGTACGATGATTCTAAGTGAAATAAGTCACACAGAATAAGAAACATTATAAGATATCACTAATACACGGAATCTAAACTTGGCTACACAGGAACTGAATTACAAAACAGAACAGGGTCTCAAATGTAGAAAACCAACTTATGCTTGCTTAAGGGGAAAGGTGAGTTTGGGTTCGGCATAAAACCAGAGATTGAAATTAGCACAGATACCGTTCCATAAGCCAAATATGTAATAGACAAGAGCTACTCCTTGCTCAACGAAGTGGATTCAACACCCCATATTAAACGGCTAAGAATATAACTGACTAGTAAGAATCTTAAAACCTAAGGTTTTATATGTCTCTGAAAGAGAATCAAGCGTGTGTACAGTGGCATAAACGCAGCAGTGATAGGATTGGTGAGGTTCGGTGAGCAAATGCAGACCCTTTGAAGTCATATTGCATGGTACCCATTCCATGGGTCTCAACTCTCCAGGTTTAAGGGATTCTTCCTTCAGCTAAAACATGCATGTGGAACCCAGAGTATGATACACTGTGTGATCGGGAAACGTGTTCAAATGTGTCTCAGTTTTCATCCCCTGGTACTCGGGTGCAACATTCCAGACGCTTTACTAACACTCTCCCCACTTGGAGAGTCAGTGCCTTTAACCTCCTGTTTGGCCCAGTTTGCAATTTCTGTGGAACATAAACAGGAATAGGGAGAATCAATGAGAGACTAGGTGCAGGTGTCCGGACGGGCAAATTTAACTCTCATTTCCCACCAGGAAGAGGAATTAACCAAAGGCTCAGCGTGCCATGCCGGAACCACACTAGGGCCCGACGCAATCCTGCGGTATTGCGGCCAGTTCACAAGAAAGCGAGTTGAAGAAAGGAGCTCAGGGACACTGTAATTCACAAACCTGCAGAGTTATAAATGACAGCTATCTTCCAAAAATATATTGAAGGAAGGCTGCCAAGAGGACTTGTAAGCGGGGCAGGATTCCAGGAAACCGATTTCAGGAGGTAGACTGGAATTGCATGTAAAGCATAGGAAAAGAGGCAGAACGTCCACAATGATGCACTTGGCCAAAAAGGGCGTATGCGTTTTTTCCTGAATATATTCAGGAAAAAACGCATACGCCCTTTTTGGCCAACCAAGCAAGCTTGCAAAGGAAATCTGCACTACAATGAAGTCTCACTGCCCCCCTGGTCAAAAGGGCCATCTGAAAAAAGTGTAAAATCCAGAAAGGCAGGACAGGCCATGGAGAACTGGGAGCCTTGTTATGCTGATGGGCGGGATGTAAATTGCCAGCAGCCACTCTGGAGAAGTGTATGGTGTTTCCTGAAACATCCAAAAAACAAAGCAACAGAGCCTAGGGCACTTCCACTTATGGTCCTATAGCTTAGGGAAATGAAAATCAAAAAGACACAGCCACCCCAAAGTTTGGGACGGCTCTGTTTACAAGAACCTCGTTTACGGTACAAGTTCAATATCACAGAAAGCGAAAAATGGATAAAGAAGTTGTGGTACTTACGTACAATGCAATATCACTCAGCAATGAAATCTACGTCATCAGGCCCGTAGCAGCATAATGAGTGGATTCAGGTATGATGATTCTAAGTGAAATTAGTCACACAGAAAAAGAAACATCATAAGATATCACTAATACACGGAATGTAAACTTGGCTACACAAGAACTGAATTACAAAACAGAACAGGGTCTCAAATGTAGAAAACCAACTTATGCTTGCTTAAGGGGAAAGGTGAGTTGGGATGCTGCATAAAACCAGAGATTGAAATTAGCACAGATACCGTTCCATAAGCCAAATATGTAATAGACAAGAGCTACTCCTTGCTCAACGAAGTGGACTCAACACCCCATATTAAACGCCTAAGAATATACCTGACTAGTAAGAATCTTAAAACCTATGGATTTATATGTCTCCGAAAGAGAATCAAGCGTGTGTACAGCGGCATAAACGCAGCAGTGATAGGATTGGTGAGGTTCGGTGAGCAAATGCAGACCCTTTGAAGTCATATTGCATGATACCCATTCCATGGGTCTCAACTCTCCACGTTTAAGAGATTCTTCCTTCAGCTAAAACATGCATGTGGAACCCAGAGTATGATCCACCGTGTGATCGGGAAACGTGTTCAAATGTGTCTCAGTTTTCGTCCCCTGGTACTCGGGTGCAACATTCCAGACGCTTTACTAACACTCTCCCCACTTGGAGAGTCAGTGCCTTTAACCTCCTGTTTGGCCCAGTTTGCAATTTCTTCGGAAGATGAACAGGAATAAGGAGAAGCATTGGGAGACTATCTGTCGGTGTCTGGACGGCAAATTTAACTCTCATTTCCCACCAGGAAGATAAATGAAGCAAAGTCTCCGCGTGCCATGCTGGAACTAAATTAGGGCCTGAGGAGATCCTGCGGTGTTGCGGCCAGCTCACAAGAAAGCGAGTTGAAGAAAGGAGCTCAGGGGCACTGTAATTCAGAAACCTGCGGAGTTATAAATGACAGCTATCATCCAAAATTATGCTGAAGTAAGGCTGCGAAGAGGACTTGAATGCGGGGCAGAATTGCTGGAAATTGATTTCAGAACATACACGGGAGTAGCTCTTAAAGCATAGGAAAAGAGACAGAACTTGGAAAATAATGCACTTGGCAAAAAAGAGCATATGTGTTTTATCCAGAGCTCTCATAACTGAGGGGAGGAGATTCCCAGCAGGCTCCAACTGCCACCTGAGGGCTCACATTGCCAAGGCAACGTTAGCATGCCAGGCAGGAGTTACCTCACAGCAGAGGTCCCACCTCACAGAAGGGTGAGAAACCCAGCCAACATCAGACTCTCACCAGAGGGCCCACATCACCAAGGGGATGGGAACCAGGCAGGAGTGTCTTCACATCAGTGGGGCCACATCATCGAAAGCTGAGGTACTCAGCACATGTGTCCTCAAACCAGAGGACCCACATCACCAAGGACCTCGGAGTGAGGCAGGCAGGAGTAGCCTCACAACACTGGGCACATAGAATAAAAAAGTGAGGAATCCAGCAGTTGGAACCTCCCAGCAGGCGGCCCAGAGCACTGAGACTATGGGATCCAGGCCACAGTGAACTCACAGAAGAGGGCCCATGTCATGAAACTGAGCAACCCAGCCATTGGGACCTCAGAGCAGGAGGCCCACATCCCCATGGGGATGGAATTCTGGTAGGAGTGTCCTCGCACCACTGAGAACGTATCAGAAAATTTTGGGCGACCAGCAGTTAGGGCCTGGCGCCAGAGGACCCTCATCACCAAGGGAAGGAGGCTCCCAGCAGGCTCCAACTGCCACCAGAGGGCTGACGTCGCCAAGGCGATGTGTGCCAACCAGGCACGAATGACCTCACAGCAGAGGGCCCACCTCAGAGAAGTGTGACGAACCCAGTCAGGATCAGACTCGCACCAGAGGGCCCACATCACCAAATGGATTGGAACCAGGCAGGAGTGTCCTCACATGAGTAGGGCCACATCATCTAAAGGTGAGGAACCCAGAACATGTGGCTTCAAACCATAGGACACCCATCACCAAGGGGCTGGGAGTGAGGCAGGCAGGAGGAGCCTCATAACAGAGGGCCCAAAAATAAGAAAGGTGAGGAATCCAGCAGTTGGAACCTCCCAGCAGGCGGCCCAGAGCACAGAGGCTAGAGGAACCAGGCCAGAGTGAACTAACACCAGACAGCCCACATCATGAAACTGTGAGCAACCCAGACATTGGGACCTCAGAGCAGAAGGCCCACATCCCCATGGTGATGGGAACATGACAGGAGTGTCCTGGCATCACTGGGCTCACATCAGAAAACGTGGGGTGCTCAGAAGTTAGGGCCTGACACTAGAGGGCACTCATCACCGAGAGGAGGAGGCTCCCAGCAGGCTCCAGCTGCCACCAGAGGGCCAACGTCGCCAAGGCGATGTGTGCCAGCCTGGCAGGAGTGACCTCACAGCAGAGGGCCCACCTCACAGAAGGGTGAGGAACACAGCCAGGATCAGACTCTCACCAGAGGGCCCACATCACCAAGGGGATGGGAACCAGGCAGGAGTGTCCCCACACCAGTGGGACAACATCATCGAAAGGTGAGGATCCCAGCACATGTGTCCTCAAACCAGAGGAACCACATCACCAAGGGGTTTGGAATGAGGCTGGCAGGACTGGCCTCACAACACAGGGTCCATAGAATATAAAAGTTGAGGAATCCAGCAGTTGGAACCTCCCAGCAAGTGGCCCAGAGCACCGAGGCTATGGGATCCAGGCCGCAGTGAACTCACAGCAGAGGGCCCACATCATGAACCTGTGAGCAGCCCAGCTGTTGGGACCTCAGAACAGAAGGCCCACATCCCCATTGGGATGGGAACCTGGCAGGAGTGGCTTTGCACCACTTAGCACATATCAGAAAATGTTAGGAGCCCAGCAGTTAGGGCCTGATGCCAGGGGGCCCTCATAACTGAGGGGAGGAGACTCCCAGCAGGTTCCAACTGCCAACAGAGGGCCCACGTCTACAAGGTGGCATGCACCAGCCAGGCAGTAGTGACCTCACAGCAGAGGGCCTATCTCACAGAAGGGTGAGGAACCGAGGCAGGATGAGACTCTCACCAGAGGGCCCACAACACCAAGGGGATGGGAACCAGTCAGGACTGTCCTCCCACCAGTGGGACCACATCATCGAAAGGTGAGGAACCCAGCACATGTGGCCTCATATCAGAGGACATACATCACAAAGGGGATGGGAGTGAGGCAGGTAGGAGTAGCCTAAAAACAGAGGGCCCAAAGAATAAAAAAAGTGAGGAATCCAGCATTTGGAACCTCCCAGCAGGCGGCCGAGAGCACAGAAGCTATGGGATGCAGGCAGGAGTTAACTAACACCAGAGAGCCCACATCATGAAACTGTGAGCAACCCAGGCATTGGGACCTCAGAGCAGAAAGCCCACATCCCCATGGGGATGGGAACCTGACAGGAGTGTCCTGGCATCACTGGGCTCACATCAGAAAACGTGGGGAGCCCAGCAGTTAGAGCCTGATGCTAGAGGGCCATCATCACCGAGGGCAGGAGGCTCCCAGCAGGTTCCATGTGCCAACAGAGGGCCCACGTCGCCAAGGTGATGTGTGCAAGTCAGGCAGGATTGACCTCACAGCAGAGGGCCTACCTCACAGAAGAGTGAGGAACTCAGCCAGGATAAGACTGTCACCAGAAGGCCCACATCACCAAGGGGATGGGAACCAGGCAGGAGTGTCCTCACACCAGTGGGGCCACATCATTGAAAGTTGCCTAACCCAGCACATGTGGCCTCAAACCAGAAGACCCACATCACGAAGGGGTTGCGAGTGAGGCAGGCAGGAGGAGCATCACAACACAGGACCCATAGAATACAAAAGTTGAGGAATCGAGCAGTTGGAACCTCCCAGCAGGCAGCCAAGACCACAGAGGCTATGGGATCCAGGCCACAGTGAACTAACACCAGAGAGCCCACATCATGAAATTGTGATCAACCCAGCCGTTGGAACCTCAGAGCAGAAGGCCCACATCCCCATGGGGATGGGAACCTAAGAGGAGTGCTTGAGCAACACTGGGCTCACTAAGAAAAGTTGGGGAGCCCAGCAGTTAGGGCCTGACATCAGAGGGCCCTCATCACAGAGCTGAGGAGGCTCCCAGCAGGGTCCAATTGCCACCAGAGGGCTCATGTCAACAAGGCGAGGTGAGCAACCCAGGCAAGAGTTACCTGATAGTAGAGGGCCCACCTCACAGATGGGTGAGGAACCCAGCCAGGATCAGACTCTCACCAGAGGGCCCACATCACAAAGGGGATGGGACCCAGTCAGGATTATCCTCACACCAGTGGGGCCTCATCATCTTAAGGTGAGGAACCCAGCACATGTGTCCTCAAACCAGAGGACCCACATCACCAAGGGCCTTGGAGTGAGGCAGGCAGGAGTAGCCTCACAACACAGGGCACATAATATAAAAAACGTGAGGATTCCAGCATTTAGACCTTCCAGCAGGCGGCCCAGAACACCGAGGCTATGGGATCCAGGCCACAGTGAACTCACAGCAGAGGGCCCACATCACAAAACTGTGAGCAACCCAGGAGTTGAGACCTCAGCGCAGAAGGACCACATCCCCATGGGAATGGGAACCTGGCTGGAGTGTCCTCGCACCACTGGGCGCACATCAGAAAATGTGGGGAGCCCACCATTTAGGGCCTGACGCCAGAGGGCCGTCATCACCGAGAGGAGGAGGCGCCCTGCACGCTCCAACTGCCACCAGAGGGCTCACGTCTCCAAGGTGACGTGTGCCAGCCAGGCAGGAGTGACCTCACAGCAGAGGGCCTACCTCACAGAACGTTGAGGAACCCAGCCAGGATTAGACTCTCGCCAGAGGGCCCACCTCACCAAGGGGATGGGAACCAGGCAGGAGTGTCCTCACACGAGTGGGGTCACATCATCGAAAGGTGAGGAACGCAGCACATGTGGCTTCAAGCCATAGGACAGTCATCACCAAGGGGCTGGCAGTGAGGCAGGCAGGAGGAGCCTCACAACAGAGGGCACATAGAATAAAAAAGTTGAGGAATCCAGCAGTTGGAACCTCCCAGCAAGCGGCTCAGAGCACCGATGATAAGGGATCCTTGCCGGAGTGAACTCACAGCAGAGGGCCCACATCATGGTACTGTGAGCAAGCCAGCCGTTTTGACCTCAGAGCAGAAGGCCCATATCGCCATGGGGATGGGAACCTGGCAAGAGTCTCCTCACTCACTTGGCGCACATCAGAAAATGTGGGGAGCCCAGCAGTTATGGCCTAAGGCAAGAGGGCCCTCATCACCGAGGGGAGGAGGATCCCAGCACACTCCAACTGCCACCAGAGGGCCCACGTCGCCAAGGTGACGTGTGCCAGACAGGCATGATTGACCTCACAGCAGAGGGCCCACCTCACAGAAGGGTGAGGAACCCAGCCAGGATCAGACTCTCACCTGAGGGCCCACATCAGCAAGGGGATGGGAACCAGTCAGGACTGTCTTCCCTCCAGTGGGGTCACATCATCGAAAGGTGCAGAACCCAGCACATGTGGCCTCAAATCAGAGGACACATATCACAAAGGGAATGGGAGTGAGGCAGGCAGGAGTAGCCTAAAAACAGAGGGCCCAAAGAATAAGAAAGGTGAGGAATCCAGCAGTTGGAACCTCCCAGCAGGCGGCCCAGAGCACAGAAGCTATGGGATGCAGGCAGGAGTGAACTAACAGCAGAGAGCCCACATCATGAAACTGTGAGCAACCCAGGCTTTGGGACCTCAGAGCAGAAGGCCCACATCCCCATGGAGATGGGATCCTAAGAGGAGTGCCAAAGCATCACTGGGCTCCCTAAGAAAAGTTGGTGAGCCCAGCAGTTAGGGCCTGACGCAAGAGGGCCCTCATCACCGGGGGAAGAGATTCCCAGCACGCTCCAACTGCCACCACACGGCTGACTTCACCAAGGCAATGTGTGCCAGCCATGCAGGAGTGACCTATCAGCAGAGGGTCTCCCTCACAGGTGGGTGAGGAACAAAGCCAGGAACAGACTCTCACCAGGGGGTCCACATAACCACGTGGATGAGAACCAAGCAGGAGTGTCCTCACACTAGTGGGGCCACATCATTGAAAGGTGAGGAACCCAGCAAAAGTGGCCACAAACCAGAGGACCCACATCACCAAGGGGTTGAGAGTGAGGTAGGTGTCTGGACGGGCATATTTAACACTCATTTCCCACCAGGAAGAGGAATTAACCAAAGGCTCAGCGTGCCCTGCCAGAAGCAGATTAGGGCCTGAAGCAGTCTTGCGGGTTTGCGGCCAGCTCACAAGAAAGCGAGTTGAAGAAAGGAGCTCAGGGGCCCTGTAATTCACAAACCTGCAGAGTTATAAATGACAGATAACGTCCAAAAATATATTGAAGTAAGGCTGCGAAGAGGACTTGAAAGCGGGGCAGAATTGCAGGAAACCGATTTCAGGAGGTAGACTGGATTTGCATTTAAAGCATAGGAAAAGAGGCAGAACATCGACAATGATGCACTTGGCAACAAAGGGCATATGAGTTTGTTCCTGAATATATTCAGGAAAAAACACATACGCCCTTTTTGGCAAACCAAGCAAGCTTGCAATGGAAATCCGAACTACTATGAAGTGTCACTTCCCCCCGGTCTAAAGGGCCACTGAGAAAAGTGTAAAATCCAGAAAGGCAAGACAGGCCATGGGGAAAAAGGAGCCTTGTTATGCTTATGGGCGGGATGTACATTGCCAACAGCCACTCTGGAGAAGTGTATGGTGTTTCCTGATACATCTGAAAAACAAAGCAACAGAATCTAGGGCATTTCCACTTATGGTCCTATAGCTTAGGGAAATTAAAATCAAAAAGACACAGCCACCCCAAAATTTACAACGGCTCTGTTTACAGGAGCCTCTTCTACAGTACAAGTTAAATATCCCAGAGAACAAATAATTGATAAAGAAGTTGCGGTACTTATGTACAACAGAATACCACTCAGCAATGAAATCTGTGTCACCAGGCCTGTACCAGCATAATGAGTGGATTGAGGCATGATGATTCTAAGTGAAATAAGTCACACAGAAAAAGAAACATCATAAGGTATCACTAATGCACGGAATGTAAACTTGGCTACACATGAACTGAATTACAAAACAGAACAGGGTCTCAAGTTTAGAAAACCAACTTATGCTTGCTTAAGGGGAAAGGTGAGTTGGGGTGCTGCATAAAACCAGAGTTTGAAATTAGCACAGATACCGTTCCATAAGCCAAATATGTAATAGACAAGACCTACCCGTTGCTCAACGAAATGGACTCAACAATGAGGTATCACCTCACACCTGTTAGAATGGGCATCATCTGAAAATCTACAAACAACAAATGCTGGAAAGGGTGTGGAGAAAAGGAACACTCTTCCACTATTGTTGGGAATATAAATTGATACAGTCACTATGGAGAACAATATGGAGTTTCTTAAGAAACTAATAATAGAATTACCATATGATACAGCAATCCCAGGACTGGACATATACTCAGACAAAACCATAAATCAAAAAGAGACATTCACCGCAATGTTCATTGCATCACTATTTACAATATCGAGGTAATGGAAGCAACCTAAATGCCCACAGACAGACAAATGCATAAAGCTGTGGTACATATATAAAATGGAATATTACTAAGCCATGAAAGGAATGAAATTGGGTCATTTGTAGAGACGTCGATGGATCTAGAGACTGTCCTACAGAGTGAAGTAAGTCAGAAAGAGAAAAACAAATCTTGTATATTCATGCATATATGTGGAACCTAGAAAAACTGTACAGATTAACCGTTTTGCAAGGCATAAATAGAGCAACAGATGTAGACAACAATCGTATGGACAACAAGGGGGGAAAGCTCTTGGAGGGGTGGTGGTGGGAGGAGTTGAGAGATTGGGATTGGCATGTAAACATTTATATGTATAAAATAGATAACCAATGAGAACCTGCTGTATAAAAATATAAAATAAAATTCAAAATTAAAAAGAAATAAAATTTAAAAAATAAAACAGAAAAAACAATTATTCCCTTCACATACATGTATTTATATGAATAAATTATTTCCATGCTTATATCTGTAAATACAAAAAAGAGGAATAAAATCTACCTTGAACCAAAAACGAAAAAGAGAAAAAAAAAACAGAACCCACCAGTTACTCAGAGGAAAACCGTATCAGGGCACTTGCTCCAGTTGTAAACAATTCTGAAGTTGGTCAGTGGTGGGGAATCGTCTCCCATTCAGCCAGCAGCCCCCACACAACAAGCGTCCTCATTGCAAAGCTGGGGCACCGTGCCGAGGCATCTGTGAGTAAACGTGAGCTGAGCCCCAGGCCACTTGCTGCTGAACTGTTCCCACCCTTCCCAGGTAAAACACCTGAATATATACAAGGACTTGAAAGCCTAGAGGAAGGGCCATGGAGCCACACGAGTGACAGCATGCCAGCTGACTTGGTGCCTGCAGGCCAGCCAGGATGGTCCTGGCCCTGGGTGCTCTTCTGGAAGATTTCCATTTCCCTGCCTGAGATACCCGTCCTGTCCCTGCCCCCACTGCTTTTTTCCTTCCTCACCTCTGCCCAGGGAGAAATTCCAGCAGCAGGTATGGGTGACACATCCTCTTCTTTAGCAGGTGGCAGCCTGGCAACTGCTGCAGAAAGTCCAGCAGAGCCCCACTCACACTGGGCCACCCACAAAGCCGTGGCCTCTCACTCCCTCCCACCAGCCCAGCCCCGAGACTGCTGACAGGGCAGAGAAAATGGCGTCAGGCACAGCTGCAGGGGCTTTTGCTGCCTGGAGTGGTATTTATATTGATCTCAACCCAGGCACACCTGGGGAGGGCTGGCCGGCATGGTAAGGCTGCCCAGGTAGCCAATCATCACCCCTCAGGGGCTCACAGTTGCAGAAAATGGAACTTGCTGAACCGGCCAGGTCCAAGGAACAGGTGTGGGCTCCTGAGAGTCAGGATAGACAAGGGGCTGCAGCTTTGGCTTGTTTTCTAATCATTTTATCTGGCCCATGAGTGGGAGACAACTTCAAGAAAACCCTCTCCTAATGAGAGGAACCCAGGAGTCAGGGAGAGGAGGGGTGGGTGGTGGTTGGAGCCAGAGGTCTGGTGCCCTGGGTGCAGTGGAAGTCTCTGGAAGACCAGGTGGAGGGAGGCCACACAGAGTGATGCCCAGGGTCACAGACCTGTCGGAGCTGCTGTTTGTTAGTTCAAGTCCTGCTCTGAGGTGCTCTGTGTCAGCTCTGAGCGACAGGTGAGCTGGGGGTGCTCTTCAATGAGGGCTATGTGCACGGTTCCTGTGTGCCCAGCCCTGCCACGGTACCTGCAAGGGTAGCTCTGTATCCTGGGAGGGGCCTGACCATGAGAGCCCCGTGGGCTGGGTTGGGGGTGGGGTACCTGCCCAGGAGAGCTCCATATCCTGGGATTGGCCTGACCACGAGAGCCCCATGGGCTGCTGGGGACCTGGTAAAGGATGTCAGGACAGTCAGTGAAGCCACCGAGGATATACCTCCAGTTGCTCCTGATTCCTACACCCTGCTGGTCATTCTACCAACCACCAGGACATGGTATTCTGTATTAGTCTTCAATGATGCCTTCTTTTGTATTCCATTAGTCCCAGAGTCACAAGAAATTTTGGCTTGTGAGTGGCAGGACTCAACATACAACTAAAACAATACTTCCGGGCCGTCTTGCCCCAAGGGTTCAAAAATTCCCACACCATCTTTGCGGAAAGCTTAGCTAACGACCGAAAAGTTCTACCTCTGGAAAAGGAAACCCTCCTGCAATATGCAGACGACATTCTGATCGCCAGCCCTACTAAGGAGGCCTCTGAACTACCAAGCCAATAAAGGATAGAAGTTGTCCAAGAAAAAGCTCAAATATCACAGACTGCGGTGACCTGCCTGGGCTTCATTCTCACACAAGGTCAGAGAAGCCCATCCCAGGAAAGGGAAGAAACCATTTGCAGCCTTACCCCTTTCTAAAACTAGAAGACAGCTTAGGGGTTCCTGGGGAGGCCAGGGTTTGCTGCTTCTGGATCCCTAACTACAGTCTACTAGCTGGGCCTCTATATGAAACACTGAAAGGAAAAGATGATGATCCTTTTGAACAGAATCCAGAAGTGGCCTTTCAAGAATGGAAAGAGCAGTCAATTCAGACCCTTGCCCTGGAACTCCCTAATTGAGCTAAACCCTTTGACCTTTCCATTCCTGGTGAAAGGTGAATCGCCATTGGAGAATTAGTGCAAAAACTGGGACCACTTGAAATGGAACAACGCAAGAATGCCATCCAGGTAGGATAAACTACAGTCACCAAGGGGCTTGGCCCACTGCCACATCTGGCCAAGATACTGGCGGTATCTAAAAACCTGGAAATCAGCAGCCCAAAAGGCCACCTCCCTCCTAAGGGAAAAGGACCCCACGTGGTGATCCTAATCACCAACCATGCCCTGAAGTTGCAGGGTTCGCTCCGTGGGCACACCGACCTCGAGTGAGGAGGCCCTCCAACTCCAACATCCAGAGAGATAACCGGAGGCAACAGGGCACCATGACGACTCATGTGAACATCACTTGACCTGGAGTTTCTCTCATAAAACAACAATAGTGTGTCCCGAAGGAGTAGACTACTGCTTGCAGGACTTCCTGCACCCGGAGGGGAGCTAATAATCTTGGCGGGGGAACCGTATATCACACTGTCACCATAGAAAAGCCTACAGACACCGTGATGATGGTGGCCAATAAGACCGGCTGGACTCCTGTTTACTTCAAAAGGCTGTTGACTCAGTGGCCATCATGGTCCTTGATCACCACTGACCCTGGACTGTCTGGGAGTTGAGCGGGCAGGGCTCTGACACCTGGTGCTGTTTTTATGTTAATTCAGGGGCCTAATTGAAGAAAGAGCAGACTACTGGTCAGAGCATCTAGGCTGGCAGAAACGGTCAGCCTAAGGTGGCCGAACAAATGTGGGGCGGGGTGAAACCGGCCCCCACAGCGTCTCTGCACATCTCTTTCCTGGACCCTTAAAGGTCATTAGAATCTATAACACTTCCAATGCTGGTGCTCAGGCGGACGAGCAGGGAGGCAGGGGTCCTGGGGCCAATCAACGTCACCTGGAGGCTGCTGGGGAGAAGTTCTGACCCTCGTCCCCTGGTATGAGGGCTCCCAACTCAGCACTCAGCAGTTACAGAAGAAGGGTCTGCACCCTCAGCACTCCAAGAGTGAGGAACGGGACAAAAGGCAGAGGAGGGGTTTGTCCCCAGCAAAGCCCATTAAAAATCCCTGGGAGATAAAAATAGAATCTGGGCAATAAAGTCAAGTCTGACCTTTTTTATCCTTTGTGCTTTGTCTAATTTCACGTGCTCCTAGGGTCCCGCATGCAGAGGTTCCACACCCGGCACTTCAGACCAGATTTCCTGGTGCAGAATGGCTGGGTCGACACCTCAGCTCCTGGGGCCCAGTGCAGACTCCGAGATATAGAGCCTGAGCTGCAGCCAACCCGGCCCTTGAGAGCTCCGCCCCCTCCCTCCCACTGACTCTGACAGGATCTCTACACAGCAGCCCAGCCCACAGCCCACGGGGTAGTGCATGCTCTCACCTCTCCATTCTCTGATGAAAATATAAAGTTTCCTTTGCTTGGGAACCAAACTCAGTCTCGATCTGTTGGCCCCAATGACACTGGGCAGGGGGACCCTTGTTGGGGTCCACTCTGGAGGATCAGTAACAGAAATTGAGACTATTGTAACTTCAATGAACAGATGTGTGAGCCAAACTGTAGTTAACATAGAACAGTTTATAAGGCTCGGGTAAAATAAGATGTTTCTAACACTTCCATTTGATATTTCCATCACTTTATTATAAGCAAGTTCAGTGAGAAGGTTTGTCCTATTTGTCAGGTCAATATTAGAGAAATGAAGTGATTTCTTTCCAAGGATGTACATCTAATAATCTTGGTTAAAGCTTCAATCTTGTTTTAAATGCTTTTCCATTGAAAATGATACCTCTCTTTCAGCTCCCCCATTTCTGAGAAGTATAAAATCTTATAATTTATTATTACCAAAGGGGAAAGGTGGGAGGAGGGATAAATTAACAGTTTGGAATTAACACATACACACTGCTATGTATAAAATAGATCATCAACAAGGAACTACTGTATAGCACAGGGAACTACACTCAATATTGTGCAATAACCTATAAGGGGAAATAATCGGAAAAAGAATAGATATTTTTATTGACATCATCTATCAATGACAGTTAAAGTGTAACCTAAGGGAAGCCGGTGGTGAGTGCTTCTGACCCTGAAGACTTCAGTCATCTAAAGTTTGGACTCTGCCTACTTCCCAAGGCCCTTAATGAACATATGTGTAGCCGTAGCTTAAAAAACTCCCCAGTTTGGGTTTCGGGGAGACACTGATTTTGAAAAAGCCCTGGTGTTCTCCTTACATGAATGGGACTCTTCCTACTGCTAAAACATGTCTGTCACATCCAGAGGATGGTATACCGTCTGATCGGGAAGAGTTTGGAAAAGGCATCTCATCTCCTCATCTCCTGGTGCTCGGGTTCACCCCTCCAGCGTCTTTACTAACAGTCTCCCCACTTGGAGATGTCAACACTGTCAACATCCTGTTGCGTACAGTTTGGAATTTGTCCAGAGGATGAAGCGGAAGGATGAGGAACAATGAGAGACAAGTCCTAGGTGTTCAGACAGGCACATGTCACTCTAATTTCCAATCAGGAAGATGAATTGACCAAAGGCTAGGGTTGCCCATGGAAACAGTATAGGGCTTGAGGAAATCCCACTGCTTTGTGGCCAGTTCCCATAAACACAAGTTGAACAATGGAACTCAGGGGCAGTAAAATTCACGAAACTGCAGAGTTGAAAATATCTATCACTGAAAAATGTCTTGAGGAAAGTCAGAGAAAAGGATTGGCAAGCAAGGGAGAATGGCAGGAAAGGGATTTGAGGAGGTAGAAAGGACTCGCCATTAAGCACAAGAAAAGGGGCTGAACATTGCCGACATTGCAGTTGGCCAAAAAGGCTGTATGCGTTTTTTTCTGTATATATTCAAGAAAAGGGCATACACTTTTTTAGCCAACCAAACAGGTGGGCACTGGAAATCAATACTACAAAAGATATCACTTCGCATCAGTCAGAAGAGCCATCCTCATAAAGTGTAAACGCCAGAAATGCAGGACAGGGCAAGGAGAGGAGGGAGCCCTGTGAGGCTTATAGTGGAAATGTATATTGCCAACGGCCATTCTGGAGAAGTGTATTGTGTTTACTAAAGCATCTAAAAAATGAGCTACAGAGCATAGGGCACTTGCACTCATGGGCGTATATCTTGGGAAAAACAAAAATCGAGAGGACACAGGCACCCCAATGTTTACTGCCTCTCTGTTTAAAAGATCCTCGACTAGGATATAACTTAAATGTCTCTGGAGGGAAAAAATGGATAGAGATGTGGTACTTATGTAGAGTGGAATATTACTCAGCCTGGAAATCAATGAAATATGGCCAGTTGTAACAACTCCGGAGGAGTTACGTATGATCATTCTAAGTGACATAAATATGTAGAAAACACGCGTAAGGCTGCTAAACGGGAAAGGTGGGGAGGGGTGAGGCATCATCCAGGAGGTTGAAATTAGCAAAGATACCATTCCAAATACCAAACTGATAATCAACAAGGCCTACACGGTAGCTAAAAGAACTGCACTCAGCACACTCAAGTCACCGGAAAAGAATATCTATGACTGGTAAGAATCTGAAAAAGAAATTATTGATGTCTCTCTGTACGTGAATCAAGTGGATGTACAGCAGCAAGAAACAGAGCTTTGAAAATCAGCTGTAAACAACATAGTAATAAATTGAAAAAAATAAACGACAGAGAGACAGAGAAAACCTCTTACAACTTTTCCTCAGGGACGGTGATGCAACATGGATTGAACACATCTAGACCCACAGCAGGATGAGACATAAGGCTGGAAACTGTTCGCGCTAAGAGAAATGTGAGGTTGGGTGAGGAAATGCACACCCTTTAAAGTAATACTACCTGGTACCCATTCAATGGGTCCCAAATCTGCAGGTTCAAGGAATCTTCCTACAGCTAAAACATGCATGGAAAACCCAGAGGACTGTACACCATGTGATCGGGAGATGTGTCTAAAATGCACCTTATTTATCCTCTCCTGGTGCTCCTGTTCATCATTCCAGCCACGTTACTTAGAATCTCCCCACTTAGAGAATCAGCACATTTAAACTTCTGTTTCACACATTTTGCAAATTGTGAGGAGGATGAACGGGAACAGGGGGAACCAATGAGAGAATAGTTGTAGGGGTTTGGACGGGCACATGTCACTCTAATTTCCCATTAAGAATAAGAATTAAAAAAAGGCTCAGCCCGCCTCGCCCGAGCCAAAATAGGACCTGAAGCAATCCTGCGGTTTTGAGGCCAGCTCACAAAAGAGCAACTTAAAAAATGGAGCTCAGGGTCACTGCAATTCACAAACCTGCAGAGTTATAAATGAAAACTAACGTCCAAAAATATGTTGAGGTAAGGCAAAGAAGAGGATCTGAATGCAAGACAGAATTGCAAGAAACAGATTTCAAGAGATAGATTGGACTCGCCTTTAAAGCACATGAAAAGCGGCAGAATTTCGACAATGATGCAGTTGGCCCAAAAGGGAGTATGCGTTATTTCCTGAATATATCCAGGAAAAAACGCATACGCATTTTATGGGCAACCAAGCAAGCAAGCAATGCAAATGTGCACAACAAAGAAGTCTCATTTCCCACCGGTCAAAAGGGCCATCCGAAAAAATTGTAAAAACCAGAAATGCAGGACAGGCCATGGAGAACAGGGAGCCTTTATACGCTGATGGACAGTGTGTGAACTGCCGAGAGCCACTCTGGAGAAGTGTATGGTGGTTCCTAAATCATCTAAAAAACAGAGCGACAGAGCATAGGGCACTTCCAATCACGGGAGTATATCTAGGGAAGTCTAAAAATCAACAAGACACAAGCACACCACAGTTTAGGGCTACTCTGTTTACAAGAACCTCAACTTCAGTACACCTTAAATATCCCAGGAAAGAGAACAATGGATAAAGAAAATGTGGTACTTATGTACAATGGAATATCTCTTCACCATGAAATCAATGTAATAAGGCTAGTAGAAGGATAAAGAGTGGATTGAGGTCCGATAATACTACTTGAAATAAGTCAAACAGAAAAAGAAACATATCATAAGATATCACTTATAGAGGGAGGATAAATATGGCTGCACAAAAAATGAATGACAAAACAGAACAGTGTCTCACATTTAGAAAACACACTTATGTCAGCTTAAGGGGAAAGGAGAGGTGGGGTGATGCATAAAACCAGAGTTTGAAATTAGCACAGATACCGTTCAATAAACCAAATAGGTATCAGACAAGATCTACACCTCGCTCAATGAACTGGCCTCAACACACCCTATACACCACAGAGAAATATATCTGAGTAATAAGAATCTTAAAACCCATGTATTGATATATCTCCATAAGGGAATCAAGTGTGCGCAGAGCGGCACAAACACAGCAGTGAAAATGAGCTAAACCCCATTATAGAAATAAATTTTAAAACCAAAACGCAGAAACAATGAAAGAGAGAAAAATTCTTACAAAATTCGCTCAGGGGCTGTGATGCAACCTGGAATGACCACATATAAACCCACAGCTGGATAAGACATAAGGCTGGACACTTGGCGCTGAAAGGATTGGTGAGCTTTGGTGAGCAACTGCCGAAAGTTTAATGCAATACTTCATGCTACTTATTCCAAGGGTCCCAACACTCCAAGTTGAAGGGAATCTTCCTACAGCTAAACCATGCATGGGAAATCCAGCAGATGGTATACCATATGATCGGGAAAGGTTTCTAAAATGCACCTCATTTTCCTCTCCTGGGGCTCCGGATCAACATTCCACACACTTTACTAACAACATCTCCACATGGAGAGTCAATGCCTTTAAGTTCCGGTATCGCACAGTCTGCAGTTAGTGCGGAGGATGAATGGGAATAGGGGGAACCAGTGAGAAAATAGCTGTAGCGGTTTCAATGGGCACATGTCACTCTAATTTCACATCAGGAAGAAGAATTAACCAAAGGCAGAGCAAGGCGCCCCAGAAGAAGAATAGGGCCTGAAGAAATCCTGTGGATATGAGGCAAGATCACAAAAATAAGAGCTGAAAAATGGAGCTAAGGGCCACTGCAATTCAAAAACCTGCAGAGTTATAAAGGCCAACTATTTTTCAAAAGTATATTGAGGTAAGGCTATGAAGAGGAACTGAGAGAAAGGCAGAACTGCAAGAAACCGAATTCAGGAGGTAGACTGGAATTGCACTGAAAACATAGGAAAAGACTCAGAACGTCGACAATGATGCACTTGGCCAAAAAGGGCGTATGCGTTCTTTCCTGAGTATATTCAGGAAGAAACGCATACGCACTTTCTGGCCAACCAAGCAAGCTCGCAAAGGAAATCTGCACTACAATGAAGTCTCACTGCCCCCCGGTCAAAGGGCCTTCTGAAAAAAGTGTAAAATCCAGAAAGGCAGGACAGGCCATGGAGAACTGGGAGCCTTGTTATGCTGATGGGCGAGATGTAAATTGCCAACAGCCACTCTGGAGAAGTGTATGGTGTTTCCTGAAACATCCAAAAAATTAAGCAACAGAGCCTAGGGCACTTCCACTTATTGTCCTATAGCTTAGGGAAATTAAAATCAAAAAGACACAGCCACCCCAAAGTTTGGGATGGCTCTGTTTACAAGAACCTCGTTTACGGTACAAGTTCAATATCGCAAAAAGCGAAAAATGGATAAAGAAGTTGTGGTACTTACGTACAATGCAATATCACTCAGCAATGAAATCTATGTCATCAGGCCCGTAGCAGCATAATGAGTGGATTCAGGTACGATGATTCCAAGTGAAATAAGTCACACAGAAAAAGAAATATCATAAGGTATCACTAATACACGGAATGTAAACTTGGCTACACAGGAACTGAATTACAAAACAAAACAGTGTCTTAAAGTAGAAAACCAACTTATGCTTGCTTAAGGGGAAAGGTGAGTTGGGGTGCTGCATAAAACCAGAGATTGAAATTAGCACAGATACCGTTCCATAAGCCAAATATGTAATAGACAAGAGCTACTCCTTGCTCAACGAAGTGGACTCAACACCCCATATTAAACGCCTAAAAATATACCTGACTAGTAAGAATCTTAAAACCTATGGATTTATATGTCTCCGAAAGAGAATCAAGCGTGTGTACAGCGGCATAAACGCAGCAGTGATAGGATTGGTGAGGTTCGGTGAGCAAATGCAGACCCTTTGAAGTCATATTGCATGGTACTCATTCCATGGGTCTCAACTCTCCAGGTTTAAGGGATTCTTCCTTCAGCTAAAACATGCATGTGGAACCCAGAGTATGATCCACTGTTTGATCGGGAAACGTGTTCAAATGTGTCTCAGTTTTCGTCCCCTGGTACTCGGGTGCAACATTCCAGACGCTTTACTAACACTCTCCCCACTTGGAGAGTCAGTGCCTTTAACCTCCTGTTTGGCCCAGTTAGCAATTTCTGCGGAAGATGAACAGGAATAGGGAGAACCAATGAGAGACTAGGTGGAGGTGTCTGGACGGGCAAATTTAACTCTCATTTCCCACCAGGAAGAGGAATTAACCAAAGGCTCAGCATGCCGTGCCGGATCCAAACTAGGGCCTGAAGCAATCCTGCGGTGTTGCGGCCAGCTCACAAGAAAGCGAGGTGAAGAAAGGAGCTCAGGGGCACTGTAATTCACAAACCTGCAGAGTTATAAATGACAGCTATCTTCCAAAAATATATTGAAGGAAGGCAGCCAAGAGGACTTGAAAGCGGGGCAGAAATGCAGGAAACCGATTTCAGGAGTCAGACGGGAATTGCATGTAAAGCATAGGAAAAGAGGCAGAACGTCCACAATGATGCACTTGGCCAAAACGGGCGTAGGCGTTTTTTCCTGAATATATTCAGGAAAAAACGCATATGCCCTTTTTGGCCAACCAAGCAAGCTTGCAAAGGAAATCTGCACTACAATGAAGTCTCACTGCCCCCCGGTCAAAAGGGCCATCTGAAAAAAGTGTAAAATCCAGAAAGGCAGGACAGGCCATGGAGAACTGGGAGCCTTGTTATGCTGATGGGCGGGATGTAAATTGCCAGCAGCCACTCTGGAGAAGTGTATGGTGTTTCCTGAAACATCCAAAAAACAAAGCAACAGAGCCTAGGGCACTTCCACTTATGGTCCTATAGCTTAGGGAAATTAAAATCAAAAAGACACAGCCACCCCAAAGTTTGGGACGGCTCTGTTTACAAGAACCTCGTTTACGGTACAAGTTCAATATCACACAAAGCGAAAAATGGATAAAGAAGTTGTGGTACTTAGGCACAATGCAATATCACTCAGCAATGAAATCTATGTCATCAGGCCCGTAGCAGCATAATGAGTGGATTCAGGTACGATGATTCTAAGTGAAATAAGTGACACAGAAAAACAAACATCAGAAGATATCACTAATACACGGAATGTAAACTTGGCTACACAAGAACTGAATTACAAAACAGAACAGGGTGTCAAATGTAGAAAACCAACTTATGCTTGCTTAAGGGGAAAGGTGAGTTGGGGTGCTGCATAAAACCAGAGATTGAAATTAGCACAGATACCGTTCCATAAGCCAAATATGTAATAGACAAGAGCTACTCCTTGCTCAACGAAGTGGACTCAACACCCCACATTAAACGCCTAAGAATATACCTGACTAGTAAGAATGTTAAAACCTATGGATTTATATGTCTCCGAAAGAGAATCAAGCGTGTGTACAGCGGCATAAATGCAGCAGTGATAGGACTGGTGAGGTTCGGTGAGCTAATGCAGACCCTTTGAAATCATATTGCATGGAACCCATTCCATGGGTCTCAACTCTCCCTGTTTAAGGGATTCTTCCTTCAGCTAAAACATGCATGTGGAACCCAGAGTATGATCCACCGTGTGATCGGGAAACGTGTTCAAATGTGTCTCAGTTTTCGTCCCCAGGTACTCGGGTGCAACATTCCAGACGCTTTACTAACACTCTCCCGACTTGGAGAGTCAGTGCCTTTAATCTCCTGTTTGGCCCAGTTTGCAATTTCTGTGGAAAATGAACAGGAATAGGGAGAACCAATGAGAGACTAGGTGGAGGTGTCTGGACGGGCAAATTTAACTCTCATTTCCCACCAGGATGAGGAATTAACCAAAGGCTCAGCATGCCGTGCCAGAACCAAACTAGGGCCTGAAGCAATCCTGCGGTGTTGCGGCCAGCTCACAAGAAAGCGAGTTGAAGAAAGGAGCTCAGGGGCACTGTAATTCACAAACCTGCAGAGTTATAAATGACAGCTATCTTCCAAAAATATATTGAAGTAAGGCTGCCAAGAGGAGTTGAAAGCGGGGCAGAATTGCAGGAATCCCATTTCAGGAGGTAGACTGGAATTGCATGTAAAGCATAGGAAAAGAGGCAGAACGTCCACAATGATGCACTTGGCCAAAAAGGGCGTATGCGTTTTTTACTGAATATATTCAGGAAAAAACGCATATGCCCTTTTTGGCCAACCAAGCAAGCTTGCAAAGGAAATCTGCACTACAATGAAGTCTCACTGCCCCCTGGTCAAAAGGGCCATCTGAAAAAAGTGTAAAATCCAGAAAGGCAGGACAGGCCATGGAGAACTGGGAGCCTTGTTATGCTGATGGGCGCGATGTAAATTGCCAGCAGCCACTCTGGAGAAGTGTATGGTGTTTCCTGAAACATCCAAAAAACAAAGCAACAGAGCCTAGGGCACTTCCACTTATGGTCCTATAGCTTAGGGAAATTAAAATCAAAAAGACACACCCACCCCAAAGTTTGGGACGGCTCTGTTTACAAGAACCTCGTTTACGGTACAAGTTCAATATCACAGAAAGCGAAAAATGGATAAAGAAGTTGTGGTACTTACGTACAATGCAATGTCACGCAGCAATGAAATCTATGTCATCAGGCCCGTAGCAGCATAATGAGTGGATTCAGGTATGATGATTCTAAGTGAAATAAGTCACACAGAAAAAGAAACATCATAAGATATCACTAATACACGGAATGTAAACTTGGCTACACAGGAACTGAATTACAAAACAGAACAGGGTGTCAAATGTAGAAAACCAACTTATGCTTGCTTAAGGGGAAAGGTGAGTTGGGGTGCTGCATAAAACAAGAGATTGAAATGAGCACAGATACCGTTCCATAAGCCAAATATGTAATAGACAAGAGCTACTCCTTGCTCAACGAAGTGGACTCAACACCCCATATTAAACGCTTAAGAATATACCTGACTAGTAAGAATCTTAAAACCTACGGATTTATATGTCTCCAAAAGAGAATCAAACGTGTGTACAGTGGCATAAACGTAGCAGTGATAGGATTGGTGAGGTTTGGTGAGCAAATGCAGACCCTTTGAAGTCATATTGCATGGTACCCATTCTATGGGTCTCAACTCTCCAGGTTTAAGGGATTCTTCCTTCAGCTAAAACATGCATGTGGAACCCAGAGTATGATCCACCGTGTGATTGGGAAACGTGTTCAAATCTGTCTCAGTTTTCGTCCCCAGGTACTCGGGTGCAACATTCCAGACGCTTTACTAACACTCTCCCCACTTGGAGAGTCAGTGCCTTTAACCTCCTGTTTGGCCCAGTTTGCAATTTCTGTGGAAAATGAACAGGAATAGGGAGAACCAATGAGAGACTAGGTGGAGGTGTCTGGACGGGCAAATTTAACTCTCATTTCCCACCAGGAAGAGGAATTAACCAAAGGCTCAGCATGCCGTGCCGGAACAACACTAGGGCCTGAAGCAATCCTGCGGTGTTGCGGCCAGCTCACAAGAAAGCGAGTTGAAGAAAGGAGGTCAGGGGCACTGTAATTCACAAACCTGCAGAGTTATAAATGACAGCTATCTTCCAAAAATATATTGAAGTAAGGCTGCCAAGAGGAGTTGAAAGCGGGCAGAATTGCAGGAAACCGATTTCAGGAGGTAGACTGGAATTGCATGTAAAGCATAGGAAAAGAGGCAGAAGTCCACAATGATGCACTTGGCCAAAAAGGGCGTATGCGTCAGGAAAAAACGCATACGCCGTTTTTGGCCAACCAAGCAAGCTTGCAAAGGAAATCTGCACTACAATGAAGTCTCACTGCCCCCCGGTCAAAAGGGCCATCCGAAAAAAGTTTAAAATCCAGAAAGGCAGGACAGGCCATGGAGAACTGGGAGCCTTGTTATGCTGATGGGCGGGATGTAAATTGCCAGCAGCCACTCTGGAGAAGTGTATGGTGTTTCCTGAAACATCCAAAAAACAAAGCAACAGAGCCTAGGGCACTTCCACTTATGGTCCTATAGCTTAGGGAAATTAAAATCAAAAAGACACAGCCACCCCAAAGTTTGGGACGGCTCTGTTTACAAGAACCTCGTTTACGGTACAAGTTCAATATCACAGAAAGCGAAAAATGGATAAAGAAGTTGTGGTACTTACGTACAATGCAATATCACTCAGCAATGAAATCTATGTCATCAGGCCCGTAGCAGCATAATGAGTGGATTCAGGTACGATGATTCTAAGTGAAATAAGTCACACAGAAAAAGAAACATCATAAGATATCACTACCACACGGAATGTAAACTTGGCTTCACAAGAACTGAATTACAAAACAGAACAGGGTGTCAAATGTAGAAAACCAACTTATGCTTGCTTAAGGGGAAAGGTGAGTTGGGGTGCTGCATAAAACCAGAGATTGAAATGAGCACAGATACCATTCCGTAAGCCAAATATGTAATAGACAAGAGCTACTCCTTGCTCAACGAAGTGGACTCAACACCCCATATTAAACGCCTAAGAATATACATGACTAGTAAGAATCTTAAAACCTATGGATTTATATGTCTCCGAAAGAGAATCAAGCATGTGTACAGCGGCATAAACGCAGCAGTGATAGGACTGGTGAGGTTCGGTGAGCAAATGCAGACCCTTTGAAGTCATATTGCATGGTACCCATTCCATGGGTCTCAACTCTCCATGTTTAAGGGATTCTTCCTTCAGCTAAAACATGCATGTGGAACCCAGAGTATGATCCACCGTGTGATCGGGAAACGTGTTCAAATGTGTCTCAGTTTTCGTCCCCTGGTACTCGGGTGCAACATTCCAGACGCTTTACTAACACTCTCCCCACTTGGAGAGTCAGTGCCTTTAACCTCCTGTTTGGCCCAGTTAGCAATTTCTGCGGAAGATGAACAGGAATAGGGAGAACCAATGAGAGATTAGGTGGAGGTGTCTGGACGGGCAAATTTAACTCTTATTTCCCACCAGGAAGAGGAATTAACCAAAGGCTCAGCATGCCGTGCCGGATCCAAACTAGGGCCTGAAGCAATCCTGCGGTGTTGCGGCCAGCTCACAAGAAAGCGAGTTGAAGAAAGGTGCTCAGGGGCACTGTAATTCACAAACCTGCAGAGTTATAAATGACAGCTGTCTTCCAAAAATATATTGAAGTAAGGCAGCCAAGAGGAGTTGAAAGCCGGGCAGAATTGCAGGAAACCGATTTCAGGAGGTAGACTGGAATTGCATGTAAAGCATAGGAAAAGAGGCAGAACGTCCACAATGATGCACTTGGCCAAAAAGGGCGTATGCGTTTTTTCCTGAATATATTCAGGAAAAAACGCATACGCCCTTTTTGGCCAACCAAGCAAGCTTGCAAAGGAAATCTGCACTACAATGAAGTCTCACTGCCCCCCAGTCAAAAGGGCCATCTGAAAAAAGTGTAAAATCCAGAAAGGCAGGACAGGCCATGGAGAACTGGGAGCCTTGTTATGCTGATGGGCGGGATGTAAATTGCCAGCAGCCACTCTGGAGAAGTGTATGGTGTTTCCTGAAACATCCAAAAAACAAAGCAACAGAGCCTAGGGCACTTCCACTTATGGTCCTATAGTTTAGGGAAATTAAAATCAAAAAGACACAGCCAACCCAAAGTTTGGGACGGCTCTGTTTACAAGAACCTCATTTACGGTACAAGTTCAATATCACAGAAAGCGAAAAATGGATAAAGAAGTTGTGGTACTTACGTGCAATGCAATATCACTCAGCAATGAAATCTATGTCATCAGGCCTGTAGCAGCATAATGAGTGGATTCAGGTACGATGATTCTAAGTGAAATAAGTCACACAGAAAAAGAAACATCATAAGATATCACTAATACACGGAATGTAAACTTGGCTACACAAGAACTGAATTACAAAACAGAACAGGGTGTCAAATGTAGAAAACCAACTTATGCTTGCTTAAGGGGAAAGGTGAGTTGGGGTGCTGCATAAAACCAGAGATTGAAATTAGCACAGATACCGTTCCATAAGCCAAATATGTAATAGACAAGAGCTACTCCTTGCTCAACGAAGTGGACTCAACACCCCATATTAAACGCCTAAGAATATACCTGACTAGTAAGAATCTTAAAACCTATGGATTTATATGTCTCCGAAAGAGAATCAAGCGTGTGTACAGCGGCATAAACGCAGCAGTGATAGGACTGGTGAGGTTCGGTGAGCAAATGCAGACCCTTTGAAGTCATATTGCATGGTACCCATTCCATGGGTCTCAACTCTCCATGTTTAAGGGATTCTTCCTTCAGCTGAAACATGCATGTGGAACCCAGAGTATGATCCACCATGTGGTCGGAAAACGTGTTCAAATGTGTCTCAGTTTTGGTCCCCTGGTACTCGGGTGCAACATTCCAGACGCTTTACTAACACTCTCCCCACTTGGGGAGTCAGTGCCTTTAACCTCCTGTTTGGCCCAGTTAGCAATTTCTGCGGAAGATGAACAGGAATAGGGAGAACCAATGAGAGATTAGGTGGAGGTGTCCGGACGGGCCAATTTAACTCTCATTTCCCACCAGGAAGAGGAATTAACCAAAGGCTCAGCATGCCATGCCGGAACCAAACTAGGGCCTGAAGCAACCCTGCGGTGTTGCGGCCAGCTCACAAGAAAGCGAGTTGAAGAAAGGAGCTCAGGGGCACTGTAATTCACAAACCTGCAGAGTTATAAATGACAGCTATCTTCCAAAAATATATTGATATAGGATGCCAAGAGGAGTTGAAAGCAGGGCAGAATTGCAGGAAACCGATTTCAGGAGGTAGACTGGAATTGCATGTAAAGCATAGGAAAAGAGGCAGAACGTCCACAATGATGCACTTGGCCAAAAAGGGCGTATGCGTTTTTTCCTGAATATATTCAGGAAAAAACGCATACGCCCTTTTTGGCCAACCAAGCAAGCTTGCAAAGGAAATCTGCACTACAATGAAGTCTCACTGCCCCCCGGTCAAAAGGGCCATCTGAAAAAAGTGTAAAATCCAGAAAGGCAGGACAGGCCATGGAGAACTGGGAGCCTAGTTATGCTGATGGGCGGGATGTAAATTGCCAGCAGCCACTCTGGAGAAGTGTATGGTGTTTCCTGAAACATCCAAAAAACAAAGCAACAGAGCCTAGGGCACTTCCACTTATGGTCCTATAGCTTAGGGAAATTAAAATCAAAAAGACACAGCCACCCCAAAGTTTGGGACGGCTCTGTTTACAAGAACCTCGTTTACGGTACAAGTTCAATATCACAGAAAGCGAAAAATGGATAAAGAAATTGTGGTACTTACGTACAATGCAATATCACTCAGCAATGAAATCTATGTCATCAGGCCTGTAGCAGCATAATGAGTGGATTCAGGTACGATGATTCTAAGTGAATTTAGTCACACAGAAAAAGAAACATCATAAGATATCACTAATACACGGAATGTAAACTTGGCTACACAAGAACTGAATTACAAAACAGAACAGGGTGTCAAATGTAGAAAACCAACTTATGCTTGCTTAAGGGGACGGGTGAGTTGGGGTGCTGCATAAAACCAGAGATTGAAATGAGCACAGATACCGTTCCATAAGCCAAATATGTAATAGACAAGAGCTACTCCTTGCTCAACGAAGTGGACTCAACACCCCATATTAAACGCCTAAGAATATATCTGACTAGTAAGAATCTTAAAACCTATGGATTTATATGTCTCCGAAAGAGAATCAAGCGTGTGTACAGCGGCATAAACGCAGCAGTGATAGGATTTCTGAGGTTCGGTGAGCAAATGCAGACCCTTTGAAATCATATTGCATGGTACCCATTCCATGGGTCTCAACTCTCCCTGTTTAAGGGATTCTTCCTTCAGCTAAAACATGCATGTGGAACCCAGAGTATGATCCACCGTGTGATCGGAAAACGTGTTCAAATGTGTCTGAATTTTCGTTTCCTGGTACTCGGGTGCAACATTCCAGACGCTTTACTAACACTCTCCCCACTTGGAGAGTCAGTGCCTTTAACCTCCTGTTTGGCCCAGTTTGCAATTTCTGTGGAAAATGAACAGGAATAGGGAGAACCAATGAGAGACTAGGTGGAGGTGTCCAGACGGGCAAATTTAACTCTCATTTCCCACCAGGAAGAGTAATTAACCAAAGGCTCAGCGTGCCGTGCCGGAACCACACTAGGTCCAGAAGAAATCCTGCGGTGTTGCGGCCAGCTCACAAGAAAGCGAGTTGAAGAAAGGAGCTCAGGGGCACTGTAATTCACAAACCTGCAGAGTTATAAAGGACAGCTATCTTCCAAAAATATATTGAAGTAAGGCTGCCAAGAGGAGTTGAAAGGGGGGCAGAATTGCAGGAAACCGATTTCAGGAGGTAGACTGGAATTGCATGTAAAGCATAGGAAAAGAGGCAGAACGTCCACAATGATGCACTTGGCCAAAAAGGGCGTATGCGTTTTTTCCTGAATATATTCAGGAAAAAACGCATACGCCCTTTTTGGCCAACCAAGCAAGCTTGCAAAGGAAATCTGCACTACAATGAAGTCTCACTGCCCCCCGGTCAAAAGGGCCATCTGAAAAAAGTGTAAAATCTAGAAAGGCAGGACAGGCCATGGAGAACTGGGAGCCTAGTTATGCTGATGGGCGGGATGTAAATTGCCAGCAGCCACTCTGGAGAAGTGTATGGTGTTTCCTGAAACATCCAAAAAACAAAGCAACAGAGCCTAGGGCACTTCCACTTATGGTCCTATAGCTTAGGGAAATTAAAATCAAAAAGACACAGCCACCCCAAATTTGGGATGGCTCTGTTTACAAGAACCTCGTTTACGGTACAAGTTCAATATCACAGAAAGCGAAAAATGGATAAAGAAATTGTGGTACTTACGTACAATGCAATATCACTCAGCAATGAAATCTATGTCAACAGGCCCGTAGCAGCATAATGAGTGGATTCAGGTACGATGATTCTAAGTGAAATTAGTCACACAGAAAAAGAAACATCATAAGATATCACTAATACACGGAATGTAAACTTGGCTACACAAGAACTGAATTACAAAACAGAACAGGGTGTCAAATGTAGAAAACCAACTTATGCTTGCTTAAGGGGACGGGTGAGTTGGGGTGCTGCATAAAACCAGAGATTGAAATGAGCACAGATTCCGTTCCATAAGCCAAATATGTAATAGACAAGAGCTACTCCTTGCTCAACGAAGTGGACTCAACACCCCATATTAAACGCCTAAGAATATATCTGACTAGTAAGAATCTTAAAACCTATGGATTTATATGTCTCCGAAAGAGAATCAAGCGTGTGTACAGCGGCATAAACGCAGCAGTGATAGGATTGCTGAGGTTCGGTGAGCAAATGCAGACCCTTTGAAATCATATTGCATGGTACCCATTCCATGGGTCTCAACTCTCCCTGTTTAAGGGATTCTTCCTTCAGCTAAAACATGCATGTGGAACCCAGAGTATGATCCACCGTGTGATCGGAAAACGTGTTCAAATGTGTCTCAATTTTCGTTTCCTGGTACTCGGGTGCAACATTCCAGACGCTTTACTAACACTCTCCCCACTTGGAGAGTCAGTGCCTTTAACCTCCTGTTTGGCCCAGTTTGCAATTTCTGTGGAAAATGAACAGGAATAGGGAGAACCAATGAGAGACTAGGTGGAGGTGTCCAGACGGGCAAATTTAACTCTCATTTCCCACCAGGAAGAGTAATTAACCAAAGGCTCAGCGTGCCGTGCCGGAACCACACTAGGACCAGAAGCAATCCTGCGGTGTTGCGGCCAGCTCACAAGAAAGCGAGTTGAAGAAAGGAGCTCAGGGGCACTGTAATTCACAAACCTGCAGAGTTATAAAGGACAGCTATCTTCCAAAAATATATTGAAGTAAGGCTGCCAAGAGGAGTTGAAAGGGGGGCAGAATTGCAGGAAACCGATTTCAGGAGGTAGACTGGAATTGCATGTAAAGCATAGGAAAAGAGGCAGAACATCGACAATGATGCACTTGGCAACAAAGGGCATATGAGTTTGTTCCTGAATATATTCAGGAAAAAACACATACGCCCTTTTTGGCAAACCAAGCAAGCTTGCAATGGAAATCCGAACTACTATGAAGTGTCACTTCCCCCCGGTCTAAAGGGCCACTGAGAAAAGTGTAAAATCCAGAAAGGCAAGACAGGCCATGGGGAAAAAGGAGCCTTGTTATGCTTATGGGCGGGATGTACATTGCCAACAGCCACTCTGGAGAAGTGTATGGTGTTTCCTGATACATCTGAAAAACAAAGCAACAGAATCTAGGGCATTTCCACTTATGGTCCTATAGCTTAGGGAAATTAAAATCAAAAAGACACAGCCACCCCAAAATTTACAACGGCTCTGTTTACAGGAGCCTCTTCTACAGTACAAGTTAAATATCCCAGAGAACAAATAATTGATAAAGAAGTTGCGGTACTTATGTACAACAGAATACCACTCAGCAATGAAATCTGTGTCACCAGGCCTGTACCAGCATAATGAGTGGATTGAGGCATGATGATTCTAAGTGAAATAAGTCACACAGAAAAAGAAACATCATAAGGTATCACTAATGCACGGAATGTAAACTTGGCTACACATGAACTGAATTACAAAACAGAACAGGGTCTCAAGTTTAGAAAACCAACTTATGCTTGCTTAAGGGGAAAGGTGAGTTGGGGTGCTGCATAAAACCAGAGTTTGAAATTAGCACAGATACCGTTCCATAAGCCAAATATGTAATAGACAAGACCTACCCGTTGCTCAACGAAATGGACTCAACAATGAGGTATCACCTCACACCTGTTAGAATGGGCATCATCTGAAAATCTACAAACAACAAATGCTGGAAAGGGTGTGGAGAAAAGGAACACTCTTCCACTATTGTTGGGAATATAAATTGATACAGTCACTATGGAGAACAATATGGAGTTTCTTAAGAAACTAATAATAGAATTACCATATGATACAGCAATCCCAGGACTGGACATATACTCAGACAAAACCATAAATCAAAAAGAGACATTCACCGCAATGTTCATTGCATCACTATTTACAATATCGAGGTAATGGAAGCAACCTAAATGCCCACAGACAGACAAATGCATAAAGCTGTGGTACATATATAAAATGGAATATTACTAAGCCATGAAAGGAATGAAATTGGGTCATTTGTAGAGACGTCGATGGATCTAGAGACTGTCCTACAGAGTGAAGTAAGTCAGAAAGAGAAAAACAAATCTTGTATATTCATGCATATATGTGGAACCTAGAAAAACTGTACAGATTAACCGTTTTGCAAGGCATAAATAGAGCAACAGATGTAGACAACAATCGTATGGACAACAAGGGGGGAAAGCTCTTGGAGGGGTGGTGGTGGGAGGAGTTGAGAGATTGGGATTGGCATGTAAACATTTATATGTATAAAATAGATAACCAATGAGAACCTGCTGTATAAAAATATAAAATAAAATTCAAAATTAAAAAGAAATAAAATTTAAAAAATAAAACAGAAAAAACAATTATTCCCTTCACATACATGTATTTATATGAATAAATTATTTCCATGCTTATATCTGTAAATACAAAAAAGAGGAATAAAATCTACCTTGAACCAAAAACGAAAAAGAGAAAAAAAAAACAGAACCCACCAGTTACTCAGAGGAAAACCGTATCAGGGCACTTGCTCCAGTTGTAAACAATTCTGAAGTTGGTCAGTGGTGGGGAATCGTCTCCCATTCAGCCAGCAGCCCCCACACAACAAGCGTCCTCATTGCAAAGCTGGGGCACCGTGCCGAGGCATCTGTGAGTAAACGTGAGCTGAGCCCCAGGCCACTTGCTGCTGAACTGTTCCCACCCTTCCCAGGTAAAACACCTGAATATATACAAGGACTTGAAAGCCTAGAGGAAGGGCCATGGAGCCACACGAGTGACAGCATGCCAGCTGACTTGGTGCCTGCAGGCCAGCCAGGATGGTCCTGGCCCTGGGTGCTCTTCTGGAAGATTTCCATTTCCCTGCCTGAGATACCCGTCCTGTCCCTGCCCCCACTGCTTTTTTCCTTCCTCACCTCTGCCCAGGGAGAAATTCCAGCAGCAGGTATGGGTGACACATCCTCTTCTTTAGCAGGTGGCAGCCTGGCAACTGCTGCAGAAAGTCCAGCAGAGCCCCACTCACACTGGGCCACCCACAAAGCCGTGGCCTCTCACTCCCTCCCACCAGCCCAGCCCCGAGACTGCTGACAGGGCAGAGAAAATGGCGTCAGGCACAGCTGCAGGGGCTTTTGCTGCCTGGAGTGGTATTTATATTGATCTCAACCCAGGCACACCTGGGGAGGGCTGGCCGGCATGGTAAGGCTGCCCAGGTAGCCAATCATCACCCCTCAGGGGCTCACAGTTGCAGAAAATGGAACTTGCTGAACCGGCCAGGTCCAAGGAACAGGTGTGGGCTCCTGAGAGTCAGGATAGACAAGGGGCTGCAGCTTTGGCTTGTTTTCTAATCATTTTATCTGGCCCATGAGTGGGAGACAACTTCAAGAAAACCCTCTCCTAATGAGAGGAACCCAGGAGTCAGGGAGAGGAGGGGTGGGTGGTGGTTGGAGCCAGAGGTCTGGTGCCCTGGGTGCAGTGGAAGTCTCTGGAAGACCAGGTGGAGGGAGGCCACACAGAGTGATGCCCAGGGTCACAGACCTGTCGGAGCTGCTGTTTGTTAGTTCAAGTCCTGCTCTGAGGTGCTCTGTGTCAGCTCTGAGCGACAGGTGAGCTGGGGGTGCTCTTCAATGAGGGCTATGTGCACGGTTCCTGTGTGCCCAGCCCTGCCACGGTACCTGCAAGGGTAGCTCTGTATCCTGGGAGGGGCCTGACCATGAGAGCCCCGTGGGCTGGGTTGGGGGTGGGGTACCTGCCCAGGAGAGCTCCATATCCTGGGATTGGCCTGACCACGAGAGCCCCATGGGCTGCTGGGGACCTGGTAAAGGATGTCAGGACAGTCAGTGAAGCCACCGAGGATATACCTCCAGTTGCTCCTGATTCCTACACCCTGCTGGTCATTCTACCAACCACCAGGACATGGTATTCTGTATTAGTCTTCAATGATGCCTTCTTTTGTATTCCATTAGTCCCAGAGTCACAAGAAATTTTGGCTTGTGAGTGGCAGGACTCAACATACAACTAAAACAATACTTCCGGGCCGTCTTGCCCCAAGGGTTCAAAAATTCCCACACCATCTTTGGGGAAAGCTTAGCTAACGACCGAAAAGTTCTACCTCTGGAAAAGGAAACCCTCCTGCAATATGCAGACGACATTCTGATCGCCAGCCCTACTAAGGAGGCCTCTGAACTACCAAGCCAATAAAGGATAGAAGTTGTCCAAGAAAAAGCTCAAATATCACAGACTGCGGTGACCTGCCTGGGCTTCATTCTCACACAAGGTCAGAGAAGCCCATCCCAGGAAAGGGAAGAAACCATTTGCAGCCTTACCCCTTTCTAAAACTAGAAGACAGCTTAGGGGTTCCTGGGGAGGCCAGGGTTTGCTGCTTCTGGATCCCTAACTACAGTCTACTAGCTGGGCCTCTATATGAAACACTGAAAGGAAAAGATGATGATCCTTTTGAACAGAATCCAGAAGTGGCCTTTCAAGAATGGAAAGAGCAGTCAATTCAGACCCTTGCCCTGGAACTCCCTAATTGAGCTAAACCCTTTGACCTTTCCATTCCCGGTGAAAGGTGAATCGCCATTGGAGAATTAGTGCAAAAACTGGGACCACTTGAAATGGAACAACGCAAGAATGCCATCCAGG
This sequence comes from Leucopleurus acutus, assembly GCF_964270905.1. Lineage (NCBI taxonomy): Eukaryota > Metazoa > Chordata > Mammalia > Artiodactyla > Delphinidae > Leucopleurus > Leucopleurus acutus. The sequence goes on from NW_028139192.1 coordinate 1,006,486, forward strand.
TAGGATAAACTACAGTCACCAAGGGGCTTGGCCCACTGCCACATCTGGCCAAGATACTGGCGGTATCTAAAAACCTGGAAATCAGCAGCCCAAAAGGCCACCTCCCTCCTAAGGGAAAAGGACCCCACGTGGTGATCCTAATCACCAACCATGCCCTGAAGTTGCAGGGTTCGCTCCGTGGGCACACCGACCTCGAGTGAGGAGGCCCTCCAACTCCAACATCCAGAGAGATAACCGGAGGCAACAGGGCACCATGACGACTCATGTGAACATCACTTGACCTGGAGTTTCTCTCATAAAACAACAATAGTGTGTCCCGAAGGAGTAGACTACTGCTTGCAGGACTTCCTGCACCCGGAGGGGAGCTAATAATCTTGGCGGGGGAACCGTATATCACACTGTCACCATAGAAAAGCCTACAGACACCGTGATGATGGTGGCCAATAAGACCGGCTGGACTCCTGTTTACTTCAAAAGGCTGTTGACTCAGTGGCCATCATGGTCCTTGATCACCACTGACCCTGGACTGTCTGGGAGTTGAGCGGGCAGGGCTCTGACACCTGGTGCTGTTTTTATGTTAATTCAGGGGCCTAATTGAAGAAAGAGCAGACTACTGGTCAGAGCATCTAGGCTGGCAGAAACGGTCAGCCTAAGGTGGCCGAACAAATGTGGGGCGGGGTGAAACCGGCCCCCACAGCGTCTCTGCACATCTCTTTCCTGGACCCTTAAAGGTCATTAGAATCTATAACACTTCCAATGCTGGTGCTCAGGCGGATGAGCAGGGAGGCAGGGGTCCTGGGGCCAATCAACGTCACCTGGAGGCTGCTGGGGAGAAGTTCTGACCCTCGTCCCCTGGTATGAGGGCTCCCAACTCAGCACTCAGCAGTTACAGAAGAAGGGTCTGCACCCTCAGCACTCCAAGAGTGAGGAACGGGACAAAAGGCAGAGGAGGGGTTTGTCCCCAGCAAAGCCCATTAAAAATCCCTGGGAGATAAAAATAGAATCTGGGCAATAAAGTCAAGTCTGACCTTTTTTATCCTTTGTGCTTTGTCTAATTTCACGTGCTCCTAGGGTCCCGCATGCAGAGGTTCCACACCCGGCACTTCAGACCAGATTTCCTGGTGCAGAATGGCTGGGTCGACACCTCAGCTCCTGGGGCCCAGTGCAGACTCCGAGATATAGAGCCTGAGCTGCAGCCAACCCGGCCCTTGAGAGCTCCGCCCCCTCCCTCCCACTGACTCTGACAGGATCTCTACACAGCAGCCCAGCCCACAGCCCACGGGGTAGTGCATGCTCTCACCTCTCCATTCTCTGATGAAAATATAAAGTTTCCTTTGCTTGGGAACCAAACTCAGTCTCGATCTGTTGGCCCCAATGACACTGGGCAGGGGGACCCTTGTTGGGGTCCACTCTGGAGGATCAGTAACAGAAATTGAGACTATTGTAACTTCAATGAACAGATGTGTGAGCCAAACTGTAGTTAACATAGAACAGTTTATAAGGCTCGGGTAAAATAAGATGTTTCTAACACTTCCATTTGATATTTCCATCACTTTATTATAAGCAAGTTCAGTGAGAAGGTTTGTCCTATTTGTCAGGTCAATATTAGAGAAATGAAGTGATTTCTTTCCAAGGATGTACATCTAATAATCTTGGTTAAAGCTTCAATCTTGTTTTAAATGCTTTTCCATTGAAAATGATACCTCTCTTTCAGCTCCCCCATTTCTGAGAAGTATAAAATCTTATAATTTATTATTACCAAAGGGGAAAGGTGGGAGGAGGGATAAATTAACAGTTTGGAATTAACACATACACACTGCTATGTATAAAATAGATCATCAACAAGGAACTACTGTATAGCACAGGGAACTACACTCAATATTGTGCAATAACCTATAAGGGGAAATAATCGGAAAAAGAATAGATATTTTTATTGACATCATCTATCAATGACAGTTAAAGTGTAACCTAAGGGAAGCCGGTGGTGAGTGCTTCTGACCCTGAAGACTTCAGTCATCTAAAGTTTGGACTCTGCCTACTTCCCAAGGCCCTTAATGAACATATGTGTAGCCGTAGCTTAAAAAACTCCCCAGTTTGGGTTTCGGGGAGACACTGATTTTGAAAAAGCCCTGGTGTTCTCCTTACATGAATGGGACTCTTCCTACTGCTAAAACATGTCTGTCACATCCAGAGGATGGTATACCGTCTGATCGGGAAGAGTTTGGAAAAGGCATCTCATCTCCTCATCTCCTGGTGCTCGGGTTCACCCCTCCAGCGTCTTTACTAACAGTCTCCCCACTTGGAGATGTCAACACTGTCAACATCCTGTTGCGTACAGTTTGGAATTTGTCCAGAGGATGAAGCGGAAGGATGAGGAACAATGAGAGACAAGTCCTAGGTGTTCAGACAGGCACATGTCACTCTAATTTCCAATCAGGAAGATGAATTGACCAAAGGCTAGGGTTGCCCATGGAAACAGTATAGGGCTTGAGGAAATCCCACTGCTTTGTGGCCAGTTCCCATAAACACAAGTTGAACAATGGAACTCAGGGGCAGTAAAATTCACGAAACTGCGGAGTTGAAAATATCTATCACTGAAAAATGTCTTGAGGAAAGTCAGAGAAAAGGATTGGCAAGCAAGGGAGAATGGCAGGAAAGGGATTTGAGGAGGTAGAAAGGACTCGCCATTAAGCACAAGAAAAGGGGCTGAACATTGCCGACATTGCAGTTGGCCAAAAAGGCTGTATGCGTTTTTTTCTGTATATATTCAAGAAAAGGGCATACACTTTTTTAGCCAACCAAACAGGTGGGCACTGGAAATCAATACTACAAAAGATATCACTTCGCATCAGTCAGAAGAGCCATCCTCATAAAGTGTAAACGCCAGAAATGCAGGACAGGGCAAGGAGAGGAGGGAGCCCTGTGAGGCTTATAGTGGAAATGTATATTGCCAACGGCCATTCTGGAGAAGTGTATTGTGTTTACTAAAGCATCTAAAAAATGAGCTACAGAGCATAGGGCACTTGCACTCATGGGCGTATATCTTGGGAAAAACAAAAATCGAGAGGACACAGGCACCCCAATGTTTACTGCCTCTCTGTTTAAAAGATCCTCGACTAGGATATAACTTAAATGTCTCTGGAGGGAAAAAATGGATAGAGATGTGGTACTTATGTAGAGTGGAATATTACTCAGCCTGGAAATCAATGAAATATGGCCAGTTGTAACAACTCCGGAGGAGTTACGTATGATCATTCTAAGTGACATAAATATGTAGAAAACACGCGTAAGGCTGCTAAACGGGAAAGGTGGGGAGGGGTGAGGCATCATCCAGGAGGTTGAAATTAGCAAAGATACCATTCCAAATACCAAACTGATAATCAACAAGGCCTACACGGTAGCTAAAAGAACTGCACTCAGCACACTCAAGTCACCGGAAAAGAATATCTATGACTGGTAAGAATCTGAAAAAGAAATTATTGATGTCTCTCTGTACGTGAATCAAGTGGATGTACAGCAGCAAGAAACAGAGCTTTGAAAATCAGCTGTAAACAACATAGTAATAAATTGAAAAAAATAAACGACAGAGAGACAGAGAAAACCTCTTACAACTTTTCCTCAGGGACGGTGATGCAACATGGATTGAACACATCTAGACCCACAGCAGGATGAGACATAAGGCTGGAAACTGTTCGCGCTAAGAGAAATGTGAGGTTGGGTGAGGAAATGCACACCCTTTAAAGTAATACTACCTGGTACCCATTCAATGGGTCCCAAATCTGCAGGTTCAAGGAATCTTCCTACAGCTAAAACATGCATGGAAAACCCAGAGGACTGTACACCATGTGATCGGGAGATGTGTCTAAAATGCACCTTATTTATCCTCTCCTGGTGCTCCTGTTCATCATTCCAGCCACGTTACTTAGAATCTCCCCACTTAGAGAATCAGCACATTTAAACTTCTGTTTCACACATTTTGCAAATTGTGAGGAGGATGAACGGGAACAGGGGGAACCAATGAGAGAATAGTTGTAGGGGTTTGGACGGGCACATGTCACTCTAATTTCCCATTAAGAATAAGAATTAAAAAAAGGCTCAGCCCACCTCGCCCGAGCCAAAATAGGACCTGAAGCAATCCTGCGGTTTTGAGGCCAGCTCACAAAAGAGCAACTTAAAAAATGGAGCTCAGGGTCACTGCAATTCACAAACCTGCAGAGTTATAAATGAAAACTAACGTCCAAAAATATGTTGAGGTAAGGCAAAGAAGAGGATCTGAATGCAAGACAGAATTGCAAGAAACAGATTTCAAGAGATAGATTGGACTCGCCTTTAAAGCACATGAAAAGCGGCAGAATTTCGACAATGATGCAGTTGGCCCAAAAGGGAGTATGCGTTATTTCCTGAATATATCCAGGAAAAAACGCATACGCATTTTATGGGCAACCAAGCAAGCAAGCAATGCAAATGTGCACAACAAAGAAGTCTCATTTCCCACCGGTCAAAAGGGCCATCCGAAAAAATTGTAAAAACCAGAAATGCAGGACAGGCCATGGAGAACAGGGAGCCTTTATACGCTGATGGACAGTGTGTGAACTGCCGAGAGCCACTCTGGAGAAGTGTATGGTGGTTCCTAAATCATCTAAAAAACAGAGCGACAGAGCATAGGGCACTTCCAATCACGGGAGTATATCTAGGGAAGTCTAAAAATCAACAAGACACAAGCACACCACAGTTTAGGGCTACTCTGTTTACAAGAACCTCAACTTCAGTACACCTTAAATATCCCAGGAAAGAGAACAATGGATAAAGAAAATGTGGTACTTATGTACAATGGAATATCTCTTCACCATGAAATCAATGTAATAAGGCTAGTAGAAGGATAAAGAGTGGATTGAGGTCCGATAATACTACTTGAAATAAGTCAAACAGAAAAAGAAACATATCATAAGATATCACTTATAGAGGGAGGATAAATATGGCTGCACAAAAAATGAATGACAAAACAGAACAGTGTCTCACATTTAGAAAACACACTTATGTCAGCTTAAGGGGAAAGGAGAGGTGGGGTGATGCATAAAACCAGAGTTTGAAATTAGCACAGATACCGTTCAATAAACCAAATAGGTATCAGACAAGATCTACACCTCGCTCAATGAACTGGCCTCAACACACCCTATACACCACAGAGAAATATATCTGAGTAATAAGAATCTTAAAACCCATGTATTGATATATCTCCATAAGGGAATCAAGTGTGCGCAGAGCGGCACAAACACAGCAGTGAAAATGAGCTAAACCCCATTATAGAAATAAATTTTAAAACCAAAACGCAGAAACAATGAAAGAGAGAAAAATTCTTACAAAATTCGCTCAGGGGCTGTGATGCAACCTGGAATGACCACATATAAACCCACAGCTGGATAAGACATAAGGCTGGACACTTGGCGCTGAAAGGATTGGTGAGCTTTGGTGAGCAACTGCCGAAAGTTTAATGCAATACTTCATGCTACTTATTCCAAGGGTCCCAACACTCCAAGTTGAAGGGAATCTTCCTACAGCTAAACCATGCATGGGAAATCCAGCAGATGGTATACCATATGATCGGGAAAGGTTTCTAAAATGCACCTCATTTTCCTCTCCTGGGGCTCCGGATCAACATTCCACACACTTTACTAACAACATCTCCACATGGAGAGTCAATGCCTTTAAGTTCCGGTATCGCACAGTCTGCAGTTAGTGCGGAGGATGAATGGGAATAGGGGGAACCAGTGAGAAAATAGCTGTAGCGGTTTCAATGGGCACATGTCACTCTAATTTCACATCAGGAAGAAGAATTAACCAAAGGCAGAGCAAGGCGCCCCAGAAGAAGAATAGGGCCTGAAGAAATCCTGTGGATATGAGGCAAGATCACAAAAATAAGAGCTGAAAAATGGAGCTAAGGGCCACTGCAATTCAAAAACCTGCAGAGTTATAAAGGCCAACTATTTTTCAAAAGTATATTGAGGTAAGGCTATGAAGAGGAACTGAGAGAAAGGCAGAACTGCAAGAAACCGAATTCAGGAGGTAGACTGGAATTGCACTGAAAACATAGGAAAAGACTCAGAACGTCGACAATGATGCACTTGGCCAAAAAGGGCGTATGCGTTCTTTCCTGAGTATATTCAGGAAGAAACGCATACGCACTTTCTGGCCAACCAAGCAAGCTCGCAAAGGAAATCTGCACTACAATGAAGTCTCACTGCCCCCCGGTCAAAGGGCCTTCTGAAAAAAGTGTAAAATCCAGAAAGGCAGGACAGGCCATGGAGAACTGGGAGCCTTGTTATGCTGATGGGCGAGATGTAAATTGCCAACAGCCACTCTGGAGAAGTGTATGGTGTTTCCTGAAACATCCAAAAAATTAAGCAACAGAGCCTAGGGCACTTCCACTTATTGTCCTATAGCTTAGGGAAATTAAAATCAAAAAGACACAGCCACCCCAAAGTTTGGGATGGCTCTGTTTACAAGAACCTCGTTTACGGTACAAGTTCAATATCGCAAAAAGCGAAAAATGGATAAAGAAGTTGTGGTACTTACGTACAATGCAATATCACTCAGCAATGAAATCTATGTCATCAGGCCCGTAGCAGCATAATGAGTGGATTCAGGTACGATGATTCCAAGTGAAATAAGTCACACAGAAAAAGAAATATCATAAGGTATCACTAATACACGGAATGTAAACTTGGCTACACAGGAACTGAATTACAAAACAAAACAGTGTCTTAAAGTAGAAAACCAACTTATGCTTGCTTAAGGGGAAAGGTGAGTTGGGGTGCTGCATAAAACCAGAGATTGAAATTAGCACAGATACCGTTCCATAAGCCAAATATGTAATAGACAAGAGCTACTCCTTGCTCAACGAAGTGGACTCAACACCCCATATTAAACGCCTAAAAATATACCTGACTAGTAAGAATCTTAAAACCTATGGATTTATATGTCTCCGAAAGAGAATCAAGCGTGTGTACAGCGGCATAAACGCAGCAGTGATAGGATTGGTGAGGTTCGGTGAGCAAATGCAGACCCTTTGAAGTCATATTGCATGGTACCCATTCCATGGGTCTCAACTCTCCAGGTTTAAGGGATTCTTCCTTCAGCTAAAACATGCATGTGGAACCCAGAGTATGATCCACTGTTTGATCGGGAAACGTGTTCAAATGTGTCTCAGTTTTCGTCCCCTGGTACTCGGGTGCAACATTCCAGACGCTTTACTAACACTCTCCCCACTTGGAGAGTCAGTGCCTTTAACCTCCTGTTTGGCCCAGTTAGCAATTTCTGCGGAAGATGAACAGGAATAGGGAGAACCAATGAGAGACTAGGTGGAGGTGTCTGGACGGGCAAATTTAACTCTCATTTCCCACCAGGAAGAGGAATTAACCAAAGGCTCAGCATGCCGTGCCGGATCCAAACTAGGGCCTGAAGCAATCCTGCGGTGTTGCGGCCAGCTCACAAGAAAGCGAGGTGAAGAAAGGAGCTCAGGGGCACTGTAATTCACAAACCTGCAGAGTTATAAATGACAGCTATCTTCCAAAAATATATTGAAGGAAGGCAGCCAAGAGGACTTGAAAGCGGGGCAGAAATGCAGGAAACCGATTTCAGGAGTCAGACGGGAATTGCATGTAAAGCATAGGAAAAGAGGCAGAACGTCCACAATGATGCACTTGGCCAAAACGGGCGTAGGCGTTTTTTCCTGAATATATTCAGGAAAAAACGCATATGCCCTTTTTGGCCAACCAAGCAAGCTTGCAAAGGAAATCTGCACTACAATGAAGTCTCACTGCCCCCCGGTCAAAAGGGCCATCTGAAAAAAGTGTAAAATCCAGAAAGGCAGGACAGGCCATGGAGAACTGGGAGCCTTGTTATGCTGATGGGCGGGATGTAAATTGCCAGCAGCCACTCTGGAGAAGTGTATGGTGTTTCCTGAAACATCCAAAAAACAAAGCAACAGAGCCTAGGGCACTTCCACTTATGGTCCTATAGCTTAGGGAAATTAAAATCAAAAAGACACAGCCACCCCAAAGTTTGGGACGGCTCTGTTTACAAGAACCTCGTTTACGGTACAAGTTCAATATCACACAAAGCGAAAAATGGATAAAGAAGTTGTGGTACTTAGGCACAATGCAATATCACTCAGCAATGAAATCTATGTCATCAGGCCCGTAGCAGCATAATGAGTGGATTCAGGTACGATGATTCTAAGTGAAATAAGTGACACAGAAAAACAAACATCAGAAGATATCACTAATACACGGAATGTAAACTTGGCTACACAAGAACTGAATTACAAAACAGAACAGGGTGTCAAATGTAGAAAACCAACTTATGCTTGCTTAAGGGGAAAGGTGAGTTGGGGTGCTGCATAAAACCAGAGATTGAAATTAGCACAGATACCGTTCCATAAGCCAAATATGTAATAGACAAGAGCTACTCCTTGCTCAACGAAGTGGACTCAACACCCCACATTAAACGCCTAAGAATATACCTGACTAGTAAGAATGTTAAAACCTATGGATTTATATGTCTCCGAAAGAGAATCAAGCGTGTGTACAGCGGCATAAATGCAGCAGTGATAGGACTGGTGAGGTTCGGTGAGCTAATGCAGACCCTTTGAAATCATATTGCATGGAACCCATTCCATGGGTCTCAACTCTCCCTGTTTAAGGGATTCTTCCTTCAGCTAAAACATGCATGTGGAACCCAGAGTATGATCCACCGTGTGATCGGGAAACGTGTTCAAATGTGTCTCAGTTTTCGTCCCCAGGTACTCGGGTGCAACATTCCAGACGCTTTACTAACACTCTCCCGACTTGGAGAGTCAGTGCCTTTAACCTCCTGTTTGGCCCAGTTTGCAATTTCTGTGGAAAATGAACAGGAATAGGGAGAACCAATGAGAGACTAGGTGGAGGTGTCTGGACGGGCAAATTTAACTCTCATTTCCCACCAGGATGAGGAATTAACCAAAGGCTCAGCATGCCGTGCCAGAACCAAACTAGGGCCTGAAGCAATCCTGCGGTGTTGCGGCCAGCTCACAAGAAAGCGAGTTGAAGAAAGGAGCTCAGGGGCACTGTAATTCACAAACCTGCAGAGTTATAAATGACAGCTATCTTCCAAAAATATATTGAAGTAAGGCTGCCAAGAGGAGTTGAAAGCGGGGCAGAATTGCAGGAATCCCATTTCAGGAGGTAGACTGGAATTGCATGTAAAGCATAGGAAAAGAGGCAGAACGTCCACAATGATGCACTTGGCCAAAAAGGGCGTATGCGTTTTTTACTGAATATATTCAGGAAAAAACGCATATGCCCTTTTTGGCCAACCAAGCAAGCTTGCAAAGGAAATCTGCACTACAATGAAGTCTCACTGCCCCCTGGTCAAAAGGGCCATCTGAAAAAAGTGTAAAATCCAGAAAGGCAGGACAGGCCATGGAGAACTGGGAGCCTTGTTATGCTGATGGGCGCGATGTAAATTGCCAGCAGCCACTCTGGAGAAGTGTATGGTGTTTCCTGAAACATCCAAAAAACAAAGCAACAGAGCCTAGGGCACTTCCACTTATGGTCCTATAGCTTAGGGAAATTAAAATCAAAAAGACACACCCACCCCAAAGTTTGGGACGGCTCTGTTTACAAGAACCTCGTTTACGGTACAAGTTCAATATCACAGAAAGCGAAAAATGGATAAAGAAGTTGTGGTACTTACGTACAATGCAATGTCACGCAGCAATGAAATCTATGTCATCAGGCCCGTAGCAGCATAATGAGTGGATTCAGGTATGATGATTCTAAGTGAAATAAGTCACACAGAAAAAGAAACATCATAAGATATCACTAATACACGGAATGTAAACTTGGCTACACAGGAACTGAATTACAAAACAGAACAGGGTGTCAAATGTAGAAAACCAACTTATGCTTGCTTAAGGGGAAAGGTGAGTTGGGGTGCTGCATAAAACAAGAGATTGAAATGAGCACAGATACCGTTCCATAAGCCAAATATGTAATAGACAAGAGCTACTCCTTGCTCAACGAAGTGGACTCAACACCCCATATTAAATGCTTAAGAATATACCTGACTAGTAAGAATCTTAAAACCTACGGATTTATATGTCTCCAAAAGAGAATCAAACGTGTGTACAGTGGCATAAACGTAGCAGTGATAGGATTGGTGAGGTTTGGTGAGCAAATGCAGACCCTTTGAAGTCATATTGCATGGTACCCATTCTATGGGTCTCAACTCTCCAGGTTTAAGGGATTCTTCCTTCAGCTAAAACATGCATGTGGAACCCAGAGTATGATCCACCGTGTGATTGGGAAACGTGTTCAAATCTGTCTCAGTTTTCGTCCCCAGGTACTCGGGTGCAACATTCCAGACGCTTTGCTAACACTCTCCCCACTTGGAGAGTCAGTGCCTTTAACCTCCTGTTTGGCCCAGTTTGCAATTTCTGTGGAAAATGAACAGGAATAGGGAGAACCAATGAGAGACTAGGTGGAGGTGTCTGGACGGGCAAATTTAACTCTCATTTCCCACCAGGAAGAGGAATTAACCAAAGGCTCAGCATGCCGTGCCGGAACAAAACTAGGGCCTGAAGCAATCCTGCGGTGTTGCGGCCAGCTCACAAGAAAGCGAGTTGAAGAAAGGAGGTCAGGGGCACTGTAATTCACAAACCTGCAGAGTTATAAATGACAGCTATCTTCCAAAAATATATTGAAGTAAGGCTGCCAAGAGGAGTTGAAAGCGGGCAGAATTGCAGGAAACCGATTTCAGGAGGTAGACTGGAATTGCATGTAAAGCATAGGAAAAGAGGCAGAAGTCCACAATGATGCACTTGGCCAAAAAGGGCGTATGCGTCAGGAAAAAACGCATACGCCGTTTTTGGCCAACCAAGCAAGCTTGCAAAGGAAATCTGCACTACAATGAAGTCTCACTGCCCCCCGGTCAAAAGGGCCATCCGAAAAAAGTTTAAAATCCAGAAAGGCAGGACAGGCCATGGAGAACTGGGAGCCTTGTTATGCTGATGGGCGGGATGTAAATTGCCAGCAGCCACTCTGGAGAAGTGTATGGTGTTTCCTGAAACATCCAAAAAACAAAGCAACAGAGCCTAGGGCACTTCCACTTATGGTCCTATAGCTTAGGGAAATTAAAATCAAAAAGACACAGCCACCCCAAAGTTTGGGACGGCTCTGTTTACAAGAACCTCGTTTACGGTACAAGTTCAATATCACAGAAAGCGAAAAATGGATAAAGAAGTTGTGGTACTTACGTACAATGCAATATCACTCAGCAATGAAATCTATGTCATCAGGCCCGTAGCAGCATAATGAGTGGATTCAGGTACGATGATTCTAAGTGAAATAAGTCACACAGAAAAAGAAACATCATAAGATATCACTACCACACGGAATGTAAACTTGGCTTCACAAGAACTGAATTACAAAACAGAACAGTGTGTCAAATGTAGAAAACCAACTTATGCTTGCTTAAGGGGAAAGGTGAGTTGGGGTGCTTCATAAAACCAGAGATTGAAATGAGCACAGATACCATTCCGTAAGCCAAATATGTAATAGACAAGAGCTACTCCTTGCTCAACGAAGTGGACTCAACACCCCATATTAAACGCCTAAGAATATACATGACTAGTAAGAATCTTAAAACCTATGGATTTATATGTCTCCGAAAGAGAATCAAGCATGTGTACAGCGGCATAAACGCAGCAGTGATAGGACTGGTGAGGTTCGGTGAGCAAATGCAGACCCTTTGAAGTCATATTGCATGGTACCCATTCCATGGGTCTCAACTCTCCATGTTTAAGGGATTCTTCCTTCAGCTAAAACATGCATGTGGAACCCAGAGTATGATCCACCGTGTGATCGGGAAACGTGTTCAAATGTGTCTCAGTTTTCGTCCCCTGGTACTCGGGTGCAACATTCCAGACGCTTTACTAACACTCTCCCCACTTGGAGAGTCAGTGCCTTTAACCTCCTGTTTGGCCCAGTTAGCAATTTCTGCGGAAGATGAACAGGAATAGGGAGAACCAATGAGAGATTAGGTGGAGGTGTCCAGACGGGCAAATTTAACTCTTATTTCCCACCAGGAAGAGGAATTAACCAAAGGCTCAGCATGCCGTGCCGGATCCAAACTAGGGCCTGAAGCAATCCTGCGGTGTTGCGGCCAGCTCACAAGAAAGCGAGTTGAAGAAAGGTGCTCAGGGGCACTGTAATTCACAAACCTGCAGAGTTATAAATGACAGCTGTCTTCCAAAAATATATTGAAGTAAGGCAGCCAAGAGGAGTTGAAAGCCGGGCAGAATTGCAGGAAACCGATTTCAGGAGGTAGACTGGAATTGCATGTAAAGCATAGGAAAAGAGGCAGAACGTCCACAATGATGCACTTGGCCAAAAAGGGCGTATGCGTTTTTTCCTGAATATATTCAGGAAAAAACGCATACGCCCTTTTTGGCCAACCAAGCAAGCTTGCAAAGGAAATCTGCACTACAATGAAGTCTCACTGCCCCCCAGTCAAAAGGGCCATCTGAAAAAAGTGTAAAATCCAGAAAGGCAGGACAGGCCATGGAGAACTGGGAGCCTTGTTATGCTGATGGGCGGGATGTAAATTGCCAGCAGCCACTCTGGAGAAGTGTATGGTGTTTCCTGAAACATCCAAAAAACAAAGCAACAGAGCCTAGGGCACTTCCACTTATGGTCCTATAGTTTAGGGAAATTAAAATCAAAAAGACACAGCCAACCCAAAGTTTGGGACGGCTCTGTTTACAAGAACCTCATTTACGGTACAAGTTCAATATCACAGAAAGCGAAAAATGGATAAAGAAGTTGTGGTACTTACGTGCAATGCAATATCACTCAGCAATGAAATCTATGTCATCAGGCCTGTAGCAGCATAATGAGTGGATTCAGGTACGATGATTCTAAGTGAAATAAGTCACACAGAAAAAGAAACATCATAAGATATCACTAATACACGGAATGTAAACTTGGCTACACAAGAACTGAATTACAAAACAGAACAGGGTGTCAAATGTAGAAAACCAACTTATGCTTGCTTAAGGGGAAAGGTGAGTTGGGGTGCTGCATAAAACCAGAGATTGAAATTAGCACAGATACCGTTCCATAAGCCAAATATGTAATAGACAAGAGCTACTCCTTGCTCAACGAAGTGGACTCAACACCCCATATTAAACGCCTAAGAATATACCTGACTAGTAAGAATCTTAAAACCTATGGATTTATATGTCTCCGAAAGAGAATCAAGCGTGTGTACAGCGGCATAAACGCAGCAGTGATAGGACTGGTGAGGTTCGGTGAGCAAATGCAGACCCTTTGAAGTCATATTGCATGGTACCCATTCCATGGGTCTCAACTCTCCATGTTTAAGGGATTCTTCCTTCAGCTAAAACATGCATGTGGAACCCAGAGTATGATCCACCATGTGGTCGGAAAACGTGTTCAAATGTGTCTCAGTTTTGGTCCCCTGGTACTCGGGTGCAACATTCCAGACGCTTTACTAACACTCTCCCCACTTGGGGAGTCAGTGCCTTTAACCTCCTGTTTGGCCCAGTTAGCAATTTCTGCGGAAGATGAACAGGAATAGGGAGAACCAATGAGAGATTAGGTGGAGGTGTCCGGACGGGCCAATTTAACTCTCATTTCCCACCAGGAAGAGGAATTAACCAAAGGCTCAGCATGCCATGCCGGAACCAAACTAGGGCCTGAAGCAACCCTGCGGTGTTGCGGCCAGCTCACAAGAAAGCGAGTTGAAGAAAGGACCTCAGGGGCACTGTAATTCACAAACCTGCAGAGTTATAAATGACAGCTATCTTCCAAAAATATATTGAATTAGGATGCCAAGAGGAGTTGAAAGCAGGGCAGAATTGCAGGAAACCGATTTCAGGAGGTAGACTGGAATTGCATGTAAAGCATAGGAAAAGAGGCAGAACGTCCACAATGATGCACTTGGCCAAAAAGGGCGTATGCGTTTTTTCCTGAATATATTCAGGAAAAAACGCATACGCCCTTTTTGGCCAACCAAGCAAGCTTGCAAAGGAAATCTGCACTACAATGAAGTCTCACTGCCCCCCGGTCAAAAGGGCCATCTGAAAAAAGTGTAAAATCCAGAAAGGCAGGACAGGCCATGGAGAACTGGGAGCCTAGTTATGCTGATGGGCGGGATGTAAATTGCCAGCAGCCACTCTGGAGAAGTGTATGGTGTTTCCTGAAACATCCAAAAAACAAAGCAACAGAGCCTAGGGCACTTCCACTTATGGTCCTATAGCTTAGGGAAATTAAAATCAAAAAGACACAGCCACCCCAAAGTTTGGGACGGCTCTGTTTACAAGAACCTCGTTTACGGTACAAGTTCAATATCACAGAAAGCGAAAAATGGATAAAGAAATTGTGGTACTTACGTACAATGCAATATCACTCAGCAATGAAATCTATGTCATCAGGCCTGTAGCAGCATAATGAGTGGATTCAGGTACGATGATTCTAAGTGAATTTAGTCACACAGAAAAAGAAACATCATAAGATATCACTAATACACGGAATGTAAACTTGGCTACACAAGAACTGAATTACAAAACAGAACAGGGTGTCAAATGTAGAAAACCAACTTATGCTTGCTTAAGGGGACGGGTGAGTTGGGGTGCTGCATAAAACCAGAGATTGAAATGAGCACAGATACCGTTCCATAAGCCAAATATGTAATAGACAAGAGCTACTCCTTGCTCAACGAAGTGGACTCAACACCCCATATTAAACGCCTAAGAATATATCTGACTAGTAAGAATCTTAAAACCTATGGATTTATATGTCTCCGAAAGAGAATCAAGCGTGTGTACAGCGGCATAAACGCAGCAGTGATAGGATTTCTGAGGTTCGGTGAGCAAATGCAGACCCTTTGAAATCATATTGCATGGTACCCATTCCATGGGTCTCAACTCTCCCTGTTTAAGGGATTCTTCCTTCAGCTAAAACATGCATGTGGAACCCAGAGTATGATCCACCGTGTGATCGGAAAACGTGTTCAAATGTGTCTGAATTTTCGTTTCCTGGTACTCGGGTGCAACATTCCAGACGCTTTACTAACACTCTCCCCACTTGGAGAGTCAGTGCCTTTAACCTCCTGTTTGGCCCAGTTTGCAATTTCTGTGGAAAATGAACAGGAATAGGGAGAACCAATGAGAGACTAGGTGGAGGTGTCCAGACGGGCAAATTTAACTCTCATTTCCCACCAGGAAGAGTAATTAACCAAAGGCTCAGCGTGCCGTGCCGGAACCACACTAGGACCAGAAGCAATCCTGCGGTGTTGCGGCCAGCTCACAAGAAAGCGAGTTGAAGAAAGGAGCTCAGGGGCACTGTAATTCACAAACCTGCAGAGTTATAAAGGACAGCTATCTTCCAAAAATATATTGAAGTAAGGCTGCCAAGAGGAGTTGAAAGGGGGGCAGAATTGCAGGAAACCGATTTCAGGAGGTAGACTGGAATTGCATGTAAAGCATAGGAAAAGAGGCAGAACGTCCACAATGATGCACTTGGCCAAAAAGGGCGTATGCGTTTTTTCCTGAATATATTCAGGAAAAAACGCATACGCCCTTTTTGGCCAACCAAGCAAGCTTGCAAAGGAAATCTGCACTACAATGAAGTCTCACTGCCCCCCGGTCAAAAGGGCCATCTGAAAAAAGTGTAAAATCTAGAAAGGCAGGACAGGCCATGGAGAACTGGGAGCCTAGTTATGCTGATGGGCGGGATGTAAATTGCCAGCAGCCACTCTGGAGAAGTGTATGGTGTTTCCTGAAACATCCAAAAAACAAAGCAACAGAGCCTAGGGCACTTCCACTTATGGTCCTATAGCTTAGGGAAATTAAAATCAAAAAGACACAGCCACCCCAAATTTGGGATGGCTCTGTTTACAAGAACCTCGTTTACGGTACAAGTTCAATATCACAGAAAGCGAAAAATGGATAAAGAAATTGTGGTACTTACGTACAATGCAATATCACTCAGCAATGAAATCTATGTCAACAGGCCCGTAGCAGCATAATGAGTGGATTCAGGTACGATGATTCTAAGTGAAATTAGTCACACAGAAAAAGAAACATCATAAGATATCACTAATACACGGAATGTAAACTTGGCTACACAAGAACTGAATTACAAAACAGAACAGGGTGTCAAATGTAGAAAACCAACTTATGCTTGCTTAAGGGGACGGGTGAGTTGGGGTGCTGCATAAAACCAGAGATTGAAATGAGCACAGATTCCGTTCCATAAGCCAAATATGTAATAGACAAGAGCTACTCCTTGCTCAACGAAGTGGACTCAACACCCCATATTAAACGCCTAAGAATATATCTGACTAGTAAGAATCTTAAAACCTATGGATTTATATGTCTCCGAAAGAGAATCAAGCGTGTGTACAGCGGCATAAACGCAGCAGTGATAGGATTGCTGAGGTTCGGTGAGCAAATGCAGACCCTTTGAAATCATATTGCATGGTACCCATTCCATGGGTCTCAACTCTCCCTGTTTAAGGGATTCTTCCTTCAGCTAAAACATGCATGTGGAACCCAGAGTATGATCCACCGTGTGATCGGAAAACGTGTTCAAATGTGTCTCAATTTTCGTTTCCTGGTACTCGGGTGCAACATTCCAGACGCTTTACTAACACTCTCCCCACTTGGAGAGTCAGTGCCTTTAACCTCCTGTTTGGCCCAGTTTGCAATTTCTGTGGAAAATGAACAGGAATAGGGAGAACCAATGAGAGACTAGGTGGAGGTGTCCAGACGGGCAAATTTAACTCTCATTTCCCACCAGGAAGAGTAATTAACCAAAGGCTCAGCGTGCCGTGCCGGAACCACACTAGGACCAGAAGCAATCCTGCGGTGTTGCGGCCAGCTCACAAGAAAGCGAGTTGAAGAAAGGAGCTCAGGGGCACTGTAATTCACAAACCTGCAGAGTTATAAAGGACAGCTATCTTCCAAAAATATATTGAAGTAAGGCTGCCAAGAGGAGTTGAAAGGGGGGCAGAATTGCAGGAAACCGATTTCAGGAGGTAGACTGGAATTGCATGTAAAGCATAGGAAAAGAGGCAGAACGTCCACAATGATGCACTTGGCCAAAAAGGGCGTATGCGTTATTTCCTGAATATATTCAGGAAAAAACGCATACGCCCTTTTTGGCCAACCAAGCAAGCTTGCAAAGGAAATCTGCACTACAATGAAGTCTCACTGCCCCCCGGTCAAAAGGGCCATCTGAAAAAAGTGTAAAATCCAGAAAGGCAGGACAGGCCATGGAGAACTGGGAGCCTAGTTATGCTGATGGGCGGGATGTAAATTGCCAGCAGCCACTCTGGAGAAGTGTATGGTGTTTCCTGAAACATCCAAAAAACAAAGCAACAGAGCCTAGGGCACTTCCACTTATGGTCCTATAGCTTAGGGAAATTAAAATCAAAAAGACACAGCCACCCCAAAGTTTGGGACGGCTCTGTTTACAAGAACCTCGTTTACGGTACAAGTTCAATATCACAGAAAGCGAAAAATGGATAAAGAAATTGTGGTACTTACGTACAATGCAATATCACTCAGCAATGAAATCTATGTCAACAGGCCCGTAGCAGCATAATGAGTGGATTCAGGTACGATGATTCTAAGTGAAATTAGTCACACAGAAAAAGAAACATCATAAGATATCACTAATACACGGAATGTAAACTTGGCTACACAAGAACTGAATTACAAAACAGAACAGGGTGTCAAATATAGAAAACCAACTTATGCTTGCTTAAGGGGACGGGTGAGTTGGGGTGCTGCATAAAACCAGAGATTGAAATTAGCACAGATACCATTCCATAAGCCAAATATGTAATAGACAAGAGCTACTCCTTGCTCAACGAAGTGGACTCAACACTCCATATTAAACGCCTAAGAATATACCTGACTAGTAAGAATCTTAAAACCTATGGATTTATATGTCTCCGAAAGAGAATCAAGCGTGTGTACAGCGGCATAAACGCAGCAGTGATAGGATTGGTGAGGTTCGGTGAGCAAATGCAGACTCTTTGAATTCATATTGCATGGTACCCATTCCATGGGTCTCAACTCTCCATGTTTAAGGGATTCTTCCTTCAGCTAAAACATGCATGTGGAACCCAGAGTATGATCCACCATGTGGTCGGAAAACGTGTTCAAATGTGTCTCAGTTTTGGTCCCCTGGTACTCGGGTGCAACATTCCAGACGCTTTACTAACACTCTCCCCACTTGGAGAGTCAGTGCCTTTAACCTCCTGTTTGGCCCAGTTAGCAATTTCTGCGGAAGATGAACAGGAATAGGGAGAACCAATGAGAGATTAGGTGGAGGTGTCCGGACGGGCCAATTTAACTCTCATTTCCCACCAGGAAGAGGAATTAACCAAAGGCTCAGCATGCCGTGCCGGAACCAAACTAGGGCCTGAAGCAATCCTGCAGTGTTGCGGCCAGCTCACAAGAAAGCGAGTTGAAGAAAGGAGCTCAGGGGCACTGTAATTCACAAACCTGCAGAGTTATAAATGACAGCTATCTTCCAAAAATATATTGAATTAGGATGCCAAGAGGAGTTGAAAGCAGGGCAGAATTGCAGGAAACCGATTTCAGGAGGTAGACTGGAATTGCATGTAAAGCATAGGAAAAGCGGCAGAACGTCCACAATGATGCACTTGGCCAAAAAGGGCGTATGCGTTTTTTCCTGAATATATTCAAGAAAAAACGCATACGCCCTTTTTGGCCAAACAAGCAAGCTTGCAAAGGAAATCTGCACTACAATGAAGTCTCACTGCCCCCCGGTCAAAAGGGCCATCTGTAAAAAGTGTAAAATCCAGAAAGGCAGGACAGTCCATGGAGAACTGGGAGCCTAGTTATGCTGATGGGCGGGATGTAAATTGCCAGCAGCCACTCTGGAGAAGTGTATGGTGTTTCCTGAAACATCCAAAAAACAAAGCAACAGAGCCTAGGGCACTTCCACTTATGGTCCTATAGCTTAGGGAAATTAAAATCAAAAAGACACAGCCACCCCAAAGTTTGGGACGGCTCTGTTTACAAGAACCTAGTTTACGGTACAAGTTCAATATCACAGAAAGCGAAAAATGGATAAAGAAATTGTGGTACTTACGTACAATGCAATATCACTCAGCAATGAAATCTATGTCAACAGGCCCGTAGCAGCATAATGAGTGGATTCAGGTACGATGATTCTAAGTGAAATTAGTCACACAGAAAAAGAAACATCATAAGATATCACTAATACACGGAATGTAAACTTGGCTACACAAGAACTGAATTACAAAACAGAACAGGGTGTCAAATGTAGAAAACCAACTTATGCTTGCTTAAGGGGACGGGTGAGTTGGGGTGCTGCATAAAACCAGAGATTGAAATTAGCACAGATACCGTTCCATAAGCCAAATATGTAATAGACAAGAGCTACTCCTTGCTCAACGAAGTGGACTCAACACCCCATATTAAACGCCTAAGAATATTCCTGACTAGTAAGAATCTACCTGACTAGTAAGAATCTTAAAACCTATGGATTTATATGTCTCCGAAAGAGAATCAAGCGTGTGTACAGCGGCATAAACGCAGCAGTGATAGGATTGCTGAGGTTCGGTGAGCAAATGCAGACCCTTTGAAGTCATATTGCATGGTACCCATTCCATGGGTCTCAACTCTCCCTGTTTAAGGGATTCTTCCTTCAGCTAAAACATGCCTGTGTAACCCAGAGTATGATCCACCGTGTGATCGGAAAACGTGTTCAAATGTGTCTCAGTTTTCGTCCCCTGGTACTCGGGTGCAACATTCCAGACGCTTTACTAACACTCTCCCCACTTGGAGAGTCAGTGCCTTTAACCTCCTGTTTGGCCCAGTTTGCAATTTCTGTGGAAAATGAACAGGAATAGGGAGAACCAATGAGAGACTAGGTGGAGGTGTCCGGACGGGCAAATTTAACTCTCATTTCCCACCAGGAAGAGGAATTAACCAAAGGCTCCGCGTGCCATGCTGGAACTAAATTAGGGCCTGAGGAGATCCTGCGGTGTTGCGGCCAGCTCACAAGAAAGCGAGTTGAAGAAAGGAGCTCAGGGACACTGTAATTCAGAAACCTGCGGAGTTATAAATGACAGCTATCATCCAAAATTATGCTGAAGTAAGGCTGCGAAGAGGACTTGAATGCAGGGCAGAATTGCTGGAAATTGATTTCAAAACGTACACGGGAGTAGCTCTTAAAGCATAGGAAAGGAGACAGAACTTGGAAAATAATGCACTTGGCAAAAAAGGGCATATGTGTTTTATCCAGAGCTCTCATAACTGAGGGGAGGAGATTCCCAGCAGGCTCCAACTGCCACCTGAGGGCTCACATTGCCAAGGCAACGTTAGCATGCCAGGCAGGAGTTACCTCACAGCAGAGGTCCCACCTCACAGAAGGGTGAGAAACCCAGCCAACATCAGACTCTCACCAGAGGGCCCACATCACCAAGGGGATGGGAACCAGGCAGGAGTGTCTTCACATCAGTGGGGCCACATCATCGAAAGCTGAGGTACTCAGCACATGTGTCCTCAAACCAGAGGACCCACATCACCAAGGACCTCAGAGTGAGGCAGGCAGGAGTAGCCTCACAACACTGGGCACATAGAATAAAAAAGTGAGGAATCCAGCAGTTGGAACCTCCCAGCAGGCGGCCCAGAGCACCGAGGCTATGGGATCCAGGCCACAGTGAACTCACAGAAGAGGGCCCATGTCATGAAACTGAGCAACCCAGCCATTGGGACCTCAGAGCAGGAGGCCCACATCCCCATGGGGATGGAATTCTGGTAGGAGTGTCCTCGCACCACTGAGAACGTATCAGAAAATTTTGGGCGACCAGCAGTTAGGGCCTGGCGCCAGAGGACCCTCATCACCAAGGGAAGGAGGCTCCCAGCAGGCTCCAACTGCCACCAGAGGGCTGACGTCGCCAAGGCGATGTGTGCTAACCAGGCACGAATGACCTCACAGCAGAGGGTCCACCTCAGAGAAGTGTGACGAACCCAGTCAGGATCAGACTCGCACCAGAGGGCCCACATCACCAAATGGATTGGAACCAGGCAGGAGTGTCCTCACATGAGTAGGGCCACATCATCTAAAGGTGAGGAACCCAGAACATGTGGCTTCAAACCATAGGACACCCATCACCAAGGGGCTGGGAGTGAGGCAGGCAGGAGGAGCCTCATAACAGAGGGCCCAAAAATAAGAAAGGTGAGGAATCCAGCAGTTGGAACCTCCCAGCAGGCGGCCCAGAGCACAGAGGCTAGAGGAACCAGGCCAGAGTGAACTAACACCAGACAGCCCACATCATGAAACTGTGAGCAACCCAGACATTGGGACCTCAGAGCAGAAGGCCCACATCCACATGGTGATGGGAACATGACAGGAGTGTCCTGGCATCACTGGGCTCACATCAGAAAACGTGGGGTGCTCAGAAGTTAGGGCCTGACACTAGAGGGCACTCATCACCGAGAGGAGGAGGCTCCCAGCAGGCTCCAGCTGCCACCAGAGGGCCAACGTCGCCAAGGCGATGTGTGCCAGCCTGGCAGGAGTGACCTCACAGCAGAGGGCCCACCTCACAGAAGGGTGAGGAACACAGCCAGGATCAGACTCTCACCAGAGGGCCCACATCACCAAGGGGATGGGAACCAGGCAGGAGTGTCCCCACACCAGTGGGACAACATCATCGAAAGGTGAGGATCCCAGCACATGTGTCCTCAAACCAGAGGAACCACATCACCAAGGGGTTCGGAATGAGGCTGGCAGGACTGGCCTCACAACACAGGGTCCATAGAATATAAAAGTTGAGGAATCCAGCAGTTGGAACCTCCCAGCAAGTGGCCCAGAGCACCGAGGCTATGGGATCCAGGCCGCAGTGAACTCACAGCAGAGGGCCCACATCATGAACCTGTGAGCAGCCCAGCTGTTGGGACCTCAGAACAGAAGGCCCACATCCCCATTGGGATGGGAACCTGGCAGGAGTGGCTTTGCACCACTTAGCACATATCAGAAAATGTTAGGAGCCCAGCAGTTAGGGCCTGATGCCAGGGGGCCCTCATAACTGAGGGGAGGAGACTCCCAGCAGGTTCCAACTGCCAACAGAGGGCCCACGTCTACAAGGTGGCATGCACCAGCCAGGCAGTAGTGACCTCACAGCAGAGGGCCTATCTCACAGAAGGGTGAGGAACCGAGGCAGGATGAGACTCTCACCAGAGGGCCCACAACACCAAGGGGATGGGAACCAGTCAGGACTGTCCTCCCACCAGTGGGACCACATCATCGAAAGGTGAGGAACCCAGCACATGTGGCCTCATATCAGAGGACATACATCACAAAGGGGATGGGAGTGAGGCAGGTAGGAGTAGCCTAAAAACAGAGGGCCCAAAGAATAAAAAAAGTGAGGAATCCAGCATTTGGAACCTCCCAGCAGGCGGCCGAGAGCACAGAAGCTATGGGATGCAGGCAGGAGTTAACTAACACCAGAGAGCCCACATCATGAAACTGTGAGCAACCCAGGCATTGGGACCTCAGAGCAGAAAGCCCACATCCCCATGGGGATGGGAACCTGACAGGAGTGTCCTGGCATCACTGGGCTCACATCAGAAAACGTGGGGAGCCCAGCAGTTAGAGCCTGATGCTAGAGGGCCATCATCACCGAGGGCAGGAGGCTCCCAGCAGGTTCCATGTGCCAACAGAGGGCCCACGTCGCCAAGGTGATGTGTGCAAGTCAGGCAGGATTGACCTCACAGCAGAGGGCCTACCTCACAGAAGAGTGAGGAACTCAGCCAGGATAAGACTGTCACCAGAAGGCCCACATCACCAAGGGGATGGGAACCAGGCAGGAGTGTCCTCACACCAGTGGGGCCACATCATTGAAAGTTGCCTAACCCAGCACATGTGGCCTCAAACCAGAAGACCCACATCACGAAGGGGTTGCGAGTGAGGCAGGCAGGAGGAGCATCACAACACAGGACCCATAGAATACAAAAGTTGAGGAATCGAGCAGTTGGAACCTCCCAGCAGGCAGCCAAGACCACAGAGGCTATGGGATCCAGGCCACAGTGAACTAACACCAGAGAGCCCACATCATGAAATTGTGATCAACCCAGCCGTTGGAACCTCAGAGCAGAAGGCCCACATCCCCATGGGGATGGGAACCTAAGAGGAGTGCTTGAGCAACACTGGGCTCACTAAGAAAAGTTGGGGAGCCCAGCAGTTAGGGCCTGACATCAGAGGGCCCTCATCACAGAGCTGAGGAGGCTCCCAGCAGGGTCCAATTGCCACCAGAGGGCTCATGTCAACAAGGCGAGGTGAGCAACCCAGGCAAGAGTTACCTGATAGTAGAGGGCCCACCTCACAGATGGGTGAGGAACCCAGCCAGGATCAGACTCTCACCAGAGGGCCCACATCACAAAGGGGATGGGACCCAGTCAGGATTATCCTCACACCAGTGGGGCCTCATCATCTTAAGGTGAGGAACCCAGCACATGTGTCCTCAAACCAGAGGACCCACATCACCAAGGGCCTTGGAGTGAGGCAGGCAGGAGTAGCCTCACAACACAGGGCACATAATATAAAAAACGTGAGGATTCCAGCATTTAGACCTTCCAGCAGGCGGCCCAGAACACCGAGGCTATGGGATCCAGGCCACAGTGAACTCACAGCAGAGGACCCACATCACAAAACTGTGAGCAACCCAGGAGTTGAGACCTCAGCGCAGAAGGACCACATCCCCATGGGAATGGGAACCTGGCTGGAGTGTCCTCGCACCACTGGGCGCACATCAGAAAATGTGGGGAGCCCACCATTTAGGGCCTGACGCCAGAGGGCCGTCATCACCGAGAGGAGGAGGCGCCCTGCACGCTCCAACTGCCACCAGAGGGCTCACGTCTCCAAGGTGACGTGTGCCAGCCAGGCAGGAGTGACCTCACAGCAGAGGGCCTACCTCACAGAACGTTGAGGAACCCAGCCAGGATTAGACTCTCGCCAGAGGGCCCACCTCACCAAGGGGATGGGAACCAGGCAGGAGTGTCCTCACACGAGTGGGGTCACATCATCGAAAGGTGAGGAACGCAGCACATGTGGCCTCAAGCCATAGGACAGTCATCACCAAGGGGCTGGCAGTGAGGCAGGCAGGAGGAGCCTCACAACAGAGGGCACATAGAATAAAAAAGTTGAGGAATCCAGCAGTTGGAACCTCCCAGCAGGCGGCTCAGAGCACCGATGATAAGGGATCCTTGCCGGAGTGAACTCACAGCAGAGGGCCCACATCATGGTACTGTGAGCAAGCCAGCCGTTTTGACCTCAGAGCAGAAGGCCCATATCGCCATGGGGATGGGAACCTGGCAAGAGTCTCCTCACTCACTTGGCGCACATCAGAAAATGTGGGGAGCCCAGCAGTTATGGCCTAAGGCAAGAGGGCCCTCATCACCGAGGGGAGGAGGATCCCAGCACACTCCAACTGCCACCAGAGGGCCCACGTCGCCAAGGTGACGTGTGCCAGACAGGCATGATTGACCTCACAGCAGAGGGCCCACCTCACAGAAGGGTGAGGAACCCAGCCAGGATCAGACTCTCACCTGAGGGCCCACATCAGCAAGGGGATGGGAACCAGTCAGGACTGTCTTCCCTCCAGTGGGGTCACATCATCGAAAGGTGCGGAACCCAGCACATGTGGCCTCAAATCAGAGGACACATATCACAAAGGGAATGGGAGTGAGGCAGGCAGGAGTAGCCTAAAAACAGAGGGCCCAAAGAATAAGAAAGGTGAGGAATCCAGCAGTTGGAACCTCCCAGCAGGCGGCCCAGAGCACAGAAGCTATGGGATGCAGGCAGGAGTGAACTAACAGCAGAGAGCCCACATCATGAAACTGTGAGCAACCCAGGCTTTGGGACCTCAGAGCAGAAGGCCCACACCCCAATGGGGATGTGAACCTGGCTGGAGTGTCCTCGCACCACTGGGCGCACATCACAAAATGTAGGGAGCCCAGCAGTTAGGGCCTGATGCCAGAGGGCCCTCATCACCGACGAGAGGAGGCTCCCAGCAGGCTCCAAGTGCCACCAGAGGGCTCATGTCCACAAGGCGAGGTGAGCAAGCCAGGCAAGAGTGACCTCACATCAGACGGCCTACCTCACAGATGGGTGAGGAACCCAGCCGGGATCAGACTCTCAACAGAGGGCCCACATCACCAAGGGGATGTGAACCAGGCAGGAGTCTCCTAAGACCATTGGTCCCACATCATCGAAAGGTGAGGAACCCAGCACATGTGGCCTCAAACCAGACGACACACATCACGAAGGGGCTGGGAGTGAGGCAGGCAGGAGGATCCTCACAACAGAGGGCCCAAAAAATTAAAAAAGTGAGGAATCCAGCAGTTGGAACCTCCCAGCAGGCAGCCAAGAGCACAGAGGCTATGGGATCCAGGCTTCTGTGAACTAACACCAGAGAGCCCACATCATGAAAATGTGAACAACCCAGCCGTTGGGACCTCAGAGCAGAAGGCCCACATCCCCATGGAGATGGGATCCTAAGAGGAGTGCCAAAGCATCACTGGGCGCCCTAAGAAAAGTTGGTGAGCCCAGCAGTTAGGGCCTGACGCAAGAGGGCCCTCATCACCGGGGGAAGAGATTCCCAGCACGCTCCAACTGCCACCACACGGCTGACTTCACCAAGGCAATGTGTGCCAGCCATGCAGGAGTGACCTATCAGCAGAGGGTCTCCCTCACAGGTGGGTGAGGAACAAAGCCAGGAACAGACTCTCACCAGGGGGTCCACATAACCACGTGGATGAGAACCAAGCAGGAGTGTCCTCACACTAGTGGGGCCACATCATTGAAAGGTGAGGAACCCAGCAAAAGTGGCCACAAACCAGAGGACCCACATCACCAAGGGGTTGAGAGTGAGGTAGGTGTCTGGACGGGCATATTTAACACTCATTTCCCACCAGGAAGAGGAATTAACCAAAGGCTCAGCGTGCCCTGCCAGAAGCAGATTAGGGCCTGAAGCAGTCTTGCGGGTTTGCGGCCAGCTCACAAGAAAGCGAGTTGAAGAAAGGAGCTCAGGGGCACTGTAATTCACAAACCTGCAGAGTTATAAATGACAGATAACGTCCAAAAATATATTGAAGTAAGGCTGCGAAGAGGACTTGAAAGCGGGGCAGAATTGCAGGAAACCGATTTCAGGAAGTAGACTGGATTTGCATTTAAAGCATAGGAAAAGAGGCAGAACATCGACAATGATGCACTTGGCAACAAAGGGCGTATGAGTTTGTTCCTGAATATATTCAGGAAAAAACACATACGCCCTTTTTGGCAAACCAAGCAAGCTTGCAATGGAAATCCGAACTACTATGAAGTGTCACTTCCCCCCGGTCTAAAGGGCCACTGAGAAAAGTGTAAAATCCAGAAAGGCAAGACAGGCCATGGGGAAAAAGGAGCCTTGTTATGCTTATGGGCGGGATGTACATTGCCAACAGCCACTCTGGAGAAATGTATGGTGTTTCCTGATACATCTGAAAAACAAAGCAACAGAATCTAGGGCATTTCCACTTATGGTCCTATAGCTTAGGGAAATTAAAATCAAAAAGACACAGCCACCCCAAAATTTACAACGGCTCTGTTTACAGGAGCCTCTTCTACAGTACAAGTTAAATATCCCAGAGAACAAATAATTGATAAAGAAGTTGCGGTACTTATGTACAACAGAATACCACTCAGCAATGAAATCTGTGTCACCAGGCCTGTACCAGCATAATGAGTGGATTGAGGCATGATGATTCTAAGTGAAATAAGTCACACAGAAAAAGAAACATCATAAGGTATCACTAATGCACGGAATGTAAACTTGGCTACACATGAACTGAATTACAAAACAGAACAGGGTCTCAAGTTTAGAAAACCAACTTATGCTTGCTTAAGGGGAAAGGTGAGTTGGGGTGCTGCATAAAACCAGAGTTTGAAATTAGCACAGATACCGTTCCATAAGCCAAATATGTAATAGACAAGACCTACCCGTTGCTCAACGAAATGGACTCAACAATGAGGTATCACCTCACACCTGTTAGAATGGGCATCATCTGAAAATCTACAAACAACAAATGCTGGAAAGGGTGTGGAGAAAAGGAACACTCTTCCACTATTGTTGGGAATATAAATTGATACAGTCACTATGGAGAACAATATGGAGTTTCTTAAGAAACTAATAATAGAATTACCATATGATACAGCAATCCCAGGACTGGACATATACTCAGACAAAACCATAAATCAAAAAGAGACATTCACCGCAATGTTCATTGCATCACTATTTACAATATCGAGGTAATGGAAGCAACCTAAATGCCCACAGACAGACGAATGCATAAAGCTGTGGTACATATATAAAATGGAATATTACTAAGCCATGAAAGGAATGAAATTGGGTCATTTGTAGAGACGTCGATGGATCTAGAGACTGTCCTACAGAGTGAAGTAAGTCAGAAAGAGAAAAGCAAATCTTGTATATTCATGCATATATGTGGAACCTAGAAAAACTGTACAGATTAACCATTTTGCAAGGCATAAATAGAGCAACAGATGTAGACAACAATCGTATGGACAACAAGGGGGGAAAGCTCTTGGAGGGGTGGTGGTGGGAGGAGTTGAGAGATTGGGATTGGCATGTAAACATTTATATGTATAAAGTAGATAACCAATGAGAACCTGCTGTATAAAAATATAAAATAAAATTCAAAATTAAAAAGAAATAAAATTTAAAAAATAAAACAGAAAAAACAATTATTCCCTTCACATACATGTATTTATATGAATAAATTATTTCCATGCTTATATCTGTAAATACAAAAAAGAGGAATAAAATCTACCTTGAACCAAAAACGAAAAAGAGAAAAAAAAAAACAGAACCCACCAGTTACTCAGAGGAAAACCGTATCAGGGCACTTGCTCCAGTTGTAAACAATTCTGAAGTTGGTCAGTGGTGGGGAATCGTCTCCCATTCAGCCAGCAGCCCCCACACAACAAGCGTCCTCATTGCAAAGCTGGGGCACCGTGCCGAGGCATCTGTGAGTAAACGTGAGCTGAGCCCCAGGCCACTTGCTGCTGAACTGTTCCCACCCTTCCCAGGTAAAACACCTGAATATATACAAGGACTTGAAAGCCTAGAGGAAGGGCCATGGAGCCACACGAGTGACAGCATGCCAGCTGACTTGGTGCCTGCAGGCCAGCCAGGATGGTCCTGGCCCTGGGTGCTCTTCTGGAAGATTTCCATTTCCCTGCCTGAGATACCCGTCCTGTCCCTGCCCCCACTGCTTTTTTCCTTCCTCACCTCTGCCCAGGGAGAAATTCCAGCAGCAGGTATGGGTGACACATCCTCTTCTTTAGCAGGTGGCAGCCTGGCATCTGCTGCAGAAAGTCCAGCAGAGCCCCACTCACACTGGGCCACCCACAAAGCCGTGGCCTCTCACTCCCTCCCACCAGCCCAGCCCCGAGACTGCTGACAGGGCAGAGAAAATGGCGTCAGGCACAGCTGCAGGGGCTTTTGCTGCCTGGAGTGGTATTTATATTGATCTCAACCCAGGCACACCTGGGGAGGGCTGGCCAGCATGGTAAGGCTGCCCAGGTAGCCAATCATCACCCCTCAGGGGCTCACAGTTGCAGAAAATGGAACTTGCTGAACCGGCCAGGTCCAAGGAACAGGTGTGGGCTCCTGAGAGTCAGGATAGACAAGGGGCTGCAGCTTTGGCTTGTTTTCTAATCATTTTATCTGGCCCATGAGTGGGAGACAACTTCAAGAAAACCCTCTCCTAATGAGAGGAACCCAGGAGTCAGGGAGAGGAGGGGTGGGTGGTGGTTGGAGACAGAGGCCTGGTGCCCTGGGTGCAGTGGAAGTCTCTGGAAGACCAGGTGGAGGGAGGCCACACAGAGTGATGCCCAGGGTCACAGACCTGTCGGAGCTGCTGTTTGTTAGTTCAAGTCCTGCTCTGAGGTGCTCTGTGTCAGCTCTGAGCGACAGGTGAGCTGGGGGTGCTCTTCAATGAGGGCTATGTGCACGGTTCCTGTGTGCCCAGCCCTGCCACGGTACCTGCAAGGGTAGCTCTGTATCCTGGGAGGGGCCTGACCATGAGAGCCCCGTGGGCTGGGTTGGGGGTGGGGTACCTGCCCAGGAGAGCTCCATATCCTGGGATTGGCCTGACCACGAGAGCCCCATGGGCTGCTGGGGACCTGGTAAAGGATGTCAGGACAGTCAGTGAAGCCACCGAGGATATACCTCCAGTTGCTCCTGATTCCTACACCCTGCTGGTCATTCTACCAACCACCAGGACATGGTATTCTGTATTAGTCTTCAATGATGCCTTCTTTTGTATTCCATTAGTCCCAGAGTCACAAGAAATTTTGGCTTGTGAGTGGCAGGACTCAACATACAACTAAAACAATACTTCCGGGCCGTCTTGCCCCAAGGGTTCAAAAATTCCCACACCATCTTTGGGGAAAGCTTAGCTAACGACCGAAAAGTTCTACCTCTGGAAAAGGAAACCCTCCTTCAATATGCAGACGACATTCTGATCGCCAGCCCTACTAAGGAGGCCTCTGAACTACCAAGCCAATAAAGGATAGAAGTTGTCCAAGAAAAAGCTCAAATATCACAGACTGCGGTGACCTGCCTGGGCTTCATTCTCACACAAGGTCAGAGAAGCCCATCCCAGGAAAGGGAAGAAACCATTTGCAGCCTTACCCCTTTCTAAAACTAGAAGACAGCTTAGGGGTTCCTGGGGAGGCCAGGGTTTGCTGCTTCTGGATCCCTAACTACAGTCTACTAGCTGGGCCTCTATATGAAACACTGAAAGGAAAAGATGATGATCCTTTTGAACAGAATCCAGAAGTGGCCTTTCAAGAATGGAAAGAGCAGTCAATTCAGACCCTTGCCCTGGAACTCCCTAATTGAGCTAAACCCTTTGACCTTTCCATTCCCGGTGAAAGGTGAATCGCCATTGGAGAATTAGTGCAAAAACTGGGACCACTTGAAATGGAACAACGCAAGAATGCCATCCAGGTAGGATAAACTACAGTCACCAAGGGGCTTGGCCCACTGCCACATCTGGCCAAGATACTGGCGGTATCTAAAAACCTGGAAATCAGCAGCCCAAAAGGCCACCTCCCTCCTAAGGGAAAAGGACCCCACGTGGTGATCCTAATCACCAACCATGCCCTGAAGTTGCAGGGTTCGCTCCGTGGGCACACCGACCTCGAGTGAGGAGGCCCTCCAACTCCAACATCCAGAGAGATAACCGGAGGCAACAGGGCACCATGACGACTCATGTGAACATCACTTGACCTGGAGTTTCTCTCATAAAACAACAATAGTGTGTCCCGAAGGAGTAGACTACTGCTTGCAGGACTTCCTGCACCCGGAGGGGAGCTAATAATCTTGGCGGGGGAACCGTATATCACACTGTCACCATAGAAAAGCCTACAGACACCGTGATGATGGTGGCCAATAAGACCGGCTGGACTCCTGTTTACTTCAAAAGGCTGTTGACTCAGTGGCCATCATGGTCCTTGATCACCACTGACCCTGGACTGTCTGGGAGTTGAGCGGGCAGGGCTCTGACACCTGGTGCTGTTTTTATGTTAATTCAGGGGCCTAATTGAAGAAAGAGCAGACTACTGGTCAGAGCATCTAGGCTGGCAGAAACGGTCAGCCTAAGGTGGCCGAACAAATGTGGGGCGGGGTGAAACCGGCCCCCACAGCGTCTCTGCACATCTCTTTCCTGGACCCTTAAAGGTCATTAGAATCTATAACACTTCCAATGCTGGTGCTCAGGCGGACGAGCAGGGAGGCAGGGGTCCTGGGGCCAATCAACGTCACCTGGAGGCTGCTGGGGAGAAGTTCTGACCCTCGTCCCCTGGTATGAGGGCTCCCAACTCAGCACTCAGCAGTTACAGAAGAAGGGTCTGCACCCTCAGCACTCCAAGAGTGAGGAACGGGACAAAAGGCAGAGGAGGGGTTTGTCCCCAGCAAAGCCCATTAAAAATCCCTGGGAGATAAAAATAGAATCTGGGCAATAAAGTCAAGTCTGACCTTTTTTATCCTTTGTGCTTTGTCTAATTTCACGTGCTCCTAGGGTCCCGCATGCAGAGGTTCCACACCCGGCACTTCAGACCAGATTTCCTGGTGCAGAATGGCTGGGTCGACACCTCAGCTCCTGGGGCCCAGTGCAGACTCCGAGATATAGAGCCTGAGCTGCAGCCAACCCGGCCCTTGAGAGCTCCGCCCCCTCCCTCCCACTGACTCTGACAGGATCTCTACACAGCAGCCCAGCCCACAGCCCACGGGGTAGTGCATGCTCTCACCTCTCCATTCTCTGATGAAAATATAAAGTTTCCTTTGCTTGGGAACCAAACTCAGTCTCGATCTGTTGGCCCCAATGACACTGGGCAGGGGGACCCTTGTTGGGGTCCACTCTGGAGGATCAGTAACAGAAATTGAGACTATTGTAACTTCAATGAACAGATGTGTGAGCCAAACTGTAGTTAACATAGAACAGTTTATAAGGCTCGGGTAAAATAAGATGTTTCTAACACTTCCATTTGATATTTCCATCACTTTATTATAAGCAAGTTCAGTGAGAAGGTTTGTCCTATTTGTCAGGTCAATATTAGAGAAATGAAGTGATTTCTTTCCAAGGATGTACATCTAATAATCTTGGTTAAAGCTTCAATCTTGTTTTAAATGCTTTTCCATTGAAAATGATACCTCTCTTTCAGCTCCCCCATTTCTGAGAAGTATAAAATCTTATAATTTATTATTACCAAAGGGGAAAGGTGGGAGGAGGGATAAATTAACAGTTTGGAATTAACACATACACACTGCTATGTATAAAATAGATCATCAACAAGGAACTACTGTATAGCACAGGGAACTACACTCAATATTGTGCAATAACCTATAAGGGGAAATAATCGGAAAAAGAATAGATATTTTTATTGACATCATCTATCAATGACAGTTAAAGTGTAACCTAAGGGAAGCCGGTGGTGAGTGCTTCTGACCCTGAAGACTTCAGTCATCTAAAGTTTGGACTCTGCCTACTTCCCAAGGCCCTTAATGAACATATGTGTAGCCGTAGCTTAAAAAACTCCCCAGTTTGGGTTTCGGGGAGACACTGATTTTGAAAAAGCCCTGGTGTTCTCCTTACATGAATGGGACTCTTCCTACTGCTAAAACATGTCTGTCACATCCAGAGGATGGTATACCGTCTGATCGGGAAGAGTTTGGAAAAGGCATCTCATCTCCTCATCTCCTGGTGCTCGGGTTCACCCCTCCAGCGTCTTTACTAACAGTCTCCCCACTTGGAGATGTCAACACTGTCAACATCCTGTTGCGTACAGTTTGGAATTTGTCCAGAGGATGAAGCGGAAGGATGAGGAACAATGAGAGACAAGTCCTAGGTGTTCAGACAGGCACATGTCACTCTAATTTCCAATCAGGAAGATGAATTGACCAAAGGCTAGGGTTGCCCATGGAAACAGTATAGGGCTTGAGGAAATCCCACTGCTTTGTGGCCAGTTCCCATAAACACAAGTTGAACAATGGAACTCAGGGGCAGTAAAATTCACGAAACTGCAGAGTTGAAAATATCTATCACTGAAAAATGTCTTGAGGAAAGTCAGAGAAAAGGATTGGCAAGCAAGGGAGAATGGCAGGAAAGGGATTTGAGGAGGTAGAAAGGACTCGCCATTAAGCACAAGAAAAGGGGCTGAACATTGCCGACATTGCAGTTGGCCAAAAAGGCTGTATGCGTTTTTTTCTGTATATATTCAAGAAAAGGGCATACACTTTTTTAGCCAACCAAACAGGTGGGCACTGGAAATCAATACTACAAAAGATATCACTTCGCATCAGTCAGAAGAGCCATCCTCATAAAGTGTAAACGCCAGAAATGCAGGACAGGGCAAGGAGAGGAGGGAGCCCTGTGAGGCTTATAGTGGAAATGTATATTGCCAACGGCCATTCTGGAGAAGTGTATTGTGTTTACTAAAGCATCTAAAAAATGAGCTACAGAGCATAGGGCACTTGCACTCATGGGCGTATATCTTGGGAAAAACAAAAATCGAGAGGACACAGGCACCCCAATGTTTACTGCCTCTCTGTTTAAAAGATCCTCGACTAGGATATAACTTAAATGTCTCTGGAGGGAAAAAATGGATAGAGATGTGGTACTTATGTAGAGTGGAATATTACTCAGCCTGGAAATCAATGAAATATGGCCAGTTGTAACAACTCCGGAGGAGTTACGTATGATCATTCTAAGTGACATAAATATGTAGAAAACACGCGTAAGGCTGCTAAACGGGAAAGGTGGGGAGGGGTGAGGCATCATCCAGGAGGTTGAAATTAGCAAAGATACCATTCCAAATACCAAACTGATAATCAACAAGGCCTACACGGTAGCTAAAAGAACTGCACTCAGCACACTCAAGTCACCGGAAAAGAATATCTATGACTGGTAAGAATCTGAAAAAGAAATTATTGATGTCTCTCTGTACGTGAATCAAGTGGATGTACAGCAGCAAGAAACAGAGCTTTGAAAATCAGCTGTAAACAACATAGTAATAAATTGAAAAAAATAAACGACAGAGAGACAGAGAAAACCTCTTACAACTTTTCCTCAGGGACGGTGATGCAACATGGATTGAACACATCTAGACCCACAGCAGGATGAGACATAAGGCTGGAAACTGTTCGCGCTAAGAGAAATGTGAGGTTGGGTGAGGAAATGCACACCCTTTAAAGTAATACTACCTGGTACCCATTCAATGGGTCCCAAATCTGCAGGTTCAAGGAATCTTCCTACAGCTAAAACATGCATGGAAAACCCAGAGGACTGTACACCATGTGATCGGGAGATGTGTCTAAAATGCACCTTATTTATCCTCTCCTGGTGCTCCTGTTCATCATTCCAGCCACGTTACTTAGAATCTCCCCACTTAGAGAATCAGCACATTTAAACTTCTGTTTCACACATTTTGCAAATTGTGAGGAGGATGAACGGGAACAGGGGGAACCAATGAGAGAATAGTTGTAGGGGTTTGGACGGGCACATGTCACTCTAATTTCCCATTAAGAATAAGAATTAAAAAAAGGCTCAGCCCACCTCGCCCGAGCCAAAATAGGACCTGAAGCAATCCTGCGGTTTTGAGGCCAGCTCACAAAAGAGCAACTTAAAAAATGGAGCTCAGGGTCACTGCAATTCACAAACCTGCAGAGTTATAAATGAAAACTAACGTCCAAAAATATGTTGAGGTAAGGCAAAGAAGAGGATCTGAATGCAAGACAGAATTGCAAGAAACAGATTTCAAGAGATAGATTGGACTCGCCTTTAAAGCACATGAAAAGCGGCAGAATTTCGACAATGATGCAGTTGGCCCAAAAGGGAGTATGCGTTATTTCCTGAATATATCCAGGAAAAAACGCATACGCATTTTATGGGCAACCAAGCAAGCAAGCAATGCAAATGTGCACAACAAAGAAGTCTCATTTCCCACCGGTCAAAAGGGCCATCCGAAAAAATTGTAAAAACCAGAAATGCAGGACAGGCCATGGAGAACAGGGAGCCTTTATACGCTGATGGACAGTGTGTGAACTGCCGAGAGCCACTCTGGAGAAGTGTATGGTGGTTCCTAAATCATCTAAAAAACAGAGCGACAGAGCATAGGGCACTTCCAATCACGGGAGTATATCTAGGGAAGTCTAAAAATCAACAAGACACAAGCACACCACAGTTTAGGGCTACTCTGTTTACAAGAACCTCAACTTCAGTACACCTTAAATATCCCAGGAAAGAGAACAATGGATAAAGAAAATGTGGTACTTATGTACAATGGAATATCTCTTCACCATGAAATCAATGTAATAAGGCTAGTAGAAGGATAAAGAGTGGATTGAGGTCCGATAATACTACTTGAAATAAGTCAAACAGAAAAAGAAACATATCATAAGATATCACTTATAGAGGGAGGATAAATATGGCTGCACAAAAAATGAATGACAAAACAGAACAGTGTCTCACATTTAGAAAACACACTTATGTCAGCTTAAGGGGAAAGGAGAGGTGGGGTGATGCATAAAACCAGAGTTTGAAATTAGCACAGATACCGTTCAATAAACCAAATAGGTATCAGACAAGATCTACACCTCGCTCAATGAACTGGCCTCAACACACCCTATACACCACAGAGAAATATATCTGAGTAATAAGAATCTTAAAACCCATGTATTGATATATCTCCATAAGGGAATCAAGTGTGCGCAGAGCGGCACAAACACAGCAGTGAAAATGAGCTAAACCCCATTATAGAAATAAATTTTAAAACCAAAACGCAGAAACAATGAAAGAGAGAAAAATTCTTACAAAATTCGCTCAGGGGCTGTGATGCAACCTGGAATGACCACATATAAACCCACAGCTGGATAAGACATAAGGCTGGACACTTGGCGCTGAAAGGATTGGTGAGCTTTGGTGAGCAACTGCCGAAAGTTTAATGCAATACTTCATGCTACTTATTCCAAGGGTCCCAACACTCCAAGTTGAAGGGAATCTTCCTACAGCTAAACCATGCATGGGAAATCCAGCAGATGGTATACCATATGATCGGGAAAGGTTTCTAAAATGCACCTCATTTTCCTCTCCTGGGGCTCCGGATCAACATTCCACACACTTTACTAACAACATCTCCACATGGAGAGTCAATGCCTTTAAGTTCCGGTATCGCACAGTCTGCAGTTAGTGCGGAGGATGAATGGGAATAGGGGGAACCAGTGAGAAAATAGCTGTAGCGGTTTCAATGGGCACATGTCACTCTAATTTCACATCAGGAAGAAGAATTAACCAAAGGCAGAGCAAGGCGCCCCAGAAGAAGAATAGGGCCTGAAGAAATCCTGT